>NC_081413.1:64006741-64327158 GCF_030272615.1 Cryptomeria japonica | reverse complement strand
CTGCTTAGTGGGCAATTTTGCGTTTCCCGTGCCCGAGTCTCGAAGTTTTGATCATGCCTAGTGCCGTCTAGGGTTTTTTGAAGTTATAGGATCACGTTGCAAACGTTGATATTTTAATGATCCTAAGTTTTCTGTCTAAGTGTAGACCTATTGAACGTTAACGTGTTTTTAAACACGCGCATCAGTGATTTTAAAGTGCCAAGGTATTCACAGACGTTTTGGAGTTGTTTTCTCGCTCCTAAGGTATTATTTAAATTGATTTCACACTTTATTCCAATATTTTCCTAGCGTTTCGCTCATATTTTTGGAAAATTAGCCTAAGTCTAGTTTAAATTTAATGTTTCTAAGTGATTTTGAGTGGTTAAAATGATAAAATCCTAAGGGAAATCCTTATTCCAAGGGTTAAAGGGTCAAATTCCATGTTAGAGGTGCTTTTCCCCTCACATTCCAAACTACCCAACCCATTCCCCCACTCAAAATCCACACTACACATGGGTTTCCCTGAAATCCATACTGGCTACTATTTTCCCTCACTGTTTATCCATACCTGGATCGAATTTCCCCTAGAAGTGCTAAAATTTGGCCAAGTGTCAGGATTTATCCAGACTGCCATCGATTTTCCAAAAGGAGTGTGGACAACGTGAGGATGATTCCATGCCTGGGTCGATTTTCCACCAGGATTTTTGTGACAACGAAGTGAGGATTTTTGTCCGGATTTTCATCCAGACAAGGATCAATTTTCCCCTGAGAGCATTTGTAAGGATTTTTGTCCAGATTTTCATCCAGACAGGGATCGATTTTCCACTGGGAATATTTTGAAGAGTTTTGAGTCAAGATTTTCATCCAGACTGAGGTCGAAATTCCACCAGGGAGGTTTTTTCCAAGTTAAGTGAGTTTTGAGTGTGGATTTTTGTCCAAGCTCATATCGATTTTCCCCTGGGAGGTTTTTTGTGTGCATTTTGATTAAGTTATGCATGGATTTTTGTCCAAGCATGGGTCGAATTTCCCTTATGGGGCAAATTTTGACATTTTAATGATTTTTGAAGGGATTTTTCAATCCCAACCCAAATCGATTTTCCCCTGGAGGCTTATTTTTGATCTAAATTGCAATATTTTAATAAATAAGCCACATTTAATTGCTTTTAAATAATTATTAACGATTATTTAAAATTTAATAACTTGCAATAATCATTTAATATTTGAACCTTCTAGAAGCAAGTTAGGTTTTCACCAAGCAAGTATTTGTATAAGTGTTTTATCCCACATTGCTTGTGTGGTGAAAGTGAGAGGTGAAAGCAAGTATAAGGGAGGAGACTTAGCATTATTTTATTATTATTTCTGCCAGGTGTCTTCATGAAAGTGATTTTTCTCCAAGTTGGGCGAATTTTAGCAAGGCGTTTTTGGTGAAGTGTGGGATTGAGGATTTATTTTCCTCCATTTTTTCCAGCTTGTTGATCTATTCCCCTTGGCTGCCATTAAAGACCAGTTTCAGAATTTCGATTTTGCTAAGTTTGGCGATTTTTTCAAACTTTAGCATTTTTTGGTGAAAATTGGCAATTTCATGTTTGGAGACTTAGGCGATTTTTCCTCCACCATTTTGCTTGTTGTTCAGACCTTCATTGCTGCAGATCCAAGCTGCCATTAACAACATTTTCAGATTTTCAGTTTGGCGCCATACTTGGAAAATTTCGATTTTGCTTGGGAGGTGATTTGGTGCCATATTTTGGTGATTTTTATTCATGCTTGGTGGCTGCCATCATTTCCAGCCTGCTGATTCGCTTCAGATCTGAGGTTTGCTTCAGATTTTGACCTCCATTAATGGCTGCCATTAATTTTCAGACTTAAGTTTTTATTGGCCAGCCAATTCCAACTTAGGCAATTTGCATTTGGAGGTGTTTTGTGGAGTTTTCTGTGCATTTTTTAGACCATTTTATTGCTGTTGCAGGTCTGAAAACTCCATTGTTAGGCGGTTGTCTTCAAAATTTTCATTTCCAGCCACCTAACCATTTTGGAGATTTTGCTTGGAGATGATTCCTTAGCCATTTTTCATCATTTTCAGGGTTTTTTAACTAGTTTTCAAGGTGCTGGTAAGTCTGAAGTATTCAATTTTCAGACTTGTCTTCAGAAATAATTTTTTTACCAGCCATACTTACATTCTTGAAAATGATTGTTTTGATCATTAGAACTGATTTTTATCAAGATTATGCACATTTTGAAGATTACAACATGTTTTAAAAGTCTGATTTTCAGGTTGTCTTAAGAATTGTTGACCTCCATTGTTGACTGCAGAAGGTGTCTTCAAACATTCATTGTGTGAAAACACAACCTTTCACACCTTTCTTTAGTCATCATTTATCCGGTATACTCCTTTGCATTTTACCTTGCATATTTTCTAAGCATAAGGAGGTATTCGTGAATTTTGTGGAAGGCTTCCATGCCTTAGTGTTATCACACTTTGAACTTAATTGTTAAAATTTACCAAGTGTATGGATTATTTTCCTAACTCCATGCTCTAAATTAGCTAAATCTTTAGAAAGTCAGGAATTTTATTAAGAATATTATTTTCCTAAGTCTAACTTCGAGCTTCGTACAGGTGCGATGTCAAAGTCGAGATAAAGGAAAGGAAAGAACTATTGAAGACTGGATTTTATCCAGAGTTTAAGATTTCATCTAGATGGAAGGAGATCGCTGATACAAACATACATTTCCTGGACTTCGACCAGATGCATTGTCGGATGTTCGGAGTCAGAGATCAAGTTCCTTCCCCAGCATATGCGAATATTATGAAGAGTGGCATTTTCCATGCCGCTGGATTTCCACAGTCCATACAGTGCAGTGAGCTTATCCTAGAATGTGCACAATGTTACGATCCGCTCACAAGAATGATTAAGACTCCTAGGGGCGTTGTCATCGCCTACCTTGCTGAGGATGCTATTGCAGAGGTGTTCGGAATTCCACGCGGAACAAACATGAAGGATGTGACCAAGGAGGATTATGCAGAAAGATACACGAAGAAGATGGGTGTATGCAAGAATTTAATTAACAAAGAGTGGATGCTTGAGCCTAGGTCTCATCATTCCAAGGCTCCCAAGACACTCATGTGCATAGATTTTAAGGAGGAATATAATGATTTGATATTCCTACTCAATAGAGTGATGGGGATGCCGCGAGGAGCAATATTTGATGGATGGATGTTCTACTTCATCCAGGATTGTCTTAGAGGCACACTAGTGAATTGGTCCAAGATTATAAGTGACAACCTGGATTTTCAGCTGAGGAATGTAGAGCGGTCCAAGTCATTCGCCATGACTTCTTACCTGGTATACTTGCTTGCACAATTTGTTTCATATAGAGGATTAATATGCAAAGGTGAAGTCGAGAATGGGCAAGGACAGTTCAAGAGTCATGAATGCTACCCCCAGCTGAGCATGCATAGAATTGAAGACAATAAGAGAGTAAATGATGCATTCACTATGTACATCACACGGATGCTACAAGGCGGAATCCACAGAAGATTGTCCAAGGAGGCAAGAAAATTAATAGAAAAATATGGATCGTGGTATATATAGTTTCCCACTTTCACATACCTCAAGATTCATGGGTTTCAATCTAAACCCAACAGACTTACTAGGTATCCAACCGACAGAATGATATTGTTGGAAGTGGTGAGACAACTTCTAGAGTTCGATGTTATCTAGAGAGAGAAGCACAGGACAGGAATGACATTCCCTATTTCAGTTGGGAAGACGTCAGAGGTTTGCCAATCCGCCATAGCCGCCAGCACTGCAAGTGAGGAGCTTGCATTCTATCGATTTGCTACATAAAAGAAGAGAGAAAGATTTGATCCAGACAAGAAGGTCGGAAGGATCAGAGGAGAGAAGTTCACTCACAAGATTGACATAGAATATTATTGGGCTAACTTGATGGACGAGCAAGCAGTAAAGAGAAGAATGTGGTCCAGAATGTTAGTGGATTTCATGAGAAAGTGTGGACTTTTCCTCATTCCTGATCAGGTATTAGATGATAGAGATCATACGCATCCACAGTATGAGAGTGAAATGAAGAAGGCAATCCTATTGCCTAATTGGTCAGAGTCAGAAGAGATTGACCTGAATATATTGATGAGAGAGGTCTTGAATTTCTCCCGCCTATGGGTGGATATACAAATGAATAAGTTAGTTGACATGGGTGCTCCCTTCACTTATGAAAGGATGAAGCCGGAAGAGTCTACTTCCGAGGATGATCAGAGGACTGTCAGTGATGTCAGGATTCATGTAGACGAAGAGAGTCAAGCTCCCAAGAGAAGGAAGAACACGCCAGGAGAAGTCAAGGCCAGAAGGAAGAAGATTGAGGAAGTGAAGAAGAAACAAAAGACTATCATTCCTCCACTTATCATTCCTTCACCCCCTCCCAGTGTCTCATCAATCGAAGTGATTGAAGCAACAGAACAGAATAAGGAGACTCAGCAGTGTTCCAACACAATGATACTACCAGAGAATATTCAGGAGTTCCATGCCACAACGACATATGCACCTCCTGGTGAGAATAATGATCAGTTGGAATCCCCTACTGTCCTTTTGGAAGTTAGCTTGGGAAATGAGGTATATGATTGGACCAGGAGTAATCCTGATGATAATGATGATGTTATTTCGGCATTGAAAAGACTTGATCGAGAAGTATGTCTCGATGATGGTGTAATGTCCCCTTTTTAGCGCAACATGATATGGGGTGTCATTAGCCTATTATGACACGATCCCGAAGGCTAACATGGACATTGGTGGGATCCTGAGGTGTTTTGGCCTAGGTGTTTTCAGTTTCAGGCCAATCGGTGCTGCTTTGACAGGGTTTCTAGACACTTACTATTTATAGTAAGTTAATCTCCAAGCAGTGACTTGGAATTTTTAGTGTTTCCCTGGTTGGCATAATTATCAGTAGAGTGTTTCCCTGGTTGGCATAATTATCAGTAGAAAATATTTGAAGGCGACAATGATTTAAAGGGATTATCAACAAGGTTTTAATATTTAACGATAAAGTGTAAAGTTAAATTAAATATTTAACTTTATCGTTATATTATAAGGTTGGGAATATAAAGTAATGTTTAAAATATTAAAAGTTCCCTTTAATGTGTACATTGTGGGAAATAATATTTTATTCTAAAATGTATTATCCCACATTGAGGAAATGAAGTGTTTGCATCCAGGAAGAAGATATAAATGGAGGTCGAGAGCTCTCTTTTGGGATATGCTGGGATGAATTAATGTTATGCTATTGGATTTCGTAGAGATCTGATTATTGGGCTTGGAGGACGGAATCCCTCTTTGCTAGCATTCTCTTCGCTGTTGAAAGACACAGTTAGGAGGATTAATGGTGTTTTCATTCAGGAAACACATTGGGCTTCATTTGGTGCTCTCGCATGATGTTTTTACAGGGGTTTGAAAGTGCAGATTTGAAAATAGTGTTTTTGCTACAGTACCGCATGAATAGTGTTTTTGCTACAGTACCGCATGAATAGTGTTTTTGCTACAGTACCGCGTGAACAGTGTTTTGCTACAGTACCGAGTGAACAGTGTTTTGCTACAGTACCACGTGAATAGTAAAAATGCTACAGTGTCGTGAATAGTGCAGCTACAGTGCGTGAACAGTGTTTTCAGCAGGTTCTATACTTGTGGAGTCCAGGTTTGAATTTGTTTATTATCTTATGGTCTGTAATATTCTTCAAATCTGATTTGTATGCTTGGAGTTGGAATTAAATAAATACCATCAGCATTAATCCTCTTGTTTTTGGCATTTGATATGTTTGGTTATTTTTATATTGAATAAACTTTGAAAGCTTTACAATAAATATTAATTTACCAAATTTATCCTATAGCAAAACAAGAACCAAAAAAAAATCCAGTAGTCAGCTTGCACGCCAACTGTTTGACAAAATTACACTAAGTAAAAAGGACATAAATTTAGTACCGAACAGGGGGGTGCCCATTACAGATGGTATGGAGATGGCCGCTATTCCTGAATGGCTGATGAGAAGTATGGAAAAAAGTAAACAAATGATAGAGGTACAGCCTATTGATGATATTGATGACTACCTAGCTAGGAGTGCTAAGGAGAAGGAGCCCAAGAGAGCAAAGATTTTGTCACACATAGCTAGAGATGAGACATGAATGCGGATTGCACAGATTGTTGTTCTTATTGCAGGCGTGACAACAGACACTGCTACTCCTATGGATTTCCAGATCACTTCAGTTGCCCTTGGTCGTACATCCAGAAAGCAGGAATTCCAGGAGATTGGTGAAAACTTCCAAGCAATCGATGCAAGGTCAGGCAGAGCGATTGCGGAGAATGAAAGGTACAGAGAAGAGAATATTAGACTCAGAGAGTATATTGCAGGGACAAGGCGTGAAAATCCCACCCTTATTTCCCCTATTGCAGTTGAACATGGAATACATTCACACTGCGAGGTAGCGAGAGGTGCACACTCAGAGGTGGAAAAGCGGATTGAAAGCACATGAAAGCAGGCAGATGATTTCCTTACTCAGTTTGTCCATGCATATGATAGGACAACAGGGCTTGTATTCAAAATCTAGTATTTGGAGGGAGTTTGGGAAGAATTCCGGCCTATTCAAGACAAGACTATTCCACGCCTCCAAGCATTGAAGAAGATTCCTAATTCCACCTTGGTCATGAAGAACAATGTGCACAGTGGAGACAGATACGATTTCCATGGCTGGTATTGTTCACTAGCCGTGAAGAAATCAACTTATGAGAACGCCCAGTCGAGTTGCAAGGAGATGTAAGGATTAATTCGGGACATTCAGATGAAGATCTTTGCCTCGATTGAGGAATTATTGGGTGTTGATGTTAGTGATGCTAGTGGTTTACACTTAGCCGAATTAAGGACAAGATGAAATTTATGTATTTTTGCCAGTTGGACTCTTTGAAGAAGAGTCAGATAGATGACTTGGTCTCTTTGTTGATTCATGTTCATAGTTCGCAGGAGCTCATGCCAGAATGGGAGAACACTTTGAATGCTTGCTCGGATTCACTGGACGTGATTGATTTACAGCAGGATACCTTGCCTAGCATTTCCATGGAGGAGTTAGATTAAGTATTGGCTAGATTCTTGGAGTATGCTAGGAGAGAGAGATGCAAGGAGGAATCTTCTAAAAGATTCCCTATTTGATGACTAGGTATCTTTTCATTGGGCCATATGTTGGTGGCACCATTTTTGATGTAACCCTAATTGGGGCAATTCTAGGGTTTTGTTGGCATGATCTCGGCCATTGATCTTAGATCAATCTGGGCCATCCATTTTGTAAGAGACTCTATATATGCCCCCTTGTCTCTCATTTGTAAGAGAGAGTTTTTGTAGAATTGTTGGTATATGCTACAACTATTTGAATCCTAATCATTGTTCAATTGTTGGTGATTTTGCTCTTCAAATGTTGTCTTTGCATTCATGGTTCTCAATTCCTCCAAGTTAGATTAGAATTTAGATTAGAATTTATTTTCATGTATGTTAGTTTGAGTGGAAGATTTGTTGAATTTATTTGTATGGAATCCTTAATCCATACCACTAGCCTCTTGCCGCTGGTAAGTGCGCCTTGTGTGGTCAACTGGAATTTAAGTAAGCCTAACTTCAACTATTACGCGTCCGTTGACAAGCATCAACTTGGATGGTGTCAACGTTTGATGGTGATAGCCTGAAAATCTTTTAGTATACCTTAGACGATTGCACTAAGCTTGTGTCAATACTTGATTGGGAGACCTTGCCTGGTTTGATTCCACTAGATCCATTCATCATTTCCTACATTCCTAGGCTTAGAATAGACTTCCTGAACCCTATTCCTTTTGCCCATTTTTTTACTAATAAGTAAATCCAGAGCCATATTGATAAATCTTAAGTTGTCAGCACACCTATTCCACATCATTCATGATAATCCAAACATTTGCGTAAGTCCCCAAGTGAAACACAGGAATTCACATCAACCACTGAACTTACCCACTCGTCAAGACCTGACATGTAGAAACCTTGGAATCATTTTAGTTGATCTCATTCTTAGCATCTAAGGTGATTTTGTTCAAGAGAGGGTAAATTACCTTGGTACTTTATTCTGAAATGTTTTGTGCATAAAAAACACATCAACAATACCCTAGGTTGCATAGTCATGAACAATATTTAAAATCTAATTTTAGCCAAAGTCCAAAAATTGTCAGGGCAAAACTTAAATGTCCAGACTCACAAAATACAAACCATTACTGAGCATAAGAATTGTGTCGGGTATCCTAAAAATATAAACCAGAATGGCTTCAAATCTACTTGATCTTGATGAAAAATTTAAGAGATAAACTCTCGTTATCATCAAACCAATAGATGAAGATGATAAGGTGTTTTTGGCCATCAATAATTTCTAACTTGAAATTTTTGAGGACACATTGCATCTTTTGGCAAAGAGACATCCTCTCAATTTTGAAAAAGTCAATTCATATTTTCTACAAAAGTGGAAAGATGAAAATGGCTTGGATCTAGTTTTGGGCAACTTGAGAGTGCACTTGCTAAATAATATAATAACAAAGTGAAGAAAACTGGCTTTCAATTCATAATCTATACACAAAGTCAAGTGCTATTATTGTCATAAGATTAAGCACAATAGAAAAAAAATTCAAAAATGACAATATGATCTATCCCAGAAGAAGTCACAGACTCAAGGGAAAGAGGCAATTGAGATGTAGTAAGTCTCTCAAAAGACTAATATGCTTTTATAGCATCTTCCAAATATGATGATTATACAACTAGTTGCTAGTTCTTTGATTCTGGTGCATCTCAACATTTCCATTGCCACAGAGATTGGTATGTTAAATTTATTCCTGATTCTGGTTCTAAAGTATTTTTTTGGGTGATGGTAGAACACATGTAGCATAAGGAATAGGAGATGTTCAAATGTGTTTTGAACAATTTAGTGGAATTCCTAGTCAAGAATATTAACTTTGTTCCAAATACAAGAAAAAAATTATTGTTTATCAATTAGCTCACAAGAAACCCTAACATTGTTGTAAACTTTGGTGGAAAAAAGTGTATTGTGATTGACATCAAGTAGGATTGAATAGTTGACCTAGGCATTGGGGAAGATAGTTTGTACAAGCTAGTTCATCCTATTCATTGTTCCATGCAGTTTTGGAAAAAGGGGGCACCAAAGATGGGTTTCGAAGATGAGGGGACTATGGACTCAAATTTAGGGACAACAAGGGGACTATGGTGCAAATATAATATAGTACTTGACAATTTATTATAAATAAATATATATAAGAAAAAGGTTTTTTGAATTGGTAAACTACTAAACACAATGCATTATAAATGATAAATATCAACATTATTATATTTAAAATTTCAATATGATGATTATTGGCCAATGCCTTAGTGGTAAGGTTCTAATCATCATCCCCAGAGGCTATGGCAAACTCCTCATCATTAGAGCCGTTTGACCCATCTAGCTCATGCTTCTCCAGATGGAAGACAACAACCAAACCTAATGTTATGAAACTTCTGGATTTGACTACGTGAAATTTTTTACATCAACATTTGAATAAGCACCAGAGAAGAGAATGAAAAATTAAAATCAGACCAAAAATGAAATGAGAAATAGGATATAAAAATAAAATAATTTGTAGCTATATTCATACTTAATTAAATATCTGAAAACAAATTAAACATTAGGAAATAAAAAAAATATAATTATTTCCATGTGGCACTCAAGATCTAGAATAAAATCATGATGAATAGGAATTTAGAAAGGAGATAGAGGGAAAGATGCAAGAAAAACTTGCAGATCAGGACATGGACATGGAAGAAGTGGAAGAGGAAAATATCCAGATCCACTTCAAAAGTCCACAAAGAGGAAAATGGGAGAGGAACAAGAGTTTGTAGGAAAGGAAGGTCCAGATGTATGGTGGAACCCTACAAAAGGAGGAAATAAGGAACACAATAAGGGAATGAGAGCAGGAAAAACTTGCAAGATTGAATGGATGAAGTGGAGGTAGGTTATGAGGGAGGTTTGGAGGTAAATAAAAATTAAGCAAGGAAGAAAGGGGTAAAGATGCGAAGAAAACATATGGATCAAGACATGAAATGTGGAAGAAGTGGACGAGGAAAATATCCATATCCACTTTGAAAGCCCGCAACGGGGAAAATGGGAGAGGAACAAGACTTCATGGGAAAGGGAGGTACAAATTTCAAATGGAATTTTACAAAGGGAGGAAATAGGGAACACAATAGGGGAAGAAGAGAAGGCAAGGAATCGATGCAAAAGTAGCTATGGGAAGTGGAAATGGGGAAAAGGGAGGAAATCCAAACCCACTACGAAGTTTGCAAAGGGTTGGAAAGGGACATTGCAAAGAAGGGGCGATTCAAATGTTGGGACATGGAAAGGAGCTTTAAATCACCATCAAGATTCCAAAGAGGGGAATATAGGAAAGTGGAAAGGGAAGAAAGGCCCAACAAACCTTGCAAGGTTTCCATGTAGGGAGGAAGGTCGGAACTAGATACTAGACAACCAAGAAATGTCTAGTAGTCCAAGGAAAGTCCACAACTTCACAAGAACAACCAAAAACACCTAGGACATAAAATTTCTTGGATCTTTGCAACTTCATCTAGAACCTTGAGCAACTTATAGGCAATTTACACCAATCCAAAACCTCTAATCAGCATTTTGGCAATTTTTGTAAACTTTGATCAATAGAACTTCTACAATTTTTCAAAGTTGAGAGACAAAGTAGCCAGCTACACCCATGCCCCTTCTTGGGCGTGCCTACTGCTGTACCTGATACGAATACGGCTTGGATGCACATCGGACACCATATCCACATGTGCCCAAAAAACACCAACTTTCCAACCGTGTCAAATATCGTGTGATTTGATTTTTCTAAAGTTACGTGAACCTTCCTAAACTTAATTTAAAAACTTCATTTATGCAATTCTAATTTTATTTCTCTGATTTTTCATGATTTTTTATTTTTTAAGATTAAATTATTATTGTTTATTTAGTTCTTTATATTTATATTTTTTATTTTTAATATATTTAGATTTTTTCTTTTTTTGATATAATAGATATTTTTATTTTTTTATTTATATTTAAATTTTACTTTATTTTATTTAAAATTAGATTTAAATGATATTATTGATAACTTAAATATAGGTCATGGTTTGTATATTTAGCAGTATGGGTTTTTAATGAATGTCGTATACAACTTTATCCATATTAAGGGTCTTAAAAAATGGATATATTTGTATTTGATACTATATCCATGTACATGCAACTTTGTTGCAAACTTGCCGTTATCCTTAACTTGTCAATCTTCAATCAGCACTCAAGCTTAAAGTGAACCTTGTCTGCATTTTTGGAGATTAGCAAACCTTGAAAACTTCTCACACTTTACTTGTAGGCATTTCGGAAAAGTTTCAAAACCTTTGAAAAGTGTGACATATGAAGGGAGGGGTGCTTGTTAGCACTTTGGGAAGTTAGCAAACTTATGAAAAGGCCATCATAACTTCAAGAATAGAATTTTTTTGGATCTCAATGACTTCCAACATATCATAGGGATATGGAGGATGATGGAGAATGATATTCATGCAAATTTTACAAATAGAGGCCCATACAAGGATTTCTCATGTCAATTATAAGTAAAGGGCAAAATAAGGCCAAATGCACATGGAAGGGCTGAACTTAAAGCAAATTTAGGTATTGCAAAGTTGGGCACCAACATCTCTAATTCCAAAAACATGACTTGACAATTACCTATTGCATGAGGCACAACAGTGATGTAAAAAACATTAGAGTTACAACAATAAATCCATCAAAAAAAGGATTGTGTAAAGCCTTGCTAGATATCACACCCAAATACTATAGACCTAGAATCAAACCAAAATTAAAACGTTTTTTGTGTTTTTGACTCAACTATATATGTTTTGGTTCTTGATAACAAAAAGAGTAAACTAGATTTTAAGAGCTTGAGATATTTATTTGTTGGATATAGTGAAAGCATGTAGACACATCAATATTTCTACTACGAAAATTCTAGCTACTTTGTGAGAAACACACAGCCAATACTGAGAGGGGGGGGGTGAATCAGTATTGGAGAATTTAAAAACTTAAACCCACTTAAAAAGTAAATATAAGAATGCAAGCTAAGCACATAGACAGACACAGAAATTTTCTCGTGGAAAACCCTTTCGGATAAAAAACCACGACACAATAATCTCTTCAATAACTTAAGATGGGCACCAACCCAGATTACAAGAACATCTACTCAGCACCAACCCTCTACTCAGCACCAACTGAGAATAATTACCAAACAAACACTTTTGAGAGCACCAACTCTCTTACAAAAAGATATTAAAGAAAATGGAATTTGCTTCAGCCCTTTGTCTGAATCCTTGCCTCTCTCTGCTGTATGATTTTACTATGAAATCTCAGCATACAGTAGTACCAAATTACTAAGTGAAACCTTTCGAACAAACCCCTTTTATTTGTAACCTGCAACTTTTCTCCACTTAATATCCACGATTCTGCCTTTGCATATTTGCAGTCTTTTCACTTATGAAATACTTCTTTCACTGGGAGTCGTATGCACACTCAGAAGAATATACAGTTTAAAAAAAATAAAACTCTATCTCAGACTTCGCATACGTATTTTCTTCCAGATGATTTCCCCAGCAGCAGCTTTTTGAACAGACCTATTTTTATATAAAACTCCACTATTCAACACTATTCTGCTCAGCATTTAAACATAGAAGGCATGTATTCCGTTAGTACAAATTCCACTGCAGGAGACTTTAATCTGCAGTAAAGTGATAGATTCCCTTCTTTTAAAAAACCGACGGCATAAACATCCTCTCCATTTTTAAATGAATTAAATTTGAAACAACACACTGCATAGTTTTAATGAAAGCCCGATATGACATCAGACCATTTCAACTCCATTTGTCTCAGCCATGAAACCGAATCTCAAAGATTTATTCAGCAAAGATAGAATTTGATGACCTTTTTGTCTCAAAAACAATTCCTCACATCGCATCTTCAGAAATTTAACGCCCATCTTCAGAAATACGACTACCAAGTTTGGACTTTTCAACGCACAACACTTCCAGCTTCTTCACACGTCTCATAATATGGCCCAGCAAGCACGTCTTTTTCAAAAAAGAAAACCTCCAACAAGCTTGGAATGGAAAGTATGATATGAATAAACTCCTTTATTAGAAGAGAGCACACAGAAATTTTAAAAAGAAATTATCCTCCAGGAATAATGGCATGAACTGCAGTCTCTTCCATATGCGGAAGAAGAAAAAGAATAAAAAAAATCCACAAACTGACACAAGACCCATTACCCTGCCAACAAATAAAGACCACAAAAAAACGCCACAGGTGGCCTGCCAAAAAAAATTGAACAGCTGAAGAAATTGCTGACACCTTCCATTAGAAATTAAAGGTAACGCCCAGCACAAATTACTTGGTTCGAATAAATAACACTTTAAAGATTCAAAATAGAGATTCAAAATGATCGAACCATATTAAAAATGGGACCCTTAGAATATTCAACCCACAACATGCAGGATGATGTGGCATAAGTCTGATTCAACTGCTGACATGGACAGGTAAGCAGCACTAATAGGCATCCAGCCAGCCGATGCAGACACCCAGGCAGCTCAAGCTGGTCAAGCTGGTCAAGCACACAAGCAAGCAGATCAAATAAACTTTGAAATTAACCTGACATCAATGACACAAATATCCAACACTTTGGATGTTGATGTAAAAGAGCCATAACTTTTTTTTGAGTGCACTCCTAACTAATAGATAGTCAATGATTAGTCTAGAACTAGTGTTGTGTTTCCTTTGAAAGATAAAAGCTCTAGATCTTCTTGTACTTAGTCACAATCACTAATGCTTTAGCCTCTTGTTGATATATCTCCCACACCACTAGTAGATAAAATACAAAGGCAATTGACTTCAATTCATGATGCTGTTGATTCACAATAGGTCTCTCGATTCTCTCAACAACAAAGCCTCAAATGATATTTTTCTACTATTTAGGATGTGAGGGAGGATGGACCTTCTTAATCATACACATGACCACAATGAAGGGGGAAACAAATTGTTAGTTTAGATGAGCATATTCAATTTTCTCCTTTTCAAAATTTTAATTTTTTGATGGTGTTTGAAATCTAATGGTACTCAAAGGCTAAGGGCTATCCTAGGTGGGAAGCCATGCAACCTATGTATGATGCTTTCATGAAGAGCTATACCTAGGAGTTCGAAAAATTGGCTGCAAGTGAAAAGCCCATTCAATGCAAATGGGTGTAAAAGATAAAATTTTAAGTCAAGGATACACTGGACAAGTTCTCATCTTATTACAAAAAGCTGTTCACAATAAGAGGAATTGATTACGAGGAGACATTTGCTCCTAACGTGAAGATTACCATTTTTTAATTGCTTCTATCCATAGCAACCAATTTGGTTGGAAGGTATATCATATGGATGTGAAAAGCACCTTCTTGAAGGGGGATTTAAATGAAGATATCTAAATGGTGCAGCAGTCTAAAGCATCTCAATTACCTAGACGTGCTCATCTAGTATTTTGGCTTCCTAACTCTCTTTACATGGTTAAGCAGATTCATCAAGCCCTATACGTTATGAGGGGAAATTTTTCTCAATATCTTTTTGTCTACACTTTTGCCCATGGTGGGCACAAGATTGACCAAGTTGCCACTTTCCAATCTTTGACAAAGGAACAAACAAAGGTGGTCGATAGTATGATTATGCATCTTATTTGGTTGCACCTTTTGAAGTATCCATGCACATTGGATAACAGCCTACCAATGTCTAACACAGCTACAATTAAGCGATTCATGGCTCCTCAGAACACAACCCATTTCAAGTATGTCTCAGATTTCAACCACTAAAGCCTATCGATGTAGCAATGTCAATCATATTGGAAGAGGCATCTCTTCATTCACAAAAGGATCTCAATAAAGTAACTAAGTTTGTTGAATATATTCAACATGCCCATGCAATTCTATAGAGAACTACTAAAAAATACAAGCAACACTGTAGTCAACATTGTACACCCTCACCATTTTCAAGAGGGTGATAAAATATCACTGCATAAAGAAAAGGAGCAGCTGAAGGGTCCAAAAGGAGAAACTCAGATCTATGTAATATAGGCCATTCATCACATTAAAAAATGGCTGGAAATGCATTTTAACTCAACCTGCCACCCTACTCTAGGTAGCACACAATGTTCAAATTTCAAAATAGAACTACTTCGCCTTTCCTTTCCATTGCTCTAGGAAATATCAAATATTGTTTAGCTGTAGCATATAGAGTTGAATCCTAATTGTATGACATCAATCACTTGCTATTATGGTCAAAGAAATAAAGCTTCCCCACTCTTCCAAGAAGGCAAATCCCCAAATTCACTATAAACCAAATTCAAAGAGGAGTTTCCCCACTTGGTACAAAAAAAATGGGACTCATTGTTTCTCAACGAGGGATGAATGATTGGAGAAGCAATTCAGGTTGTCTAGAATCTAGCAGTTTTGGACAGAATTCTGAAAATTAAAATGTTTAGAATTACCTCTGTTTTCTTATTTTGCAATTTTTAAGGCCTTCTAAGAAAAAAATTCTTTTAAGAGTTTATTTGAATGCCTCTATAGAATGACAGCTTCATGGGGACATCAAAACTAGTTCACAAAACCAAACTATCCAATGCACATTTGAAGTTCAAATTTTGAACGGTAGTCATAGAGTTATGACCTTAGCAACTATCACCACCAAAATAGTACTGCCCTGACAAGTAATTTCAGCTTCAAGATATTTGCCCTTATTACTAAGTTTATTTTAACATCCAAGGACACATTATGCCATGAATAATGACTCTTCAATATTCAAGGAGAACCCTTCATTTACTATTTTTAGTATTTTTGAGTTTCTGCATTGCAAAGCTAGCTATAAAAAAAATGAGATTGAAATGAAGAGCTCAAAGTTCAAAGCACACACATCTCTCCTGCAGAAATTCTCCACATTGTATACTCTCTCTTTTACAATAAAATCACATTATTTAGAACTTCTAGTCATGTTAATTTTCAGCAACTATTTAATTCTTGTTTGTAACCCATTAAATCCATAGCTAGTGTGTTGTCCTTTGAATTACATCTTTAATTCAGATCAGCACTGTTGTGACCATTTCACACATCACCCCATCATTGGGGACCCCCTCTTTTGCTTGCATTCTTAGGTTTAAGGTAGTTTGGTAGCAGTCCGATTCTTAAGTTTGAATGGAGTGGAGTTAGTTAGCTCTCAAGGCCTTAGCGATGAACAATTTGTGATGATCATTTCATTTGATCATCATCATCATGGGCCTTCAAAATCAGAGATGAAATGTCGAGTCTAAGACTGGAGAACTGTCAAAGGAAGTGAAATGCCTGAAGAGAGGGTAATCAGGGCACAAACAATGATGAATAAACCTTGTTAATGAAAGAAAAGCCCTTGAAATGAATTAAGTGAATAAAGCAGCAAAATGGAATAAATCAAGTCACTTCCAGTGACCCCTCAAATCCATGCCTTGCTTCTTCACCACTTCCAGTGAGACCCTAAATCCCCAACCAGCCTCTTCAAGTCACTTCCAGTGACCCTCCAAAAGTCCAACCAGCTTACATGCACTTCCGGTTGCCTGTCAAAAACCCAATCAGGAAGAAACTGTCCTTATAATTGGTGAGTTGAATGCTGATCGAGGTGAATGCTTGATGTTTTGAAGGATGATGTGGCTTAAGGTTGGTGAAGTTTGCTGAAAGTGGGCGGGAAGTCCTTGAAATGCTAATTGAGCAAGTTACATTCATGCTTTGGAGTCACTTCCAGTGGCCCTCAAAATCCACAATCTGCCTGAGGTCACTTCCACTTGCCCCCTAGATCCACAATCTGCTTGATGGTGACTTCCAGTTGATGGTCAAATCCACGACTAGTCTTTGCCACTGCCAATTAGTATCCAAAACCCCGCCCAAGGACATGAAGATGTGTTTTGCGCTGTTAAGAGATGAATGATTTCAAATGTTCAAGCCAGCCGATGATCAAATTGATGAAAAGTTGCAGAGGGCTTAAGGGAGGAAGAAGTTACTTCCAGTTGGAGATGAAATCCACGACATTTCATGCTTACTTCTGGTGGACCTCAAAATCCACAACCTCCTATCGTTACTTCCAGTAGGGCCTTAAATCCATGTCCATTGCAGGTAGCATCTAAAAACCACGACATTTTTTGCTTCCTGTCAGTGCCCCTTCAAAAGCCTGATCAGCTTATAAGCACTTTCAGTGGGGGTCAAAAAGCCCGACCTCATTGCTTGATTTCCAGTTGGGCTCTAAATCCGTGACCTTCTTGAAGGTGACTTCCAATTGAAGGAAAAATGTCTGACCTCCCAATGGATGCTGACAATGACCTTCTAAATCCACGATATGGGATAAACATATGCGTGTAGTGCTAAGCATAAAGAGTGGTCTACTTGATGATAGATGTTTTTTTTTTCAAAATTTTAAAAGCATAAGGCAGGTTGGCCTTTGCACATTGGAAAACGGAATTGATAAAATTAAATAAAATTAGACAAGTTGGCTTTGTCTATCAAAGGATGCATCCCTTCAAATGAATATAAGTGATGGATTGATCATTGCATTTGATCAACCATCACTTGCAAAAGATTCAATTCCTTCAAGCAGTGAATTTTGTGTCTTAACCAGGCAGTGAATTTGACAACCAGCAGAAGCCTTTCAAAAAATCAGTGAGCTTGTTCTTCATAAGGGAGCAACGATATTCTTCACAGGGACAGCGAACTCCATTCTCATCAAGCAGAGATCAACCATCCTTTATGAAATCGATTTGCCTTCTCTAAAGCATCAAGTGATAACCCTTCAAGCAAGCAGAGAATTTGCCATCAAATCACAGTGATCTCCAATCAAGCCTCAATACATCTTCAAAACACAGCGATTTTGGATCAAGCAAAATTTGGCGAATTTTGTAATTCAGACCAGTAGGAGAATCTTCCCAAATTGAGGGTAGATTTCAGATATCAGAGATATAGATATCCATATTCAGGTCTGAATTGATTGCCTTTTGATCATTTCCATCAGGAATCAGACCTGAATTTGATGCTCATGCAGCTACAGACTAGGGTTTTGGAAGATTTTCAGTCATAAAAATCTCTTTTATATCATGTTTCCAAACCTTTGAATTGATCATTTATATGCTTTAATGGAAAATTCATAGCAATTTGATGAATATTTTCAAGTATAGTCTGATTTTGAAAGGCTAGGGTTTTAGGATTAAAACCTAGGGTTTAGCAATTTGTGAAGATTTTAAGTGAATTATCAGCTTTAGAGAGAAATTGCTAACCTAGTCAAGGACTTTCAGCCTTGTGAGCATTAATGTCATATTATAGCCCTAATTTAGGTAATTCTTGCAGGTAGAGCATGGCAGCCCCGAAGGCAGGAGCGGTTCCAAGGCAAACCCTCATCAAGGAGAACTTGAAGGCAGTGATGCTTGAGTCAAAGATTATATCATTGTGGAGTAATGTCGGAGACACCAACTTAGGCCGGATCAACATGAAGAAATTTCAGGGTCCCCTCTATACAAGCAACCCTTCCAGAGTTTCGGAGAACATGATTGAGAGCGGGATCGTGCAAGTAGTAGGTTCCCTTTCAGCTATCCAATGTAATGAGCTGATAGTTGAGTGTGCCAAACACTATGATGTTAGTGCAAGAACAATAGTGGCACCTAATGGCAAGGTACTTGCCTACCTATCCGAGACAGCCATCAGCGAAGCCTTCCACATACCTAATCATAAAGGGATGGTCTACAAGAGCAAAGAAGGAGCACAAGTGATCTTTGATGATGATCCTGACAAATGCTTGGGCATAATCAACAAGTATTGGATGTTAAAAGCCAGGAACGACATATCCAAGATACTTAGCAAGCTTCACAGAATTGATTTTAAGGAAGAGTTTGGTGATTTGATCACCTTGCTCAACTGAGTTGTGGGAAGTTCTCAAGCCTCTCAGTTTGAGAATTGGAAGTTCTACTTCATGGAAGCAGTGTTAGCTAGTGGAGAAAAGATCAATTGGGCAAGAATCATAAGTAGCAACCTTGATCTACAGTTAAAGAGACTTGAGTGTACTAAAACATTCTACATGAGTTCATACATCATATACTCACTTGCTAGAGCCTAAAAATATATAGGATTGATGTATAGAGGCCCAGTTGGAAGTGGAGTCAGAGAGATGAAGGCATGTGAATCTTACACATAGCTGCATTTCCATAGCAAGGCACATTTTAGGAGGGTGAACGATGCTTTCACCATGCACTTGACATGAACACTGCAAGACGGCATCCATCAAAGATTATCCCCATAGGCGAAAGAGTTGGTAAAGAAGTATAGTTCTTGGTATATCCAATTCCCCAAGTTCACCTATATAAGAGTTCAGGGATGTTCTTGTCTACCATAAATGCTACCACGCTGCACTACTAGTAAGATGATAATATTGGAGCTAGTGAGACAGTTGGTCACCTACGACAAGGTTTAGAAGAACAAACACATGACAAAAATTGATTTTCCTATCTCACTTGGACAATCAATAGAAGTGTGTCCATCTCTACAAGCAGATGAGAAGTTGGAAGAAGAATTGAGATCCTATCCCCTCATTGCATATTCTTCCAAAGATGACTTTGACCCTTATGGCAACATGAGGAGGGCTAATGCCAGAAGACACAAGCACAGGGTTGTTGTGACGTATTACACATCACTCCATTGTAAATGGGGACCCCTACTTTTCGCTTTCCGGGGTTGGTTTTCTTAGCGTAGTGTCTTTGCTATTAATCCTTGCATTAAAGAGTTGCCAGAGTGCTCATCAGGATAGGATGGACTCCTTGAGTTGAAGTGAGTCAGTGAGTGGCCCAGGTCAGGTACATTAGGGCTTCTTTCTGAAGGCCTCCTCTTGGTCACCTTAGGATTTGTTTTAGGTTTGGGCCTTGATTGAGTATGAGAGAGTCATTGCACCTTGCCAGGAGTTTAGGTGGAAAATCTTAGCAAGACATTGTCTTTGAGACTTGCAGAATGTACATTTTGTAAGGGAGGATTTGAGAGTTTGAATTAGAGTGAGTCAAGAATGTGAATGTGCTTTTAGAGCAAATGTCATTAAGAGCTCCCCTTAAGGATTTGAATTTTGAAGCAATCGAGCACAACCATGAAGTCTAAAAGGTGAAGTGAAGGCAACTAGTTGAAACTTGAGGCAAAATGATAAAACTCGCTCAGGTGCCTTTCCAAGGTACAGACGCGAACCAAGAAAGATTGTTGCTTTGCTCGCAAGTTGGAAAGAAATCTTGTCCTTAGGACCTCCCAATGCCTTCAACTTTATACGACCTTGACATTTTTGATGAAAATGGAGCTAAGAACAAATGGTTTCAAGAGAAATGATGAAATTCGC
The DNA here is from genome assembly GCF_030272615.1 of Cryptomeria japonica. Taxonomy (NCBI): domain Eukaryota; kingdom Viridiplantae; phylum Streptophyta; class Pinopsida; order Cupressales; family Cupressaceae; genus Cryptomeria; species Cryptomeria japonica. Next base: position 64,306,648 of record NC_081413.1, on the reverse strand, counting down.
TCTTGTACCTCTCAAGAGGACCAGAGCGAATTTCTCAAAAGGTGACTTCTTGCCCTTATTTGGATGGAATTCTTTGCTTCAAGGCTTTGAATGAGGTACTTGTCTACCTTTGGAGAGACATAAATGATGATTTTCAACTTGAAAACTTGAGAAATGATGAGGAATTTGACACTAAAAGTTAAATTCGCTCTTGTACCTCTCAAGAGGACAGAAGTGAATTCTTTAGAGGCCTCTCTATTGTCCCTAAATTAAGCCAAACTCTTGCTTCAAGCCCTTAACCAAGGTGAAATTGACCTAAGTGTGCCTTTGAAATGAATTGAAACAAAGTTGAATGATGAAAACGTGAGGAATTTGTGCAAAATTGCCAAATTCGCTCTTGTACCTCTTAGAGGGACAGGAGAGAATTATCCTAGAGGCCATGTACCTCTCTAAGGTACACAAGCGAATTTGTAAAACTTGATGTTTGACCTCAACTTTTGAGCAAGGAAACCCCTTAGAGTGACTTCCTAGCATGGACCAAGGTTAAAGCAACGTGAATGAAGGTGAAGAAGGGGCATTTAATCAACATCTAAGCTTCATGCTTCTAGTTCGCTTAGGTACCTTTCAAAAGGAGCGGAATTCTTGAAAGGACCTTCTATCTCACTTAAACCATTAAATGGATCTCATTTTTAGCAAAGTTGAGAGCAAATTGGCTTGAGTATGGTGAGAAAAGGATTGAAAAGTCAAGTTTAAGGTGATTTTAAAGGAAATGAGAGATGGATTGTGCCATAGAAGAAATTTGCTCTTGTACCTCTCAAGGGGACAAGAGCGAATTCTTCAAAAGACTCTCTCTTGCTTCTAATTTGGGTGAAACTCTTGCTCCCAAGCCCAGAAAGAGGAGAAATGGACTTATACATGCCTTTGGAAATGAGCTAAAGCAATATTTGATGATGGAAATGAGGAATTTGAGCCAAAATGCCAAATTCGCTCCTGTACCTCTCAGAGGGACAAGAGCGAATTCTACATAAGACTTGTACCTAGCCAAGATACCCAAGCAAAACCTCTTTTTACACCTTTTGAAGGACAAATTGATGATGTTTAAAGGAATTGAAAAATGAAAGGACAAAGCAATGAGGGCAATTTAAAGCATGAATTAAGCTAGAAATAGCTAATTGGCTCCTATACCTCTCCAAGGGACAGGAGCAAATTTCTTGAAGGACATGTACCCTATAAAGGGTCCAGAGTGAAATTGCCTCAAGAACCTTCAAAGTGAGGTAAAATGATGTGAGCATCCAAAGAATGAGTGAATTGAGTAAGTTTTGTGCTAAAGCTAAGCCTATCTTCCAAATTCGCTCATGTACTTCACTGGAGGACCAAAGCGAATTTCAATAATGGCGTGTACCTTGCTACACTTTTGGAGCGAATTTCCTTAAAATCTTGTCTCATGTTCTCACAAGGGGTTCTTTTATGTTAATTCAATTATCCAAAGATACAAACTTCATGCATACTTAACACCATCTTTTGTTTGTTTTGTAGATTAGCAAGATCAAGTTGGAGGGAGATCAGGCAAAGACAAGGTAGACCTCTTCAAGTTTCATCATAATCAAGGAGATCTTAAGTGCATGGAAGAGGACTCAAAGTGCTAAAGAATTCAAGTGTTTAACAGTTGTAAGCAATAGAGCAAGCTATCTTCAAGATCCTCATTCTATCACATTGAGAGATCAAACACTTCTAGGCGAAATGAGCTACCAGATAAGAATGAAGGGCTTGACTGTGAAGAAGCCTCATCAAGCATAGGAGAGTCAAAAGGAGGTACGCTATTCATCAAGCACATCAAGGACAAAGGAGGATCGACCAGGGTCATCACAGAGCAAGTACCACACAAGGTGGAATCCCAATCACTATTCCTCCAATCAGAAGGGTCCACATCAACATGCCCAGATTCGGTGAACCATGCTTATGCATGAAGACACAAACTCCGATGTACCTACTCCGGTTTCCTATTGGTTCACAAACATTGAATGTAATTTTCTCATTGGCTAAGAGAGTTTGTTGTAACAAACCCTAATTAGGGTTTCCATCTTGAAATCCTAGCCATTGATTGTAAATTAATTAGAGCCATTGAAATGTAAGGAGCTCTCTATATAAAGCTCTAGCTCTTCATTTGTAAAGGTTAAAAGTTGGTTAATAGCTAATAGCAATAGTTAATAGTCAGTAGAATAGTCAGTAGCAGAAGAATAGTGAATAAAATAGCAATTAGAGTAGAGTAGGAGAAGGCAAGAGATTGTTGCCCAAAATTGTAAATAAACTTCATTTTTCATTGAAGTTATGGTGAAATGTGTTGTTTCTTGCAATACACATGGTTTCTTGCTGGATCTTCATATTAGATGGTAGATAATTAGATTGAATGGTGAAAATTGTTGAATGCACTCGTATGGAATCCCCCTAGTCCGTACCACTAGCCTCTTACTGATTGTAAGTGCGTCCTACGTGGTCAATTGGCATTGAATGAGTTTAACTTCAAATTGTTATGCATCCATTGTTTATGTATTAACTTGAATGGTGATCAATGTTTGATGGTGATGATTTGAACATCTTCAAAATTCCCTTAGAAGATGGCACTGAGAAGGTGTCGAATTGTTTAGTTTGATGGTGAGACCTAGCCCATTAGGATTCCACCTAGTCGATCATCTATATTCTTAAATTCTAGGTCCTAGAATAAATTCTCTAAACCCTATGCTTTTGATATTTCTTTATCTCCCAACTAGTAGATAGGACTCAAGTTCCAGCAGATTAAGCGTTCAGGCAATCAAATGTAAGTCCCTTTGTGAATCCAGCATAATCACATCATATCAACAGAGCTTATCCACACGTAGAGACCCTACATACTAGAACCTTGGAGTTATTTCGATTGATCCTTAAGGCAAATCTTCAGCATTCGAATAACTTTGTTCAAGAGAGTATAAGATAACTTGGTATTTTATTCCGTGTTCGCATGTGCGTAAGAAACACATCAACAAGGTTGTACATAGAGGATTATTGGATGAATGCCTAGGATGATTTTGAGATAAGGAAGAAGATGTTTTCTAGGCCGTTGGTTGACATTGTCAAGATGTGTAGAGTGTTCAACATTCTAGATCAAGCACAGGATGATGGAAAGCACCTCCAGTGCACTTATGAATGAGAGAAAGACAAACAAGTAGAAGTCAATTGGATTGATGTTGAGATCACTAATTTGGGAGACTTAATGAAGCCAATCCTAGCCTACACATGAAGATGGGTAGATATTCAAACTCATAAGTTGAAGAGCCAGAATATACAATTGATATTTGATTTGATGAGATATCCAAACTCATCCAACAAAGAAATAGAAAGTATGAGCGTCAGTTAAAGTGCCACCCAGTCAACTCACTCCAAAGGTTCTAAGAGGAAAGGAAGTCATAAGGAAGGATCAAATAAAAAAAGGCAGAAATCAAGCTCAAACCAACCTTTTTACAAATACCTCATCTATAAATGAAGTTGAAATGAACCAGACAGCCGGCAAAGAAAGTCAGCCACCCAAGGGAAGCATAGACCAAGGCATGAATGGATCCATGGAGTTGACAATTCAAAATAATAGACGTGAGAAGACAGACAAAGGTAAGCAACTACAAGTACAAGACAATCCAGCTGTACAAGAGCAAGTTAGCAACAAGGCAGTCGAAGATGAATATGTGGAAATAGAGAAAGATGATGAGGCAACTTCTCCACCCCAAGTAGATCAACAGCTCAAGGAGGTGCAAGTGGAGAAGGAACGATCAGCTATCTTGGCATGGCTTAGGGAGAGAATAACAAAAGAAGTAATAGAGGCAGAAGAGGAGCCTATAGATGATTTGGACAGCTTCTTGAATAGCGCTGGAGAGACAGTTGGAAGAAATACAGTCATTCATGACACTTGCCGGTGAGACTCAAGATTTCAGGCTGAAATGGGAAAAGACTTTTGTTACTGCCTTGGCCGAGTTGAGCCTAAGGTAAGCACAAAGAGCATTAGAAGCACCGTTCCATGTAATTGAAATACAGCTCTGAAATTTTGGTAAAAGAACATACACTTCCATTACAAAGATACTAGCAAGGGAAATAGTGAACTAATCCAATCCTAGCTCATTACTAACTATTTCCTACTATAATTAAAAATTCTAATCGATTCATTTTGCTATTAACCTCATGCAAACATTATCATTGTAGATATACAATGAGCATCCTACTTTTGCATTTTCCTTGTGAAAGTTTGACATGTATTAAACTTTATATAAGTTTTTCAAGAATGCCAAACAAGGTGGACGTTTTAGTTGAGATGCAGGAAGAGGTCATGAAGTGCAATGTTAGGCAAGTGTATAACAAAGCTTCGAAGGTACCTAAGAGCAATTTCAAGTTGGGGAAGAGAAACAGGTTGTCCAAGGCATGGCAAAGGAAGAGGAACTAATGTGAGAGGGCCAAAACACTAAAAAATGTATCCAAGAAGCTTGGATGTGTTTCTAGGAGGTCCTATGACATGTTGCAAGGTAAAATCACTTATGTGGTAAAATGCTTGCACTTTCCAATGTCAATAACAATGAAAAAATAGATCATTGAAGTGACCCAAAAATTACTTTTTCATTTATGTTGAAAAACTTAACATCAAATTTGACCAAGAAGTGGTCTAAGTTGCTCAAGTGTGCCCATGAGCATCATTGTGTCAAGTTGTTAACTCAAGAACATGTCCAAAGTGCACTTGTGCTCTCTAGCACACCTCTACACCTTGTTTGTCAAGTTGTCAAATAAAAAACAAATCAAAAGTGCACTCATGCTCTGTAGCATGTCCCTACACCTCCTTATGTCAAGTTGTTAACACAAAAAACATAAGATAAATTTCTTCCAAGTCCCTTAGGCATGCTTGAGAGAGGTTGGATGTCATAAAGCTGACTATGAGCATGAGCAAAAGTTGATATGCCAAAGTAAAGATTTGATCTTTAGAACACCGAAGGGCACTATTAAAGAAAGCTTATTTAGCATCTTGTTGGTCACTCACAACAAATTCCTCAAGTAACAACATAGTTGCCCGAGGATCAACATTTATCTTCTTCAGGGATAGGATCCAAATACAAGACATTGAACTACACAAGTTTCCAAGGACAAAATCAAACTCAAGTCACTAGGATTGGTCATCAAGGTTTAAGGCTGCTTCTTCAAAGAATCTACTATTATTAGAATGAAATAGTTTCATTGGAATCATCACCAAAAGCCAAGTGTTAGATTGGCTATTTTTAAACTGCGTTATTTATAGCCCATAAACATTTTTAGCCATCAACATTTTTGAGAAGATAATCATATTCTAAGAAATCTACTTTTAGCACAGCTAATTTTAGATGATCTTCTAGAAGGTGTAATTTTAGTTGATAGTTATCCTTATTAGAAAACTATTTGAAGATTTGCTAATATCAGGTTATGAATCTCTAGGCAAAATTGTAAAATAAGCTTCTTTGAGTGCAAGCAAATTAGTCATAGCATTGAAGTATTTGTAACCTTTTTAGTTATTTCTCGTGACAAAATAAGTACTAAGTGTTTTTGGCATTTAGAATTTCATTAAATTGTGACTTTATGCATACATTTTTCTGAAATTATTGTTCAACAAATAATATACCTTCTGTGTACTAGGGCAAATCAAGTTGCATTTAGTGAGTTTGCAGGCTTTGAATTGTAGGTTTGCTCAAAGTTGGTGACTGACTTTATATGCAATTCCTTATTTCAATTTGCCAAAGTGTTTTGTGTCCAATTTATTCAATTCAATCCTCGTGTGTAGTTACACATTTTAGTTTCCACAAATAACACTTTTAACAAAAGGTTAACTAAGCAGAATCAAAGAATAGTAAATAAATCTAAGCAATTGCCAAGTAGCAGTACTATTGGATCACATTGTATGATGAAAGTACTTTTTGAACATGCAAAGGAAAAGCAGTCTTTAAATAGATAATTTTGACTACAATTACTTACTTGGGAAGCCTTGCAAGGAGAAGATTACTTAAAATATCCACCATAACATGAAACTGGCGAGATGTCATTGTAGCAGTTATGTTTGAAGAATTAAAATAGAGCTCTTTTAAAGGCTTGATCTGCAAGAAGAAGAAACAATTGTACTAAACATACTGAAAATAACAATTGGAAGCCCATGTAATATATTAAATCTCTAATTTTAAAGTGAAATAAAAAGAAAAAATAGAACATTTCACTAACGCACCACATTCTCAAACATATAGCAAGATATATATTCTTATGTAAGCCAGGTCATACATCTCTGGCTAGTCTTTTGGTTCTATATATATATATATATATATACGCATTTTGAATCAAAATAACATATAGCACGCTAGTTATATATTATTCATAGAAAGAACTCTAAAGGTTTAGGAAAAGAAATGTTTCAAAGTATTTTTATTTTCACACTGACGTAGCTCCTAGAAAGACAATGAAAATGAAGTGTATTCATCATCCTGATTTTCACATTACAGCTTGTTTTGTCGTTAAATTACAAGTAGAATGCTTGACATAGTACAGTATTTTCATCCATCAAAACAACAGGACAAAAGTTCTTGACTTAATACAAAAAATATTTTAGGAAAAGAATATCTGAAACTCATTCTAGTATTATTGTGGTTAAGTTTTGGTAAGAATTCAATTTTGAAGCAATATTTGAAATTTAAAGTTTAAATAACAAAAATGGTACACTTTGCGCCTGGAAAATAGATTGCAACAATGCAAGAGCTAAATTATGCAGTACAAAAATGCCAAAAGTAATTATTAATTGTGTTGGATCTATTTAGATGCTACAGAAAGCATGGACAGGATAGTATCGAGAATCGCCACCTTTAAATCAGTTGTTCCTCCTTTATATCGTGTGTAACGGAAATACATTGTGCATGGCATAAATACACGCTCCAGCAGCGCACCAGTACGTTTAACTTCAGGGGAAGTTCTTGGAATTTTAGGAAGCCACTGTAGCCCAGCTCCAGGGTCAACATCTGTAGGAGCTACGTGAGCTTGTACATGTTCTAAGATAACTGAAAGCTCCCGGCGCTTCCATGTCATTTCGGGTGCAGATCCAGGAATATGCATGCCTCCAGCTCCTAATGCTTGCTGAATCATTTCAAACCCAACATGTAATACAGAATGGAAGGAGCGAGCCAAGACACGTCCACTGGCTGCAGCAAGTAAGAATGCACCCTAGAAACACAAAAACAGAATTGTTCATAGAAGCAGAGAGATCAAACTGAAACTGCATATTCCAAATAGCAGGCATGAAATGTTCAAAATCATTTTGTGAATTTCAGATATGCTCTTGGATGCAAAGGATCATTCCACGTGGCTACACCAGTTTAAATGTTTAAATTCTGATTGGTGCAAATCCTTTCTAATATTTTGAGTAATAGTATTGGAACTGTTTCTAGTTTCCTGACAAAAACGAAAATTCAAAACTTAATGAACCAAAGAAAGTACAGATTCACCATTGTAAATAATATAGTGGAACCTTAGTCTTAATAAAGAAGCTTTGACAAGTTGCTATTCCCTTACCCAATAAGAATCAAGATAAAAATAATACAAATGACTCTTCAGAGTACAACAGACCAAAGTTTCATTTCAAAATGAACTTAGGGCATCTGTTATGTGATTAAAATGGAAAATCTAGCCACAGAAAAATCACTACAAACATGCATCAAACATTGAGGAGATTGAGCGAATAAAAAATGCCATATTGGGTTTTATTTCTTTCTGCAAGAAGAAAACTGTGTTACATCAAAAAAGGAAATATATAAAGAAAAGTGATGAAACATTGAGGCACTATCCTTGCTACGTAAGCAATGATAGTGAATCCAATTTAACACAACAATTAAAGTTAACTATATATTTCCTCAGCACAACTTATCACAAACCTAAACAACTAAGGTCTAAAGACTACAAATTTTTGACAGTTCATTCCACAGAAACATCTTCCAATGCCTTCAAATGTGACCTTAGATTTCTCTTTCCACAGGAAGAAAAGAAGCAAATAATATCATAACCAATCATAAGAACCATGCACAGTTCTTAAAATGTCCTAATCATTATAACATGGCAATAGAATTCCCAATGCTCCCAATCTAAATAGAGATTTACATATAAACATAATAGCAATTCACGGTGCTGTAATTCTTGTTCAATGTTACTATTCTCTACAAGAATCAGCAATAGGTAATGTGACATCACAAGTAACACAACTTGGTAACCACGCTCCTCATGAATCTGCATTTTGGGTTTAAAGTTAAAACATTTCCACCAACCCATACAGCTCAATTATAATTCTACATAGAGTTTCCAAAAATGCTTTGGCAATGTTATTTGAATTACAGTTACAATATTTTGGAACTAATGCACGGCTGACACCTTACTTCTGGTACAAAAATGTGTACATTAAAATTTAATCTTTGTTAAAGCCACAGAGATGCATATTATGAAAGATAAACCATTTTTTACCCATCAACTTACATTTGCTTCTTCTGAATGAAGATTAAACTGAGGCTGAACGACATTCACCATAAAGTTCATTGTACCCTCTTCTCCTGTCTCGTCTATAGTCAATCCTTTAAGCAATGCTAAGGACATTCACCAATATCAAAAGAAGAATGAATTACAATGTCAGACAACTTGCGATTGTATAATTATACAAATCCATTTAGAAGAAACTATACAAATATAATGTGTATTCACAAATTTAATGCAAGACTAAAATTAGATATTATATAACACCTTATGCTCCATTTTTATAGAAAGTAAAAACTCAAATTTAACCTCAATATATTGATAACCACTTTATGGAACATACATGACATAAGAAATGTCATACCTGATGAGGCAGATGATGAAGAACCCATTTTCCTTGACGGAGATGGGGAAGAAATTGGTTTGTCTACATGGATCGATGATGAAGAAACATGTGAACCTTTACTATGCTTTGGAGAGGTTGACAATCTAGAAGGATCATCAGCAGGCAATCCCGTCCCTGCAAGCTTCTGTTGTTCCTCAATCATCTTCCTCTGAGCATACTGCCTGGACGGGGATGGCTTAGGAGACTCAAATGCTTTTGCTATTTCACCAACCCATGCCCAAACAGCATCTCTATTTTTTATCGTCCATAGGAGTTTAAGTCCATACACAAACACACGCTGGCAATTGTCAGCTAACACTACATTAAAGCCATCATCATCACTGGGATCAGAGAGCGTTGCATCATTCTCACTTCCGTAATCAAATTCTGACCTAACATAAGTAGCCTCAAGACTTCTTATACTCCGTCCTTCTTCCTGCCATGACAACAGCCTTGAAGGATCAACCTTTGGAGACTGCTTTCTGATAGTAAAATAGTCTGTATAAAGTAGCAAACCATCCCCATTGGATATGTCAGCAGTGATTCCATTTTCCCTACGCTGTTCATTACAAACACTGTCAGTTACTCCTTGTGGCTGCTTAACTCTTTTGGAATTTTGGGAACATTCTTCGACACTGCTTGTGCTTGGATCCTTCAGCTCTGCCTTCAGCACATGAAGATCTAAACCTTGGTACACTTGATCAAGAGGATCACGCTTAGATTCGAAGGTATAGCGCTGTCTCCCTCGGCTGTAACAGAGCTCATATTTTAGCTTTTTCATATTAAAGGTCAATCCATTTGCAGGATCATCACTTCCCAGAGGAACGTGCTTGATACAAGTAGGGGTTGCATCAACACGTAGCATAAACTCAGTCATGACTTTATCAAGGGATAAATTCCCTGATCTGGTTGATCTTGGAACTCCAAAACGAGGCCATTTTGAGAAAGAACGAATTTTATGAGGTGGATTATAATATAAATTCCACCACCTAAAAATCCATATCAAATCATGGGCACCCAAATTCACTGTTGGAACACCCATTGACACCATACCCAATTTTCCAGGGGGAAAGACTGAAGCTGAATCATAAAAGTTCCTGTTTGTGTTGGACCTTCTGGCAGCAGACATAACCTGAGCTTTCACTTTACTACTAAGCCTGTCTGCATCTCCCATGGAAGAAGATGATTCTTCAACTGGTTCTATAGAGTGTGAAGGTTTCAAAGAGAAATTCCAGCGAAGAGAGAATGATGTAGAACGAAAAGGATCATAGACTTTCTTCCGGGGTTCAAGCTCACTGGGAAGTGCATGCAAATAATGGTTGAGAGGGTTCCCTGACTCACATTCCCAATTCATTGTTATATCAAGTTGGAAGGCTGCTGAATAAATAAATCCTCCCCTGACATCAACTGGTAGTTTCAGGTCATAATTCTTCAGTAAATGCTCCAAGCTGCTTATACAAATGTTAAATTCCTTTGCATAAAATGCAAGCCGGCCTTCTGATTGTTGAATATCCATGATAGCGGCAACAATTTGCAATTTATCAATCTTTTCATATGGATCTGTTGTTGCTAAGAAATTCCATTTAAAATCAGAACAACGAATACTGTTTTTACCATGAATATAGTATCGCATATCATCCCACCATGGCAAGCTTCGTTCCTTTTTGGCTGTTTGATTGTCTGTGTGAACGCAACTTCCAGATGGAAATAGAACAGAACCAGGAACATTTCCTGAAGGCAAAGCACCATCGTTTCGAATACTTAAATTAGCTTTCCTAAGAGCTATGGTAAAGGCATAGCTTAGATCAGCAATAGCTGGTTCAAAACCCACCCCATAGGCAACTTCTGCTTTCTCAAATTCTATTGGCAACTCAGAGTACATTTTAAGTGGTGGAGTAGTACCACTCATAGACCGTAGCATTTCAACCTTGTGCCATCTACCAATATACACATTTTGAAAATATTGAGGAGGGAATGTTGTTGCCTACATCCAAGAAATCAAGTATCAGATTGACAATTGCATCAAGTTTGACAATTCAAATGTCATATATATATATATATATATATATATATATATATATATATATTCTATGCAGCATAAAAAGTCAACCATCCATCAGATCATAGGTGGTTTGATTCTATTCCTAAGTTTCTGGAAACCTTATAGTGCAGCCCAGTTGAAATATACCATTCTCAATGTCAATGCCAAAGGTTGAATGTGCAAAACAAAGCATTTAATAAAGTATGATTTTACACCATCACAGTTTCTTTAGTATTTAATATGATTGGGTAAAGATTAAAAAAAATGAAGGCATACTATTTTTTGATAATTGCTCCTGCAGTAAATGAGATCCAGAATGATTGTTCAAAACAATTAATCTGCTTCAGGATGTAGATAGTGTTTTTCATAAACAGCATAGATATGCATTATAAGTGTCATTAAAATACACCCATCATTCATGCATTAATATTTCATTCATCCTCTGTACCATACCAACATCCATGAAATTTTGATTAATTCAATAATTGAGAAGGAAAATAAAAGGATTTATATTTAAGTTTATTAAAAACTGTAGCTGCAATCCAAAAATAAACTTTATATGATGAATAGATCCATATTGATAAAATCTATTCTACAGCAAATAAGATGTCAAGAACTATAACATAGATGGAACCGATTCAAAGAAATAAAGAAATGCCTTTGGAAAGAGTACATGATAGAAATTCATTTTACTTAGAGATACACGTACAAGCGAAAGGCCTCAAATATACATAGTTCCGCAGAGTTTCCTGACGGGGGGATGAGGGGATGGGTTTTCGGGACCAGGGGACCGAGCGCAAATGGGTGAGAGTTTGAGTTCAGGATTTGGAGACACCTTGTGACCTATGCTGTCGGTCAAGGATCAAAGTTTTAGTCATGCTATTAGGGTTTAAGCCCAAAACTCTGGCAAGGGAAGGGAACTGAGTGTTAGGTGGACTAAAGGTATGCCTAGATGAAGAAACCTGATACTCTAACAAGGATAGAAGAGAAAGAGAACTTTGGAGGAAAGTTGTCATGTTCCAGAATTAATCCTCCATCGTTTTGTAATCAGTAATTAATCATGATAAATGTATTGACAGTTTGAATATATATATATCTATCCTTTGTTTACTTGAAATTAACATTAAATGTTATTTGTAAATAAATATATATTTAATCATGTATCAGTATATACACAAAACTAATTATAATTTCCTGTATAATTAATGTTAATATACTAAACAGATTGGCATGTTAATTAATTATTAAATTAATCAACGATAACAATTCATAAATTAATTACTAATCCTATCGGCTCCCAAAGTAAATACGACTTCAGCAAGGGAAGTCGTGACTTTTGGAAAAGTCACGATTCCTCCTATACAGTCGTATCTGATCCACGTGAATAAATATAAGCACGGGGGGATTAAACTAAGGCATAACGGATAGGAGGGAAAGAGAATATCGCCACGCACAGGTAATGGAACGTATTAATACCAAGCAAGCAATTCTCAAATCTGTCACATTATCTCTGTAGGTAGTCATTAAGTGCTAAGAAATCAGAAAGAATAAATATGCAGCTTTAACAGAATTGGAAATAGGAATAAATTTATGTTTGGTTATAATTGAGGATTATATGGGTTAAGCACTAGACGCACGATAGGATATTATGTCCTCTGTCTTGGGGGAGCACTGGAGATGGTAATTAGTGGCAACGAGGGGCTGTCATGTGGTCAGTGACCCATGAAGCCAAGGAGCCAGTTACAATCTCCCTGCCAGTCTTCCCAAGACAGAAAGGATGTTTGAGTGTCTGAAAGTATTAAGGTTTAGAGAGGAAGCATAGGGAAACTACCCATCTAGCAAGGGGGTTAGAAGCAACCAGCCCTTGGATTTGGTAGGCCAGCAGCCCCTTGCTTTCCCCTTTTAGTCTTGATACTTTCTCCCGTCTGATAGTATTAATAATTTAGGCTGATCTGTAGTATGTATATGCTGTAGGCATTGTGTGCACAATCTTGTGATTGCAGGGTTAGCCATAATCAAGCTTTTGGCTGCAGGCTAAGGTATGATCGAACTTATATTATGAGTTTCCTTTAGTTGTGATCATGCACAATAATCAAATTAATGTTAATCAATGATTAATACGGAATCATATTCTCAGATTTAATAAGGAATGTTCCCTTAAAGTAGAATTGATATATACTATAATTATATTGAATTGAGTTATTACTGTTAATCAGGCACTGTACCGGTAGGGGACATTACAAAAGTCATGCTCATACGGAAAACTACGCAATTGTGATGACTTACACTGACAGAGAAAATTGGCCACGCCTCCATGCTTAGAAATTTTGGGGATCTTAATTAGGTGCATGAGGGATGAAGGGAAAGAACTCATACACAAATTAGGATCAGAGAAGATGTTAAAGACAGAGAGTCGGCATTTTGGATTACAGGATAGAATAAGGAAAAAAGAGACATGACAATGCATTGGAAATTAAGTAGGTGCATGAGGGATGAAGGGAAAGAACTCATACACAAATTAGGATCAGAGAAGATGTTAAAGACAGAGAGTCGGCATTTTGGATTACAGGATAGAATAAGGAAAAAAGAGACATGACAATGCATTGGAAATTATATTCAAATTATTTTAATTAGTTTAATTGCACTGAAAATATTCCATTGATTGCAATGTTAAAATTTGATTATTCATTATTCTTGGAAATGAGAAAATAACATAAGCATTTCATGATAAATTTCAAATGTCTTTCTCTGATAAGAAAACTAGAAAAGAATAAAAATAAAAGAAATAAAATAAATGATAAACAGATAGTACACGAAGTTTTGCAAATATCCATCTACTGCTACAGGAAATATGCCCAGCAGGCTATAACACATTTGCAGAAGTGATGCAATAGTCTGAAAATTTCAACTTCCACAACAAAAGAAGAATTCCATGGATGAGGATTATGGTGCAGGGGCTAATTTCTAAATCTTCAAGCCCTTTCTTCAACACCAAGAAACAATTTCTGGGATGTCTACATCTGGATGTTAAACAAAATGAATGGAAAAACAATTCAGGTTATTGAAGCTACAGATGCATTTTAGTAAAGGGACTGCATAGCAGATAAATAAGATCTCCATAAAGACAAATATTAATTTTCAGCTATCTCAACCAAGTTATACTTGAAGCAAGTTATGGAGCACCTCTCTATGATTGCTAGGAACTCATGTTTGTTTCATGCCAAACAATAAAAAACTATAGATCTTTAATTTCAAAAAGGTGATTACAAAAAGCTTATGTATATGCATGCATTTTCTCCATGGAATTTAAAGAACATAAGAGATTGAAAGATTGTGGTAGTTTATTTTTCAGTATCCCACCCAGAACATCGGGATCAAAAAATTGTAAATGTTTGTTGAATTATGCTTTGGGCTTTCCATTGAAGGTCAAAAGTTCATTTCTCTGAGTTACAGTCAAGCCAAAACATAAGAGAAAAAACAGAAAACTAAAAACAGAATAAGGGAAAATCAAAGAATTCATAAAAGAATCCAAACCTGTTGAGCCAAAATTATGCTTCCATTGCATTTACCCATAGTTGCTGCAAGCATTGGGAAGGAGTAGTTTCTCAGTTGAATTACCAGTGAGCCTGTATTTATAGAAATATTCCTCCCCATCATTCTGGAGAACGGGACTTCCATCTCTGGACTAACACAATCAAGCTTCCTTATCATCTCAACCATTCCCAACTTGCCACCTTCAATCTCTGTCAAAGTTACCTCCAAATTTGAAGCACGAATAGATAGGAGGGAACTTCTACTAACACTAGGTCTGAAACCAGCCTGTAAGCCTTTCCGACAAGCTCCAGAACCTCCAGAAATAACTAATTTCTGGCAAGCTTTGTAGTAAGACTGGAAAGCTTGTTGTTGAAGCCTTGCTTGCAAGGTTTTGATAATATCTTGATCTGATGAATTCATTTCCAAATTTTCATGAAGATTGACATATTCATCTGTGTACAATTCCTTGAGTTCAGGAATACCAGAAAGGCTAGAACCTTCTGCTACAATTTCATCCAGAAACCTTAACCGAGCAGAGAGTTCACAGACTTCATTTTTCATTAGTTGGTAATGTTCATCTAGCCAGCCTTGAATTGGCTCTTCCTCAATCTCAGCAATCACCTCACGGAAACTGAACTTAATGCAGCCAAATTTTGATGATCTGTTCTTCGAATGTTTTGAATTTTTCATGCCTGAGGGGCATAATGATTGTCTCTTAGCAGCCATAACTAGCTTCAAACCCCGGTACATATCCTCAACAGCATCCTCTATTGCACGCAGCTGCAATCTATGTGGCATAATTATACGAACATCGCGACCTTGGATGAGACAATCCCAAGTAACTGAAGATCTGATTTCAGCATCAAAACGACTGATTGTTCCAGTGCTACCCTCAGGAGAAGTGGGAATGCGGGAAATTTGGAGCCGATTACTTTTAAAAACAGTTGCTTCATTCAAACTGAGCCCAAGATCTTCAAGTAACATCCCAATTTTAGCATCCTCTGAGAATATAGACTGAACCTTAACTAAACACTCTACGCCGTCTGCAAGACTAGCAGAGAGGGTTAACTGTTCTATGTCTATTGCCAGCACAAGCTCCTTATTATGTTGCTTATCATTTCGAGCTGGACCTTGGAAATCACCACCTGTGGGCTTCCTTATTCCCTCAAAGAGAAAGTCTTCATCGGTATTAAAAATTAAAGTATTTGTGACATAAGCATGACTCAAATTCTTTTGCTCCTGCAATAAAGATTTCATGCGCAACATAGTTTCATATAAAACCAGATGTACATCAGGCTCCCATCTAATAGTTACATCAGTAGCACAAACAAGAGCGCATCTAGTAATTCCATTATTATTAGGAATTTGGTATACAACCTTCCCACTTTGCAATGCTAGCAATGTCAAATCAACAAATGTTTTGTCTCCAGCTACCTCCTGATACATGATCTTTCCTCTTTCCAATTCTAATTGCGTGGAATTTGCGTTTTTATCTCTGCATAAAGAAAAATGAACAATATTGAATGATGTTATGCATTTCAGCTCCAGTCTGGTATCTCTCGAACTTGAAGATTTTACATAAGCAACACGCGGCTTTCCCTCTTCCACTTCAGTGATAATTACCTCACCACCCTGACTTCCAAAATTTACACGTTTTGGATCTGCAATGTCTGTATTTTCCACATTGAGATCTCCAACAAACTTTACAGTGAACTTCTCAAGGTTGAGCCTTATAACATTTATACTATTTGCTCCGAGTTTACTATTACTGTTTCCTTTCCTCTTCTTTGCCCTATTATTTATAGCAGATACACTCTTCAAGACAGCTGCATAAGACATAAAGGTGAATACAAGTAACTGAAGCCGTTGTAAGGACAGACATGTTGAACTTCCACTAACTTCAACAGCAAGAGTCAATTTTCTTTGCTCAGTTTTATCATCTTCAATGGATTCTGTTTCTCTAAGCCCCCAGTCAACACTGACCCGTGATATATGCAACAATGACTCTAAACTTGTTTCTACAGCAAAAAAACTTTCCTTCAAGCATCCATGGTCTTCATCTGGCACATGTAGAAGTAATTCACCTAATTCCATATGAACGGAAATTTTCTCACTTGTGATATTATTTACAAATAGATGTGAAGACTGGGAACACACCTGAAATCAGCAAATACAACAGATAAAACTGCATATATCAGTCACCAAATCCATCTCTTGAAGAAAAACAACTTACAAGGATTGCTTCACTAGTTCATAAACACAGATCCTAAATCGATTTCTAGCATGATCAAGAAGCTCAAAGGTGTCATTATAATCAAACAATGTAACCATGATACGGGAGCCATAGTTAAAGAGTAAATAGACCAAATGACCCAGAGAACTTGCAGATGTCATATTAGCAATATCTCTATATGCCTATCTACTCATTATGAGGAAAGAAAACTAAGAGTTATGCAGCTAGGATAATTCAGTCTAATTGAAAATGGAGAAGAGATGCCATATATAAGCAAAGAAGTCATGATATAAGACAACAGTCAATGCTTGTTTCACCTAGATTAACTTTTCAATGCTCTATAGAACCTAACATCTATGGATCCCCAAACATAGAGAGTTCAAGTATGGCCTCTTCTAGCCTACTTGGTTTGAAATCATTATCTCATTACCATTACTCTGAGTGACAGAAAAAGCTTTTGCCAGCAAATTGTGACATTGTATGTTTGAATAGATATGAGATAAATTATTCTGGCCATTTCATTTGTATGCTCCACTTCCAGATGGAAGCCCTTTAGAAACTATTTGCATGATATTGTTGGAAACCAAGCAAAACAATTTTAACTTTTTGCAAGAAAAATGAAAGAACTCCAAAAAAGAAAAAAACTGCTGTAGGGATCTCTGTTTGTGGAATTAATGATCAGCATTTGAATCTGAGGCAGGAAACCTGCTTTAAAGAGGTAACTTGACAGGATCCATGCCTGTACACTGTTGTTACGCATGCCCAAAAGTTATTGCACCTGTGTCACACTCCATTCAATGACAGTAGCTGTTGACACTCCATACATTTAAACAGCTTTTCCAGAAGATCAAGGTAAAGCCAGTGCAAAAAGGAAATTCTTTACTCACTTGAGGAATCTACTTAGGCACACAGCAAAGGATCTCCTAGAATGGCAAATGATCTGACCATAACCTCAATACTTAAGGAAAGATAGCTTGAGCTCACAAGAAAATTACATTATATGGTTGAATATGCTTCTAAGTTAGCTAATCCTGTGTCTTCCTAATTCTATCACTATGGACAAGTGCTTTTAGTAGTAGCTTAGAGGCAGTACGGAAAAACATTATTTAAACCAGCCATGAGGAATAAAATGATCAATTTCAGTGTTTAAACAATGGTTATTTACATTTGAAATTAAGGAAAAATAGAGTCACTGTGAAGGCTATAAAGGCTAGTATCAATTTTTAAAGGGTTAGAATTTAAGGACCACCTACTTTTCTTTATATGATTTACTCTTATTTACTAAGCATGAAAGAATAGCAAAAACTGTGCTTCCATTATCAAACAAGTCGAGAACTATTGTTGGGATACAGGAAGTCCACCTGTAGGGAAGCTCACTTCTCCACCACATATTTTGTATTCACACTTTATTGCTGTGGGGGTGTATATAATATTTTATTTGTGGAACTAATGATTTGCATTTGAATCTTGGGCAATACACGTGGTATAATGAGGTAACTTGACAGTACTGATAATCGTACACTGTTCTTAGATGAAAATCTTGTACCACACAAAAATGATATCTTAACAATGCTTCTAATCTGAGTGCTCATGGAAGTGCACTGAACCTCTGCTGAATTTGCCCTTACAGGGGTAACATTCATTGCTGAAATTCCTACATGGTCATGTATTTGTCTTCCACAATGAATTTAGAGAGAAACAGCAATTGTTTTCTTCAAATAGACCCCTCACAGTCCTGTAACCTCCAAATGTATGTAATAACCTTCGCATGCTCCCAAGCACACTGAAAATATCTTACTAGAGGTTTTATGTAAATTTTCAACATTTAGGACAAGGACAATATGGATAAATTGTTTTGTCTCAGTGACTCATGTCTCAGTGACTCATGCCTAGCCCTTCGAGCATAAGAACAAACCAGTTCTCTGATCGGAAATTTTAGATATCTTCCTTTTCTTATCACACTTCAACCACCCCTTTTCTAAGAGAATGCTAGGGTAACCCTTTGTTGTGTACAGAATGCATGTGCTTTACTGTTCCAGGTGGTAAAGTTATTGCTATTTGTAGCAGTTGAACCTACCATTGTGGCCTACAATTGGAAAATTTCCAGGTTGATAGAATTGCATGCAGACCAGATGCAACTGTTGCATATCATGTGCAAGGACCTCAAGGAGTTTGCCTGGTACATAATAATCTATGTATACTCTTGAGCACACTAAAAGGATCTTCTCGCTGAGGAGAGACTAGTATTTTTGAGATTTTGGCGAAGGACAATGTGGATAAATAGGCTATGTCGCAGTAACTCATGGCTGGCCCTTTGAAGATAAGAACAGACCAAATCTCTCTCAAAAGAAACTAATGCTATCTTTCTTCAGTTATCGAACTTCAATAAGCTCCTTTCTAAGACATAGCCAGGGCCGAGAAAACCATTTACTGCATGCATAGATGATGGAGGTGACTACATGGACATTACTATTCCGATTGGGAAGAATACTGTTATTTGTAGCAGTAGAACCTACCATTCACACTTACAATTAAAAATTTCCCAGGTCAATGGGATTGCATAAAGGTCAAAAAGAACTGCTGCAAATGCTTGTGCTAGGGCTGGAAAACTGTGGTACGAGCTCAGGAAGTTTGCATAGTAGCTTGGGTAGAAAAGCAAAAGAATGTAAGAAACATGATGCAAGTATCAAGCCATGAGCATTCACCACCACAAAAATAAAAAATCTCTCTTATGATGGTTGCTGAAGAACATCTTAATTGCAAGAGACTGCAACAGAGGCAGGTGAGAGCAATCACAATGTTCCTGCAAGGCTAGATACAAACCACGATACCACCACAAACACAAAAACATAACTCCTCCACACAGTTTGACAAAGGAACCCTACAAAGCTTTCCCTCAGCATTCAGGAGTTGTCAGACTCGGTGCCACACAAATCCTACTAACAGTTGTCAGAGCAATGGAAGCACACTAGGGTAGAGCCATGCCAACCTGACCACGAAAAGTCACATGGACTAAGAATGAGGAAGAATATATAATGAAGTGCCAGCATCTCACTCAGATAGGCATACAAGATTGCCTCTGTAACCACCTTTTGCTACAATAATCATTTGGCCATGCATAATCCTTGCCTTCATAAATAAGTTGCTGGTTCGGGTTCGAAGAACTGGTACGCCGGTACGGCAAAATTTTGAAAAGGGGTTTGGGTTTGTTTAGTACAAAAACAATTAGAACATATATATATATCATTGAATTTCAATTTATAAAATAAATAAACCCCAATAGCTACTTTGACTGCTGCTGAGATACTCTGACCAAGGGCTGTGGCATGTCAGCTGAGTGAGATGAAATATCAGCAGCAGGAGGCCAAAACAAAGCGCAGGACATAATAAAAATTTCGCCCAACTGAGTGACCGAACCGAACTATGAACTGTATACGGACCACGAACCACAAACTGTATTTGGGCAATACGGGGGCCTATATAGCCGAACCCGGTAACTCAGCTTCATAACTATCAACAATCAGAAGGTCCTTATAACAAGGTTCAACCCAATCCCAGTAGCCTGCCTCAGAATATTGGGGTTGATTTAAAGGCCTCTCTCTCCTGCATCATTCTCTCCTTTTGCTGCAGCAAATTCTTGATTTGGTGTCCAAATGATATCAACGAACCATTCATTCCACTAATGACACTGCACGCAATCTGCTGATTGAAAGGGTCTAGCCTCAATTACTTTGGAGGACACTGGCAACCAGCCATGCAGAAGCTCTGAATTCTGTGAAGTCCAGTTCTCTTCTGTCACAAGCACTATATGGTTCACACCCCTGCACCTGAAACATCATCAAGCATTTCTGGCATAAAAGACCTAAGCATCGATGCCATTGGCAATCCGAAACAAACAGAAGACCCCAATGGTCAGACCAGTGCAACTTAAAAAAAAAAAGGGATAAATGTGGTGGAGGCTCTGTTTCAGGGAGAATCAATAGTGTCATCCTGAGGATCATGGGCTTCCTTTTCCTGATGTTGTGATGGATCATCTATGTCCTAAGTTGTTATTTTCTTTGGTCTGTCATACTCATAATCATCTAGTTTGCTGGTAAATTGTCTAGTTCTTTCCATTTTCTCAAGCTTTGCTGGTAGCTCACATGACAGCATCTCTTTTGTAATGATCTTATTATATTAAAGCACTAATTCCTTTCTTATCACAAAATATAGATAACCTATAAAACAATATCTGAAACCAATTTTGAAGTATACATGCACAAGTAATTTAAACCTTTATACATTGTAGTGACAGATGAATACAAATTTGACGTGGTGAATACAAAACGAAAGTAGCGCCACACTAAAATTTGAGATTACCTGCAAAATATTTAATGGAACTGGGATATCCTACACCTATAGTTCATAGAACAAACCAAAACAATAGAGCATAAAATGTCAACACATTGACAGAATAGATATAGATTATCAATTCACGCAAGCATAAACATTATCAGCTATAATCATTCAAGGACAAGAATTCCTCTTTGGCCAAGGTAAACACACTAATCAAACATCTCAGATACCAAATAAAAGAATGTTTAGTATGGTAACAAACATCTGCAATTAAACAAATATTCAGAACAAAAATACCCTACTTCTATAACCATGCTATTGTCAGAATTTTAAAAGTGGCAAAAAATGGAAGGTGGAAATAGAACAAAAGCACCTCGATAGCTTTTTAGCTACCATTGACATTATACATATTACTCCTATAGCTCCCAAGGAACAAAAAATATCATAATCACATTTTTTTCTCTCTTCCACAAAGTGGCTCTACAAACACCAGTTATGGCACAAAAAAGAACTTACAAGGTAAATAGGTGCATCATTAAGGTTGTACAAGATAATTGTAGTTTCAGGTGCCGAGACAGTGCAGGTCCACATGATGCTCTTCAGATCTGTATGAGAAGACCGGGCTTTAATTGGCTTGCTGCTTGACTGCATTGGAGACGAGTTTCTCTTCCTCTTATGATTAAAGTAAAGGTCCATCCACAGCTTCAGCCGGTTTATAAGCAAGTGGCATTGTGTGCCACCGAGTTTGATATCAACCTCCGCTCGGAATGGCATTGTTAACTGCCAAAATGATAAGTTTACTTCAGCCGCATTTCAGATGAGTAAATGTATAGAACTTACAAATTTCATTAATCACATTCCAGATGATGAAGCCAAACACAAGGTATCATGACAGAAAATTTCCCAAGTCATGTTCATTGAAGAACATAAGAATAGAGTACATGTACAGTAAGCCAGCATAGTAAATGGCACAAATAATAGCTACAAGACAAAATTTACCTTGTTAATGTAAGGATGAAAACAATGAAATATTATATTGTTACGGATGTCAACAAAAACATAATGTTTGTGAGCTAACTCTGAAACACCACTATAAGTTGCCTCAATACAAAAATCTTGTTTTTCTAGAATACAGTTCTGAAACTTAACCTAGGCAAATAGAGCAAGAAAATATGCAAGATTTCAACAGGGGGAAATATAAAAAAGTATACCAATACAGATATCAAATAAATGTAGAAAGTTTACACAGTAAAGTTCAAGCAAATGGAATATCGATTAAGTCATGGAAAGGATCAAAATGTCAATTTTGGGTGGAATAGAGCAAAAAAGATAAAAGCAACGCAAAGTATGCTTGCAAACTTAATGTAAGAACCCCTACCAGGGTATTCCTTACCAAACTCAAAATTTCACCATTTTAAACTTTAACGCATAGGTATTACATCAAACACTTGGTGTCCTACTGGTTTCATTTAATAGTTTGCATTTTGTTTCATAAACTGATATATGCTCATCATACAATACTTTGGAACAAAGTTTCATAACATCTTAATCAATAATATGTCAAAACATTATATCAATAATCTTTGTATGAGCATCTGATGGTGAATTTGAAGACTTTTCAGACCTTTAGCAGCAAGAAGACACAAATTTCTGAAGGTATTCATGCTTATAGTCTATTTGCTAAGTGCATACTTGATTGTAATATCCAAATTATATGAGACAACATCCTGATTTTGTGACAGCAGTTTGTATGGTTCATGTATTTCAGTTTTAGATGATATTAATGTTGCTTTTTCATAGACATGTATCTGCTATGAATGAATGAAACAAATCAGATCAGTATTGCAAGAATTAATGTGTATTGGCAGTTTTCATGAATCAGCAAGCTAATGTACTATGTCAGTAGATGCATGCAAATTGTTTGACGAAATTACTCTAAGGTAAAAGTGAAAAAATAAATTAATAGCCAACAGGGCAGCATTATTACTGAGAAGTAATTGGTAAAAAATTAATTGTATTTACAGAGAGCAAGAATGCTCAATAAATAGTTTACAAAGAATTTACAAATAGAAAGTTTCTAACTAGAAACTTAGAATACAATATATTACAAAATTGAGCATTAATTATTAATTATTAACTTAGGAAATTATTAACTTAATACCCTCCCTTAATGCTCAATCTATCAATTACACCAAGCTGCCCCCTGAATTTGACAAACTTATCTAGACTGAGCGACTTCGTAAGAATGTCTGCAGTCTGATCCGCAGTTGGAACATACTGCAACTGAACTAAGCCCTCTTCAACAAGCTTTCTGATGAAGTGACAATGAGTTTCCACATGCTTGGTTCTTTCATGGAAGACGGGATTTTTGGCAAGTTTGAGCACTCTCTAATTATCACAGAACAAGGGAGTCGGACCTGCTTGAGTTATCTGCATATCCGCAAGCATCCGGCAAAGCCAAACTGCCTCACATGCTGCCTTAACTGCTCCAGCTCCTCTTCCACCTCCAGTTCTAGTTGTTCCTCCTTCATCTGATGTTGGCACTTCTACTCTCCGGCCTAAGTGGTGGGCCAAGACTATTAGTGATCTTCGTCCTGATGAGCTCATTGAGGGTAGATCTTCCAGAAATAGGGGCAAAAGCAAAATACAGTTAATTTTTCTCTCATGGCCAACATTCATAGTATTTATGAGCCTCAAACCTATACAGAGGCAAAAGGGATTCCAAAGTGGGAATAGGCAATGGACGCAGAATACCAGAGCCTTCTGAAGAACAACACCTGGGTTCTCTCTGATCTTCCTTCACGGAAGAAGCCCATTAGCTGCAAATGGGTCTATAAGGTCAAGTATCATGCAGATGGTACTTTGGATAAGTATAAGGCCACATTAGTTGCTCGAGGATTCACACATCAGGAGGGCATTCATTATGAGACCTTTGCTCCTACTGCCAAGATGACTACCATTCATCTTCTTCTCGCTATTGCAGCTCAGTTTGGATGGACAGTCCATCAGATGGATGTTTGGATGTTAAGAGTGCCTTCCTCAAAAGTGAGTTGCAAGAAGTCGTCTACATGACGCAACCTCCTGGTTTCAAGGTTGCCGACAAAGAACATCAAGTATGTAGACATAAGAAAGCACTATCCTCGAGCGTGGTCGAAAACCCACAAGGAGTCTGTAATTGAAAAAAAATTCTGACTTAAAACAAAGGGTATAAACCCTAGCCGAAAAAACAAAAACCCTAGGCCAATAAAAATCAAAATGCCCAGAAGAGTTCTTTGAACCAAGAAGCCAAAATCTGAAAAAATTGTGGAAGGCGCAAAAACCCATCGTTAGAAATAGTAGAGACCGTCGCGAAAAACTGCAATCACGACACAAAATCTAAAAAAAAACATGGGTCGTCACGATGTGGGCCGAAGTTGCAAGAAGAGCATCGCACGAGCTCCAAACACAAAGGAGAGGACGCAGGCCGGAAAAATAATGACATAGAGAGAGCCGAACAGTGTCGCACAAGTTGCAGGCAAAAAACCGTCGCGAATTTGCAAAAAAAAATCCACCAGAAAACAATGTCATCACGATTTTAAAAACCGTGCAAAGAGGTCTCGCAATGCAGACACGCGCGAAGATAACCTTCCGGAAGTCATGAAAAAATCCCGCAAAAAATCTGAGTTCGAAAAACGTTTTTCAAAACCGAGAAAATTTCTTGAATTTTTTATTAGAAAAACGAATTTTTTATAATGGTGGCTCTTACTGAGAAGTAATTGGTAAAAAATTAATTGTGGTTATAGAGAGAAAGAATGCTCAATAAATAGTTTACAAAGAATTTACAAATAGAAAGTTTCTAACTAGAAACTTAGAATGCGATATATTACATGATTGAGCATTAATTATTAATTATTAACTTAGAAAAATATTAACTTAACAAGCATACTACAGTAATATCCAAGATCTTGAAGGAGCCATCACTCTAAGTGATGAACCTACTAAAGCATTCGTGAGGATCAAGGGAGGCATCAAAGAAGGACCAGTCTTGATAAGATCGAATTACTCACAACCCTTCCAACTTTTATCTTCTGCCTCCAACAATACTATTGTTGTTGTGTTGCTCAAAAAGAATAAGGTCAAATACAAGCAACCTACTGCATTCTTTAGCAAGTCTTTACAAAGGGCAGAATTAAAATATTCAATAATGGAAAAGCATGCCTATACCCTAGTCAAAGTTGTTGAGGATTATCGGCCATACATGATAGGAGCGAAAATAATTGCAGATGTGCTACACACCAATAAAAGATATCCTCACTCAACATGAAGCCTCATGAAAAAAGATGCAGGTGGATAAATAAAATCAAAGAATATGGCATTGAGGTTTAGACAACTAAGCTGGTCAGAATCCAAGACTTGGCTAAGCTCATGGCAAATGCAAATTCAGAAGCAGCTGAAGTTAAATAAAATGATACCGATTGGGCATATACATGTTGCTCATTAAAGGATGATCCTTGGCATAAATATATTATCTTCAACCTCTGGAACATGAAATGTCCCTCTGAGATGAATGTACACCAACAAAGAACTCTCAAGCTGCAATCTCATAAATATGCATTAGTTCATGGCAACTTAAAGTGAAGAAATTCGAATAGACTGTTGCTCAAATGCCTTAACCAAGAAGAGATCAGCAAGGTAATGGATGAATACAATCATGGCACATGTGGAGGGGACTTCCATTGCAAGACCACTACACACAAAATTCTCAGAAAAGGTTTATGGTGGCCTCTCTTATTCAAAGGTGTGGCTGGAATTGTGAGATGTGACGCCTGCCAAAGGTTTACGTGTAAATTGAGATTCGCAAGTGCCCATCCTCTTACGTCTATGACAGTAGAGGCTCCTTTCCACCAGTAGGGAATTGACTTTATAGGGGCAATTCAAGTGAAGTCCAATTATGGGTACACATGAATTCTTGTGGCTACCAATTATTTCACCAAATAGGTTGAAGCAATTCCAACCTGTCATGCTACATTAAAGGTGGCAATTGATTTTCATTGAACAATATCATAACAAGATTTGGTGTGCCTAAAAGAATCACAGCAAACAATACCATGCATTTCAAATCAAAAGATGTTTTGAGTTTATGCAAAAACTTATTTATTTGACTCAATCTCCCCCCTATCCTCCACAAGGAAACAGGCAAGTTAATTCTTGCTACCAAAGCCTTATGAAAGATCATCAAAAGAAGTTGGACATGAACAAGAAAAAGTGGGACGATAATAGCTTTCCCAAAGATTAAAAATTTATTATAATGTTCACATCAATAAATCATAGCATAATTCTCAAAATCATCATATTGTTACTTCTTTGGAAATACTTACAAATCTGCTGAATTAAAGGTTTTTGTCCATAACTCAACAGTGGCAATATCAAGGGTTCTCATCATTAACTTGCCAAAAGTATTCAAGGGTTTTCGTCCTGAGAAATCTTAGTCCAACTTTGGGATTTTTGTCCTCCTTGATCAAGATTTGGGTTTTCATCCAATCTCAATAAGAGCAATAAGCGCTTTCGTCCTTATCCTCTCATGAACTTGGAAGGGTTTTCATCCTCCCAATTCACAAGACACTTCCTCAAACTCAAAACTGATTGCTTGATGCATTTGCTAGATTTATTGTTGATTATTTGATTTCTCTTTGTTGATTGATATTTATTGATGGATTGACAAGTTAATGCTTGAATGGTGCTTGAATGATTGCTTGAATGAGTTCTCCCCTCCCAAGAAATTATCTCCCTTTTATATCTTCTACATGAGGGAGTCACAACCTTTCACCATTTCTGCCCTTTGAAAGAGTCACAACTATTCATCCTTAATCCCTGGTCTTGAACCTTTTAATTTTAATTAAATGTATCTAGGAATTGCTGCCTATGAAACACTTGATTTAATTTTAATAGTATGCTTTTGGGATCGCTGGCCATGATATTCTTTAGTTTAATCTTAACCGACTCCTTTTATAGAATCATTGCCATCTTATTTCAATGCCTTGCTGATGAGTTCAGGGCTGCGATCTCTTGTAATTTGGAGGGGACATGAAATGACCATCTGAAATATGCACTATGAGTTAACAAAGTAACTTATAAGGCTGTATTTGTAACAGGATGGGATGTATGCAAAAGTGCCTATCAATTTGGGGCTGCCTAAGTATCAATTGCTACAAGATGCTAATGATGGGGGACATGCTACAATTTCTCATAAGATAATGGAGATGATAGAACTAGACAAAAGAAGGATCATTGTGAATGAAAAGACCTTATCACAAAAGAAAATAAGAAAAGATTTGTTTCACAAGAAAGAACTTCAAAGGAATTCCAAAGTTGGGGGATTTAATCCTTATATGGAATACTGGATCTGAAGACAAAGGTAGGTATGGAAAGTTTGACCCGTATGCCTTGCACCATACGAGGTTGCAAGAGAGTATGGTCACAATCTGTCCTATCCCAAAGACTTAACAAGGAATTTGATGGAGCTACCTACCTGTTGACGTGTATTTTGTACACAATCATACACAGAATAAAATACCCAAAGGCATCTTATCCTCTCTTGAATAAAGTCGCTAACTGCTGAAGATTTCGCAAGAAGGATCAGTTAGGATGACTCCAATGTTCTTTTAGTAGGGTCTCTACGTGTGGATAAGCACCAGTGGTCGTTGTGATTGCTGTGTCATCAAGGGGCCTTACATTGCCGAAGTTTTTTTTTTGCTAAACTAAACAAGCTTTTCAAAAAATATCAAAAGGATAGGGTTTGCAAGAGGTCTAATCTAGTCTAACCCTAAGAATGACTTGATGTGGACAAAACTTGGTGAGATTCTACCAACTTCAATTTTGCCATAAATTAACAACTCAATTGAAATTGATGCGATCTTCTAAGGTAACAAATGATTTTTTCAATACATCAAAGATCAAGACACTACCACGAAGGTACATATCCAAGATACAATAACGATTGAGGATTTAAGTGATTCAAATATCTCCAGTCAACCACGCAAGGCGTTCCTACAGTCAGCAAGAAGCTAGTGGTTTGGAAAGCGAATCCTACCAAAGATCAAGTCCAACACTTTGTCCTTCGAATTAACACACTACTTTGATTGAGAATGTTTCAAGAAAAATGAACAACCATGAAGATAACCAAGAAAATTGCAACAAAACACCATAACTTCAATATTTCATTGATCTCAAAGCCATCATGTACAACAATTGCTTGAATTCCTTTCTCAAAGCTCAATCTTGCTACAAAAGTAAATTGCTTCTAAACTCTAATCTCTCTAATAATTTCTAACTCTCTGATTCTCTAGCTATTACAAAATGAAATGAAATGAGGGTATAAATAGCATCCTCAATTACAATGAATGGTCCACATCAAAAAGCAGATCAACGGTCAAGATCATGACACCTAAACCCTAATTAGGGTTTATTACAAATAGCCCCCTTTTTACTGAACAATATTAAATGCATAGCCAAATATTAAATTTGGCACAAAAATCTAGGAGACATAGACCAATGACAATTAAGGTGCCATGTCATCTATAACAACCTCTCATCTAGAATCTTATTCCCTTTCCAATGCTCCTTTTTAGCATATGCAATGAATCTTGATATGATTCCTTCTATCTCAGCAATTGGAATCTCGGGAAGATTCTTCATTCTTTCTTCCAAGTGGATGACCTGATCAAATGCATCTAGAAGAGCTGCATCCCATGTAGGTTCAAGTTCCTTAGTCTTTTCAATCAGGAGCATGGTAGCAAACATCTGGTCCTGTTGCTCATCTGTGATATTAGCGTCCTTGCAAAAGATGACCTTGATTCTATCTTCCAATTCCTGCAAATCCACATCTGTCTCAACTTCGATCCTCCTGCCAAGAATGGTACGAAGTACCTCAAATACTATGTCCTGGATCGCGTTGATCACCTCCTCAACATGACTGCATCTAGTACTGATGTCCTCGAAGAGAACTTCCTTCATCTGGAGTAAGGTTGACCATTGAAGTAAACTGTGAGGTCCTCCATCCATGATCTTTTCCTGCGCTAAGACCTTCCTTGATGTTTGTCTGATTACTCGCAAGACAGGAATGATAACATCTTTGGTATGAGCAAAAGCGGCCACTGTTATCATCAAGTTGTGGATGATCTCAAGAACCTGGATAGCCCTATGAATAGTCTTCATCATCCTTGTTGCAAATTCCGTGGCGACTGTATGAGATTTATCCATCCAAGTGCTCATACGCTGGACCATACTCCTGAATCTCTCTGCCTCACCAATTGATTGAAGGGGAAGTGCCTGTATGGGTGATCTTGCTGGATCCTGACGTCCTAAAGGCTGATTGAGATGGCTGAAATATGTTCTCCATGCACCGACCTCTCTCTCAAGCTTTCTACTCTTCTCCATTTCTTCTCTAAGCTTGTCTTTCAACGCCTCAAACGAATCGGTGGCATCATCTAGTGTCTGCTCGGCTGTGGATGGACCTAGCTCAAATGTCTCTATATCATATTCCTCTGCTAGGATCTCACCTTCATACTTGTCCACCGCCGGTGTAGCTATCTGTAATTTTCTGGATCCAGTCTCATCTCTAATCATCTTGGACATCTTGGTAGCCTTTCTCTTCTCTGTCACTTCCTGGGAATGTCCAACAAGGCTCTCTAAATCAATCACATTGTCTTCGTCCTCGATCACAATCACCTTCGTTAATCTTTCCTTCAACCAATCTGGGATAACCGATCTTGTCTCTTTAACCTGTATCTCCTTATGCAATGCTTCTTCTTCTTTAGGAGGAGATGTTACCTCGTCATTGTTCTTGTCTTCATGCAACTCATAATCTTGGAGAGATCCACTTGGTGACCCTTGAGGTGCCTGTCCTTCTTTATCATTCTGTACCATTGACTCCATAGACTCTTCCACTTCAAGTGTCCTTTTCTCTTGTCGAGAAGATGTACCGGATGAACGATCTCGGCTGGCCTCTTGTTTCTTCTTGGAAGATTCTCTCTTTCCAGGTCTCTCTTTCCTCTTCGAGCCTCTTGGATGGAGATTGCCTTCACTTACACTTCGAAGGTTCCCTTCACTTGAATTTCTACGATTAGGATTGCCCTCGCTTACACTTGCTCCTCCTTCAGCTGGTCTCTCCTCCAAGGTGAAAGTCATAGCTATGCCCTGCTCTCTCAACTTCTGATGCTGCACATCAACCCATCTGCGAGTACAAGACAAGACTGGAGCCATCAAAGCATCTAGATCCACAACCTCGGGCTCATTCCAATCTAACCTTACTGATTTGCTTTCTCGATCATAGGATGACTGGAGATGTCTGCCACTGTCCTGAGCTTGGTCGGCCACTCTGTAAATCTTGCATTTCCTGATGAAATCCAAAGGCAATCTAGAATGCATCTTTCTTTTCACTTCACGATCGTCTAAGAGATTCATCATAAAATCTTCTATTTGAAACTCATGCTTAAACTTCCTACCGACTGTCTCCTCTATATATCCATGTGGATCAAAGTTTTCTCTCAAGGCAAAGAATGAAAAAGAATACAAAGCTAACTCCTTCTCTGCGTCATCCATGGCTAAAGCATTAGGACATACCTCAACTGAATTGCCCAATATGATAGGTACGGGAACTCCATTTCCATGTTTGTGTCTGAATGCCTTCGCATAAGCTGCCAACTGTCTTGTTACCTCAAGTAACACTATTCTGTCTGTCGGATATCTCGGCAACATGTATGGAGATGAAGGACATCCATGAACTCTGATATAAGTAAACTTCGGAAATTGGATAAACCAAGCACCGTACCTCTTTACTAGTTCCTGTGCATCCTGAGATAATCTGTTGTGAATCCCGCCTTGCAACGTCCTTGTGATGTTCATAGTGAAGGTATCATTAACTAACTTGTAGTTGCTTCCTGGCAAATGATGCAAGTGAACATAGGAATCACAAACTCTGACCTCGCCGGATGCTCTTCCAATCACTCCTCTGTGAGGTAGTCCTGCGTACTCGAAGCTCCTGATCAAGGCATAGATGACGTATGAACTCATGTGGAAGGACTTGGTAGCTTTTAGTCTCCTCAACTATACGTCCAAGCAATGGCTAATCATTCTTGCCCAATGTATTGTTCCTTTACCCTGAACTATCACCTGGATGAAGTAGAACATCCATTTTTCAAAGTAAAAAGCTTGAGGTGCACCTGTGACTCGGTTGAGCATTGTAATCAAATCTTTGTACTCCTCCTGGAAATCAATCCTGTGTGGTGTGTTCGGTATCTTGCTCAAGCGAGGACGACTCTTGAGTAACCAGTTCTTGTTGATGATGCTTAGGCAAGCATCTGGATCATCTTCGTACATGGACCTGGCTCCTTCTATGCTCTTGTAGACCATATCTCTGTGCTCTGGAAGATGGAAAGCCTCACTTATAGCTTCCTCTGAAAGATAAGCTAAAGTGTTTCCTTCCTTGGACACGATCGTTCTGGATTGAGGATCATAATGACGAGCACACTCGATCATCAACTCATGGCACTGTACTGCTGGAGGGAAGCCGGCCGCCTTAATGATGCCACTTTCAATTATTCTCCGAGCGACAGGTGATGGCTTGCCAATGTAAGGGACCTCTCGAAACTTCTTCGTACTGAAGTTGCCCAAGTTGGTATCTCCAATGTTGCTCCATTTAGACACGATCTTGGTCTCCACTTCTTCGGTCTTTTGATCTTCCTTCATGAGAGCTGGACGACTGGTGGATGCTCCCGCCTTCGGGGTCGCCATACCTACACAACATTTCATAATAAGAACTAGATTTTGCAATGTATAACATAGATTAGATCAATTTTAGGAAACTTCATGATAAATCCTTGAGTTATCATTTCCTAAATAACGATTGAGCTATTGAAATTCAAAATTTCAAAATTCAAAATTTGAAGCAATGACGATCGAAATTCAAAATTTAAAACAAGGGATCACATCGCCATACCTCACTTGAGAGCTAACTCTAAAATGCAAAATAAAGAGAATCGCCTAGGCAAAAAGCGATATTTGGTGACTTCAACGTGATCTCTCTCAAGCTAGCAACTTCGCCACCTTTGGGATGCCTTTGACGTAGTCTTTGGCAAGTTCGCCTCACTTGAAACTAAGCTCGCACTCCCCTTTAAAGATGATGTTCGCACCTTCCTTTAATGAAATTCGCACTTCTCCTTTATGAAATTCGCTCCTTGTAAATACAAATCGCACACCTCTTTGTCTTCTCCAAATCGCATATGAATGAAGGTGAAATGATGATTTGAAAATGAAATTATCACCTTCCCTTTATAGGCGCTTACCTTATGTATTACCTTAGGCCGACTTTGCAAAAAAAAGGTAATTTAAAACAATTTTTTAATAAAAAATCAAGGCCGACTTTGCAAAAATAAAAGAATTTTAAATCAAGCGCCCCATTTTTATTTAAAATAATAATTAATTCATTTAATGCCTTTGCAATTAATTAATTCGATTTTAAAAATAGGCAAAATTAATTAATTAAATATCCAAGCGCAAATTTTTAAATGCTATTAATTGATTTATCGATTTTTCTAGCATTTAATAAAATTTAAAAATTGTTTTAGCGCCAAAATTTGGAGGGAAAGATACAAACCCCATCGCTCTGGTCCCTGGGAGAGGGACAGGAGCGAATTATCCTTTTGACCTTGATTCTTGTGCCTTTGATGTTCAAAACCTCCATCTTCATGTTGAAGCTGGAATTTTTGCTAAGAATTTCAAACTTGATTAACTTGGTTTTGTGGATGAGTGCCTCTTATGACCATTATCGCCCCGGTCCCTTGGTGAGGGACAGGAGCGAACTTTATGTTTTCTCCTTGACCTTTGCATCTTCGATCCTCAATCTTCATCATGAGGGAGAAACAATGTTAGTCTTTCGTTCCATGCTTGTTTCACTTGTCTTTAACAAGACATTTTGATGCTTAAATGGATTATCGCCCTGGTCCCTTGGTGAGGGACAGGAGCGAACTTTATGCTCTAGCCAACATTTGCTATCTTTCAACCTTCACTTCTTGTTCATTGCCTTCAAAATGATATCCTTGATCTTGTGTAGCTTGGCTTTGACGCGATCTTGAAGGATAATGAGTGATTATGTGAAAATTGCCCTGGTCCTTGCCTGAAGGACAGGAGCGATTTAGCCTCTTGGCTCAATTTGATCACCCTTTAACGTTTGGTTTCTTTGCATATCATCTTCTTAAGATCACTTTGACACTTGTGTAACCTTGTACGCCCTTCACTTGGCCTGATTTTGAAAGAACTAGCCAATCTAATGGATATCGCCCTGGTCCCTGACTGAGGGACAGGAGCGAATTTGGGCATCCTGGGCTCAACCTTGTTTGTATCGACTTGCAATCACTTTCACCATGTAGAATGAGGTCCTTTGATCCCCCTTGGACACTCGAAACTTGATAATCATTCAAAACTTAAGCCTTCATAGAAATTTCGCTCTAGTCCCTGACTGAGGGACAGGAGCGATCTTGGATATTTGGTGCAATTCTCTCAACATTGGCGACCTTTGATACTTCGTTCTTCGTCAAGACGCTTCAAAATGTCCTTGCCACCTTTCACCTTGACTTGGAGTGGTTTGAACTTGAGTGAAAGACATAATAACAAACATCTCACCCTGGTCCCTGACTGAGGGACAGGAGCGAATTTGTACTTGTAGGCTCCATCACAACTTGCTAACTTCAAAATTTATCTTCAATGGACTCATTGTGTCCCCTTCCCTTCATCTTTGGCCGGGATTTTGTTCAAACTTGGCGAGAAATGGTCCTAAGGCAAAAATCGCTCCGGTCCCTGATTGAGGGACAGGAGCACCTAGGCCAATTTGAGTCTCCTATTGATGTCTTGTAATCTTCAATTTGTATTCAACGGGTTCATTTCACCCTCCTTTCTTGCCTTCAAACTCAAAACTTGCTTGCTTTTGCCTGAATTTTGCCCTATGAAGAATTTCGCTCTGGTCCCTGATTGAGGGACGGGAGCTACACTGAATTTCGCCCTGGTCCCTGACTGAGGGACAGGAGCGATTTTGCATTTTTGGTCCATTTTCCTTCACGAAGGCACTTCCAAATTATATTCAACTGATGAAACATATCTCCTTGGTTCTCCTCAAATCGTCAAATTGTTCAAATCCTGGAAGGACAAGGCAATGTTTGATTTTGAGCTTCGGTCCTTCATTGAGGGACAGGAGCGATTTTTACTCCTGGAGCATTTCTGTGTTCATGAAATTCTTCAAATTATATTCAACGGAAAGATCATGCCTCCCTTTATCACTTCTAATTCGAAATTCGTCTTGATCCTGCAGAGACAGTAAGATTTTGAAAAACAAGCTCCGGTCCTTCACTGAGGGACAGGAGCGATTTTGCTCCTACAGGCCAAAATATCAAGATTTTGGGATTTTAATCACTTCACAAGGCAAAAACAAGCCCTTTCCAATGCCCGGGATCAATTATCAAAATTCACAAAAATTGGTCAAAATTACTCAATCGGACAAAAATCAAAATCTCATCATCAACACTTAGACAAATTCTTTCAAAATTCCAATTGAAAATAGACCAACTCACTTAGCCTCTGGCGAATTCACTTTATTCAAAATTGCATCCTGCGAGAGGAAGCTCAAAAAAAACTCTCAAGACTGACTGGACTTTGGCCTGAAAACGACAAAACAGAAACCCTAAGGCTTGACCCGAAATCCAGACAACTGACAAACTACCAAAACCCTAAAAAGCAGAGAAAAAGAACAGGCAACACGAGCAAAAGAGGGGGTCCCCATTTTAATGGGGCGATGTGTGAAATGGTCACAACACTACCACAATCAGCATTTGAAGAATTACTTCTTGTGAGGAATGTTGGTCCTGCCTTGTATATCATGTTGTGCTTTATGTTTGTCTTCATTTAGTCTTATCTTGTAAATATCATCATATTTGTACAATCATGAGCCTTGTTTGCCATGATGAAGTGTGTTTGTCCTATCTCTTTTTGTTCCCTATTTTGGTCTGCCTCCCAAAGTAAACTAGATCTCATTGTGTCTACAAGAGGCACATGTTCCCAATCAGAGTCATTGTAAGTGTTTAATTTTGCAAGCCTCAAAATTCATGGAGATCCCAGGGCCTTGCATGCTTTGTTGCCCTTGCCCTACAATTAATATTCAATCCGAGAAATTTTGTGTGACCCCCATGTATTGCAGTTTTAAAGTGTTCTTGAAAATTTCTGTGTTTGTGTCTCTGTGGTCCTTGTCATTTTCTCGGACTGCAAAATTTCATGCAAAATAGGGATCTATACACTTGGTCCCAAGGATCCCGATTCCCCAAAAACCCCAACCCTGAACCCTTGTTCTCAGTTCCTTTAAGTCCTTTGGGCCCTAGGTACATGAGCGGCCTTGGGACCAAGCGACATAGTCCTAGGTCCCTAAGTCCTACAAGGTCTAGATCCCTGCTACAATGAGTGTCTCAAACCTCCAAAACTCCTTAGAACCCTAGGACCTCTCGACCCCCTTGCCTTGTTGTCTCCTCCACCTAGAGCCCAAACCTTCAAGAAGACCTCAAGCCCTATCACCATGTCTCCAATGCCAATTCCACACCAAACCCTATAGTCCTTTTCTTCCATTTTCCTTTCAACCAAGTGCAAACACCCATGTGGAACCCAATCTTTGGTACTAGTTCCCTACAACCAAGTCCACCTCGTGCCCCAATCCTCACGACATCCCTCTTCCCATTCCCCTTTGTACCAGGTCTATGTCCTTTTTTTGGCCCCAATCCCAACACCGCAGTGCTTTTCTCCCTGATTGTCAATTCTTCCCAAGACCTAATATCCATGTTCTTTATGGTCCTAGTCCCGATATACTTTGATGATGAATTTTTAAGCATGTTGTTGATTTCACCTATTTCATGCATGTATATGTATAGATCATCATCCTTTATGGTTTCAGGTTTGATTTCCCTATGATAAAGTATAACTCTATTGTCCAATGGATAGGTATTGGTCCTAATAACCAGTGATACAATCATACACCCTTAAAAGAACATATCATTCACCAAAAGAGTAGGAATTGGTCATAGATTTTGTGTAGTTCACGATATGGTAGTTTAAAGACACGAAGGACATTCATGCAGAAAATTGCTAACTTTAGCAAACTAGAGAACATTAGTTGTGATATTTATCATATAAATCATTTGTGAACCATGTCCTTGCACCCACATCTTGATTTTTTCGCAATGAAGACTACACACGCTATATAAGAGGGTCAATTGTGCAATTTATTTGCCTTCATCCCAATGGCACCCTTTGGGGCTAAACTCACCTTGGATACCAACTACAAGCTATACAACTTGCAACATTTTTCTACATTTCAATCCTACTTAGGATACCTCTAAGAACACTCTGCTGGGCCTAGTTGAGCTCAAAGTACAAAAGAGCTTATCCACTCATTTGTTAGGCCTAAAACCACTATAATTTGTTAATGAACTCTTGTTTTTACCCTCATGAATGACAACCCCTGGCCTTGATGGTAAAAATATGTTCTAAGATTGTGGAGTTGCATTTTTTGGGAAGTATTACGTCCAAGGCCATGAACCCAAAAAAATAACAGTGTGAAATGCCAAGGATTAGGAGTATAGGATACTTAATACCTCACACTCAAAATACATTTTAGAGGTATTCCCGCATATCCAATTCTGATAAAATATACAAAAGGAAATGTTGAAATTTGGTGATTGGAGAAACCAAGGAATTCATGCCATAACATATGCGAGTAAAGGGATGACCGACATCACGACCCTAAAAGGTAACTGTGATGTCCCTTAATAAAATGACCTTAAAATATCCTAGTTATGGTGTTTCAGATCTTAGAGTAGGGGTTAAGAGAGAGTACCTCAGCCTCTGCTGTAGTCTAATCTACAAAATAGACTCAGAAAATACTACAAATTACACCAGGGAATGCTTATATAAGCAGCTATAACATAAAGAGAGATTCATGTAGCAATATCAGAAACAGAAACATAAATTTATGATAGTGGAGAATATAATCATGTAGGATGTCTTGTTCAACAGTTCTCCCTACTCAATATTATCATGTAGGATGACTTATAGCAGTTCTCCCTACCCAATATTATCACGTAGGGTGCCTTATAGCAGTTCTCCCTCTGTCTGAGAGGGTGCCTTAATAGCAGTTCTGCAGTTCTCGCTCTATCTGAGAGGGTGCCTTAATAGTGGTTCTCCCTCTAGAGGTAATGTTCAGCAGTATCAAAGATCAGATTCATAAACATGGATATATTGCCAACCAAATATGCAGAATGTTATCAGCATCAGTCATAAATATGCAAGGTATTAATACTGCGAATATACAGATATTCTCATGAAAAATTACCATATAATGCATCTACAGTTTGTTATATATCATTCCTGGAATTCATACCAGTTCGGATATCTGGCTGAGTATATTTCTAGCAGGTATTAGGCTTTTTGTGTTACTACTTCTCCTTTATCATGGTGGTAAGACTACCATCAATGGTCACGTCCTTTAGAGGTAGCAACCTCTTTGAAAGGTCACTGCCTTTCCTTCATCGCTTTTCTCAACCACGGCACCCCTTCATAAATCGTGAATATTAATAAATGTTTTAATGTGAATAAATATAAAAATATAAGTCAGTTAACAATAGCAATCACTAAATAATCAGAATAAACAATAGGAATCAATTAATATCATTAATAATTGTTAGACAACATTATTGTTTGTGCCTATAACTTAATAGCAGTTCTGTTCTTGTAGTGCCCTCTCTCTTTTGGGCTTGTCAGACTTGTGGTTTTGAGCTTTCTGTGTTGTTCCAACCCTTTTTGGTGTTGGACGATTTTGATTTGGATATGATGTTATCTGTCTTCTGAATTCTCATGTGACATTTATACTCTATGCTATGTGGATTGTTGGGATAATGATGATTTTCATACTGTTGTCTATGATATGTTTATTGGATGTTATCTATGCTTTAATAGTTAGACGATCATTGAGATGGTTCATATATGTGATGTTAGGATTAAATCATTATGTTTATCGATGACTATTTGTTCTGACCATATACTGTGTTTTATCCTTGATGTGCTTAGGTGAAGGGGAAAAGCGTCACACTGCTCTTTATGGACAAGCTATGTCGCTTCCATTCCCTTTTCACGGAATGTTATCATATGGTTTATATGTACATGTTCGACAGTTTGCTTATGCAGCTGCAGGTACCAAGCATCGACTCCACCTGAATCTCCAAGTCTAAGCGTGCTCTACAACCCAATGGAAATGTGGAAAATTTGGAGTATCAGTCAAACCCTAGACATAACCATCGTTCCTATGGAACAAGTTTTCTGTCAAGTATCCTTGTGGTCATTGTTAGCCTTGTAATTGTCAATCGTGTCCTTTTGACTTCATACTAGGTTAGTTTGCAATTCATCATCTTAGAGGTTGGTCAATGTTTAATTTAATAATATTGCCAAAAAAAAAAGATTAATTTTATAGACAATTGGTGCTTGAATATTTTTCATTAATTATTTAATTAATAAAATTGAATTTGTGCTACATTAAATTTAATTAATGTTATTGGGTAAATGATTAAATTTATTTTATCCTTGATTAATTAGATTTGGAAATAGGACATTTAATTCGCTATTTTAATGGTGTTAAGGAGAAATTAATTTTTTTTAAAGTAATTTTTATTTAATTATTTTCAATTATTTTTGCATGAGGGAAGTTACAAAAGAAAATTAATGAACTTAATTAATTTTGAGCGCTCACATGCATTTTATGGGAGTTACATCTGGAAAATGATTTAATTCTGCTTTTGGGGGGAGGATTAGGCAAAGGCTCTGGCCGTTAAGAAATTCGTTTTGTGCATGAGAAATTTTCTGGTTATGGGGTTTTGGGAAAATATCGGAATTGAACAAAAGATATTGAAAATTAAATAGGGAAAATAGGTAATGGAGATTTGCTTGATTTGCTGAATTGAAGCTGTCTGATTTAGCCGTGCGTAGCCGGGAATTTTCTGGAAGGATATTGCTTCTACCTCTGTGGATTTTCCAGTTAGCATGTAAAGGTAGGATTCTTTTTGGATTTCATTACTTCCTACATGTAAATTTCATTTCTTTTGAGGAAAATCTGCTTCTTGTGTAATTGTGTAGAGAAAAATTGAAAAAAGAAATACATGTTTAAGAGAAATTTGGGAAAAAGGCATTGGGGTTATAGATTTTCGAGAATTAAAATTTCCTAGTTTAAATTGGACTTCTGGAAAAAACTTCAATATGAGATCTAGATTGTTAATTTTTGTTTGATCTTGTTTTAAAGAAATCAAAAAAAAATTGGGGTTAGATTATTTTCTCTGGCAAATAGTGCATTTGGCTTTCAGGAATTCAAAAAAAAATAATGTTATTCTTCCTGAAGAAACGAAGAAATTATTCTAAGCATTTTCTTGTCTGTCTATTTTGATGAATCTAGAACATATATATATGAAAATATATTATCTTGTTTTAATTCCACTCTATGCATTTAATTGTTTTGGTTTTGAGGCCCTCAGTAGCCGTGGGCTCGACCCACAGTCGTGGGCCAATCCACAACTGTGGGAAGCTCTTCCCACAGTCGTGGGAGGGCTCATGGCAAGGTGGGCCAACCACGACTGTGGGCGGCCCTACCCATTGCGGTGGGGAGCCTCCCCACAACCGTTGGAGGGGGGAAACCTTCCCACTACTGTGGACGGTTACCCCCATGGCTTCCCTTCCCTCTCTGCTTTCGCCACTGTGTGGCCAAGATGCTTGTCGGTCTACGATTTCATAATTTTGTTTCGGCAGTTTTTATATGATTATAAATATATATATATATATATAACCTTCCCACTACTGTGGACGGTTACCCCCATGGCTTCCCTTCCCTCTCTGCTTTCGCCACTATGTGGCCAAGATGCTTGTCGGTCTACGATTTCATAATTTTGTTTCGGCAGTTTTTATATGATTATAAATATATATATATATATATATATATATTGCTATCCTTACGTTTTTGGTATTCTTGTGTCTCTGGGCTATATTTTTGTTGCACTCTTTTCTATAGCAGACCTGTTAATGATTATTTATTTGGTAATATATATATATATATATATATGTGTGTGTGTGTGTGTGTGTGTGTGTGTGTATACTTCGCTCTTGGAATCTTCTTTTTAATCTATTGATTAACGTATCATATCAGCAAAATGGTAATAATTGTATTTTTTGTGATTTTAATAAATAGCTTATTAAAATGCTAGTAAAATTGAGCAAATCAATGTACAACCTAAGTTGGCCTAGTGGTGGAGAACTTGTGCTCTTAAAGGAGAGGTCACAAGTTCAAATCCCACAAGGGGGTAGGGTATGTACATCTTATCGGCTTCGGCCTATTACCTATCAAAAAAAAAAATTGAGCAAATCAATAGGAATATAGTGGAATAAATAGCTTAAATTTTGGATTACTGAAAAATGATGTTTAATTGAAATTAATGGTTGTACTGAAGTTATTTTGGATTCTTTGATGTGATATTAAGGTTGGAACCTTTCCTGCTTGTCTTTAAAGACTAGTATTGCTTGATTGTTACCTGTTATTGTAGAATTCACAGTTCTGTTGCATTTTCATTCCAGAGGCTAGATCAATGTTTGAGTGTCCAAATTGTGCTTGGTTACTCTTCGTCTTTTGTGCTATGTGGTTGGTGTCCTTTATAACCTCAATACTTTTTACCCTTGTATCTTTGAACCTCCTTGCTTCTAACCTGTTCCAGCAAGTCAGAAAGCCTTACTAAGGTAGAGGGGTCTAGACTCTTGATGTTTTGGTGTGTCGTAGACCTTGTGGTTGCATTTTGGTTTCCTAGGTGCAAGTCATGGGGGAGTGGCTTTCATTGGGGGTTGGGACCCAAAGTGGTCGCTAGGGTAACTCAATGAAAGTTTTGTAATCAAGTGTAAACATAAAATAATGAATTGGGGTGGGTAGCTAGCTCACATTAATTAAGATTAATTTTGTTGCCTCACTTACTTCTGAACACTTGTATAGGATCAGGGTAAGTTGAGAAGGCTTGAAATGGCATCCACCAATCTGTCCGTACGAAAGGTTGGTGTGGTCCACTAGAGTTTGTATAGGGGTCGGGGATCGGGAGAGGTCACCAGGGTAACCTAGGAAGGGGATCGGGACCTAGTGAAGACCTACTAGGATAACTCATGACAACCTAGTGATGACATTCTTCCCAATTGCATACCTAGTGGTTTCTCTTGGTCTTATTCTTTTGTGGTTTGTTTGGGCCTCTAGAAGTTGATTGTTGTCCCTTGAGTTCCTGTTATCATAGACTTGTTGGTCTCTTGTGGTTGTAGTCTTGTGAGCCTCGTGAGAGTCTTTGTATCATATTGTTTCTCCCTTTCGTCTCTTGGGTCTGGTTGATACCTCCTAGCACGGCGGGTGGACCTGATGGTACCACATGGTTGGGTGGAGTGCTATTCACACCCATTGGGTTTGGTTTGACTTGCATCCTGGTCGTGATGGCTCCTGAGGAGATTGAAGACCTACATTGTGTTCCAGATTTTGTACTCACTTCATTATTGTACTAATAGAGATAATATCCTTATGGATACCTTGTAATGTAAACAATGATCACATGTATATTCCTTGGCTATGTATATTAAATCATGTACCTTGTAAAGGACAATGTAATCTTATTGGTAAAAGTTTCTTTTGTGTTATGTTATTTTGAGTAACATCATTGTGGGGCCTTGAGGACTCTTCTTTGATATCATATGTTCTTTTTACCATTATCTTGTATCATCATGATACTCATTGCATTTGTATGGTTTAATTCTTTTATAAAAAAGTATTCGCATTTTTGTTGTTTATTTGGTTTATGTCCTCTGGGCCTCATAGCGGGGGCATTACAGTTCTGATCCGATCGATAGTGTTCTCACTAGATGCTTTGGTTCCTTTTCTTTATATCTCTCAATGTGAGGGAGGGATCACACCTCCTCATCATGTATGCCCTTGGCAAGAGACATACCCTTTCATTATTAGCCCCCTTTGTAAGAGGGCAACTCTTAATTATCTCTGCCCTTTGAAAGGGACACAATCTTTCACAATCAGATATGCACTTTTTATATAAATCAGATGTGCACCTCTGATTCCCAAAATTATTCCCTCTCAAATGAGGTACTTTTCTCCATTCATATCTCACGTTTGAAGGAGTCGCAACTTTTCATTCCATGACTCTTGATCATTCATTAACTTAATTACATTTTTAATTATATTTAAATTTTAATCTTGTTATTATTATTATTATTTACCCTTAAACTCTATTACAAAGAGGGGACATTACAGTAACTTACTGTAAGAGTCGAACTATACTGCTCTAAGGCAAAGCATGTCAATAAGAGAACATCTGAAACTCCAACAAAGGCAAGGGGAAAAGTGGGGATCACAGGAAATGTATGCTAGAGTGGGAAACTCTGGAACTTTGACATCTAGCAGTCTTTGGACATTTGCAACTTCTAATACATTGGTAGGCACATGTGGGTGATGGGGAACAACAAAAGAAAATTTTGACCAAGGCAGACCAATTAGGAAAAATCTCAATTCAATTATCTATGATCAGCAAAATAGGCATTAGATGCACAAAGGAGCCGAGACTCCAACAAAATTTAGCACTGTCACATTGAGTTCCAACAAAAGGGAAATATATATGGACCAATAAGACACCTAGCATGCATCTAAATGATAAAACACTTGACAAGTTTCTGGTTTGTGAAGATCTTATTGTCCCTTTCCCAAACCTGCTCTCTAAAATCTTACCTAATGCCACTTGAAATCATTAAATCACTTTGCTCTCTTCCAGTGCTATTAAAAAGCTTGGTCCCATCTCTTTCAGATTTAATCTTTCCTCTTGGAACAACTTTTGCCTTGCTCTTAATCCTCCAAAAAAGTGGAAAACCAAGATTTTGAGGCTCAAATTGGAAATCTATGCTTGGCTCAAGCAGCACAATCACAACTAGACCAATGAGAGGAAGGCTCTCAAAGACCAATTAGATGATATTAAGGACACCATTGTGGTCTTGATGTGGAAAGTAGTAAAATA
Source organism: Cryptomeria japonica (assembly GCF_030272615.1). Lineage (NCBI taxonomy): Eukaryota > Viridiplantae > Streptophyta > Pinopsida > Cupressales > Cupressaceae > Cryptomeria > Cryptomeria japonica. The sequence goes on along the minus strand of NC_081413.1, from coordinate 64,263,473 downwards.
ACAATGTAATGTTTCTATAATGGTCATCGTAGTTAGTCGTTTTTAGTAACTTATGTTTTCGTCTTTCATGTTTCTATTCTTGATCATTTCCCTTATGGAAAGATCGCCTTGTATTGTCCATTTAAGGAGGCCTTTTATCTCCCTTTATAACTGATCAATTTACCATTTCATGGTATCAGAGTGAGTTTAATTTTTTCGCAAATTTTAATTTGTGGCTTTTACCTGGAACTTTTTCCAGAAATTTTTTTAATCGATTTTATTATTAAAAAATTGTAGGTGCAAATTTGAAGGCTGGTTTAGGTTTTGGTGAATTTTTTAAACAAAAATTCGTGTTCATCCTAAAAAATGTTTTCAGAAGTCTTTTATCGATTTTTTATTAAAAATTGAAGGTTGTTTCAAATCACGTGAGGGTTTCTAGCAAGGAGAAATTCGCAGAAAAATCAAAAATCACAATTCGATAGATTGCAATTTCAAAAGTTTTTTATTTCGAGGGTTTTTGCCTATATGATTTTCCATTTCGAAGGTTTTTGCCTATATGTTTTTCCTCCAGCCACAAAATTTATTGTCTTTTTTCGGCTTGCAAAATCACTAAGGGTTGCGACAGTATGTTTTGTTCCACATGTGAGTTCATCTGGAACTTGCAACGTGTGAGGATTTCTTTTGTGACAACCTTGTTTTTTTATTCCTACATGATTGTTTCTCTGTTCTTTTGCAACAAAAGTCTCTATTTTCTGTGTTGGCCTGTGATAAAGCGTTTTTTGCCCACAACCTAGTTACTATTCCATGTGCAAAGTGTTTTCTTTACCACACAACGATGGTTGTCTTCTGCATTTTACACGACGTCTCTAGTCATTTTCACACCACATCTAGAGATTTTCCCGTTTGTGAAGCTTCTAGTCTGCACATTTTGGGTTTTTTATAGACCACGTGGGTTTTCGCAAATCGTGGGTCTTGTTGATGTGTTCACTAGGCACATGCTAACTCGGAATAAAATACCAAAGTAACTTACCCTCTCTTGAACAAAATCTTTTGGATGCCGAAGATTTGCTTAAGGTTCATTCGAGAAAGATTCCAAGGTTCTGAATGTAGGATCTCTACGTGTGGATAATAAGCCTAGTTGGTCGTTGTAATTACTATTTCATCAAAGGACATTTATGATTCGAAAAGACTCAACGATTGATAAGTAGATGGTATGCAGTAAGGATTTTCCCTAATACTACTAAATGATTCTTAAAAAAAGGGGCAAAAGATGAAGGTTTAGAGGGAGTTCTAAACTATTCTAGCATGAATGGATGAAGAAACAATACAAGTGAAACTCAACTAGTTATAGCATCACCATACACGAACAAATTTGCCAAAACTAATGCAATCTTCTAGGGATGTTTTAAGGTTTTCAAACCACTATCAACCTGTTGATGTGTCTTTTGTACACGACCAAACACAGAATAAAATACATAAAGGTACCTTATCCTCTCTTGAATAAAGTTTCCCGACTGCTGAAGATCTCGCTGAAGGATCAATCGGAGTAACTCCAAGGTTCTAATATGTAGGTTCTCTACGTGTGGATAAGCTCTTTGCGGTACGATGTGATTTTGCTGGAATCACAAGGTGACTTACATTCGATGACCTGAACGTTTGATTTGCTGGAATCACAAGTCCTATTTACTAACTGGAAGATAAAGAAATGGCAAAAGATACAAGGTTCAGGATGTCTACTCTAAGACCTAGAATGGAAGTCTACTCTAAGACCTAGAATGCGAGAAGATGGATGAATGACTAGGTGGAGTCCTACTGGGCTGGGTCTCACCATCAGGTTGAACAATTCAACACCAACTCGGTGCGATCTTCTAAGGGATGTTTCAAATATGTTCAAATCGTACACCATCAGATACTGATCATCATTCAAATTAATGCATAAACAATAGACGTGTAACGTCTTGAGATTAAGCTCATTCTGTGTCAATTGACCACGCAAGGCGCACTTACAGTCAGCAAGAGGCTAGTGGTTTGGACTAGGGGAATTCCATGCAAGTGCATTCAATAACTTCTTTCATTCAATCTAATCATTTATCATCTACAATGAAGATTCAACAAGAGACCATGCATATTGCAAAGAAACAACACACTTCACCATAACTTCAATGAAAATGGAGTTTATTTACAATCAATGGCAACAATTTCTTGACTTATCCTCCTAATCTACTCTAATTGTTGTTCTATCAGCTGACTATTCACTATTTCTAACTATTCACTGACTATTAACCCCTTACAAATGAGGAGCCAAGGCTTTATATAGAGAACCCCTTACAAACATGCGACTCTGATTGTCTTACAATCAATGGCAACAATTTCTTGACTTATCCTCCTAATCTACTCTAATTGTTGTTCTATCAGCTGACTATTCACTATTTCTAACTATTCACTGACTATTAACCCCTTACAAATGAGGAGCCAAGGCTTTATATAGAGAACCCCTTACAAACATGCGGCTCTGATTGTCTTACAATCAATGGCTAAGATTACAAGATAGAAACCCTAATTAGGGTTTGTTACAACAAACTTCCTCTAGCCAATGAGAAAATTACATTCCAAGAGTGAGGACCAATAGGAAGCATGGGTAGGTACACCGAAGTTTGTGCCGCCTCCGATAGATTAGATACATTGAATCTGGTCCTGTTGAGGTGGACCAATCCGACCAGAGGAATGATGACTGGGATGCCACCTTGCCTAATGTTTGTGACTTGGTTGATCCTCCTCTGTCTTTGATATGATGAATGATGTACTTCCTTAGCTTGACTAGGCTTCCTTATTGTCAAGTCTTCCTTCTCTAGTAGCATATCTTGCCTTGAAATGCTGGCAAAGCCTTTCTTTGTCATCTTGTGGTTCTTTAGTGGTAGAATGAGGACTTGAGGCTAGCTTGAACTCCTTGAACACCCCTAGTCTTCCAACGCTTCAGAGCACCTTGAGTCCTCCCTTTGTGCATGTGGAACGTCCTTGATGATGATGGACTGGAGGAGGTAGTCCTTGCCCTGGCCTGGTCTTCTTCCATCTGCAAAACCAACCAAAAGATGATTAAGGACACATAATGAATTCATCCTAACATAGCATTTCCTACCTTAAATCATCAACAAGAAGACATTAAAATGAAGCTTGCTCAAGATTCTTCCTAGGGACAGGCCCTATAAGAATTTCGCTTTGGACCCTTTGGAAGGATCAGGAGCAAAATTTGCATTCCTGGCCTAAATTCTTCTCATCTTGTGACCACGCTTGCTTAGATGCATACCTAAGGATCCCTATAATCTCAACCAATACCAAGTTTGAGGTAAAATTGGAGCAAGATGGAGTCTTTAAGGATTTCGCTCTGGACCCTTTGGAAGGGTCAGGAGCGAAATTCTCATTTAGGCTCAAGTTCTATCACTTCTCCACTCCAAAATGCCTTCCAAGGTGAGCATACACTAGTCTTCTCTTCACCAAGGCCTGGGAATCCATCTCTTGACCTTCATCATGAGCAAACTAGGTGAAATTGAGAATTTCGCTCTAGACCCTTTGGAAGGGTCAGGAGCGAAATTCTTGATTTTGACTTGATCCTTCATTTTCTTCATTGCAATTCACTTTAAAAGACAAGAATACCTCACTCCACCTTCAAGCATGCCATAGGAATCAATGTTTTGGCTTCACACAAGGAGAAAATAGGTGCTTTGAGGAATTTTGCTCTGGACCCTTTGGAAGGGTCGGGAGTGAAATTCTTGATTTAGGTTGATTTCTCTTACTTGGCTCCACTCTTCTCACTTTGTTATTACTTGATTCTCCATTTGAATCCTTCTCTCAACTTGACAACAATACTTGGCCTCAAAAATGGCTAATAAAGAGAATTTCGCCAAAAACCATGGCCAGGGACAGGACCTATTTAGGATTTCGCCCTGGACCCTTTGGAAGGGTCAGGAGCGAAATCGTTGTCCAAGCTTAAAATCTTCATTTCTAGAGGCGACAATCCATTCAAGGGCAATCCTAGGGGCATCTCCCAACTTCTCCCACCTTGGTCTAGGCTTAGCTTGGCATAAAAATGAAAGGAAAAGGTAGTTTTAAGGAATTTCGCTCTGGACCCTTTGGAAGGGTCAGGAGCGAAATTCATATTTTGAGCTTATTCTTTCATTCCTCTCACTTCCATCCACCTTCAAAGGCAAGGTCACGCCACTTCACACCCATCCAAGCCATAAAAACCAAGGATTTGACTTGCTTTGAAGGGAAAATAGGTGATTTTAGGAATTTTGCTCTAGACCCTTTGGAAGGGTCACGAGCGAAATTCATGATTTGGCTCAATTCCTTCAAATTTGATAATCACTAGCAAGTCAAAGTCACACCTAAGGACACTTCCAATCCTAATTCACCTTGAACCACCCTAGACTTGGCATAAAATTGAGGGAAAAGACTGGTTTTGTGAAATTTCGCTCTGGACCTTTTCGAAGGGTCAGGAGCGAATTTCTCGTTCTAGACTTGACTCTTCATCTTTTCAATCCCAATCTTATCTGCAAGGTAAAATTCCATCACTCTTCACCCAAGGAACAAGGTTTGAGGCCCAAGCATGGAAGCAAATGAGGTTAATAAAGAATTTCGCTTTGGACCCTTTGGAAGGGTCAGGAGTGAAATTCATGATTTAGGCAAAATCTTCATCTTTTAAAGCGTCCAACTACCTCTCAAGGCAAGAACATACCAATTCACTCTCCAACATGCCAACGCCTAGCCAAAAAAAGGAAGAAAATAAGAGCTATAAGGATTTTCGCTCTGGACCCTTTGGAAGGGTCAGGAGCGAAATTTCTATTTTAGGCTAAAATCCTTCACTCCTTCACATTTAGCCACTCCCTGAGGCAAGAACATATCCATCTACCCCCACCATGACCAAGGACAAGGCTTTCAATGCAAACAAGGAGGAAAAAAGGTGTCTTCTAAGAATTTCGCTCTGGACCCTTTGGAAGGGTCAGGAACGAAATTGAAATTCGCTTTGGACCCTTTGGAAGGGTCAAGAGCGAAATTTGACGTTTTGGTCTCTTCGTCAGGATTCATATATGGAATATAACATTTAAGTATAAGAAAGATTCTTTTTTATACTTTAAGTTATATTCCATATATACTGTCAGGATGTTTGAGAGTGGTTTCGTACCTCCAGGAGTTATAATGCAAAATCTAGTTTTTGGAGGATTCTTCAATTTTCCAGACTTAGTCAAATATCAGGATTAGGATGACATTCCAGACAGCCAAATTTCAGGACATTTGAAGATCAGGATGACATTCCAGACTTCATCACTCACCAACTTGACCTAACTCAGACCTTCAAAGAGGATATTCACTCACCAAGCTTCATTGACCCCCTCAAACTCAAACAAGACACAATTAGCAACAAGAGCAAAACTAGGCCTAAGGAAGACTTTCAAAGAAACCCTAACCTGGAGCACCTGCTGACTCCCCCTGGCTCAAGCAGAGCCTTCCTAGTCATCCCTCTTGCAACACTCAGCATGCAAAGGTTAACAGACAAAACCCTAAAAACCTAGAAAGCAAACCCCAGAAAGCGAAAAAGTAGGGGTCCCCATTTGCAATGGGGCGATGTGTGAATACGTCACAACACAACCATAGATACCATCAATTGAATGCATATCAAAGGTTAAACGATGATTGAACTTAAAGACTTCATAATGCTCCAGTTGACGACACAAGGCTTGTTTACAATCAGCAAGAAAGCTAGTAGTATGGTTAACAAGCTTCACAATGCATCAAATACAACATTCCACCATAGAATCTAAACTAAAATTACCATCAAAAGATTAGCTTAAGAAGATAGAAGAACCATGTAATGAGCTTCAAGGATTGAGTAAAACACCATAACTTCAATGTTTCATTAATCCGGTGACCAAATAACAACAATTCTTCAAGTCTAACTCTTGCTATTATTGCTCTCTTACTATTCACTAATTGTTAACTATTAACTTCTCTCTCTTCTCCTTATTAACCTTTACAAATGAAATGAGTGGAGCTTATATAGAACTCTCAAATACAATGAATGGCCTAGATTTGAAGAAGATCAAGGGTTGAGATTTTGACACATAAACCCTAATTAGGGTTGTTACAAAATTTACCCTATTTAGATAAGCATTATCATAACATAGCCAATAGAAATTGGCACAAATAACGAAGAAACATCCTCCAATAGGGATCAAATTGCCACATCATTTCATAACAACTTTTCATCTAGAATTTTGTTCCCTTTTCGTTACTCCTTTCTAGCATATTCAATGAATTTGGACGTAATCCCTTCAATCTCTGCAATAGGAATCTCAGGCAAGTTCTTCATTTGTTCCTCCAAGTGAAGGACCTCATCAAAGGCCGCAAGAAGAGTCATCTCCCATCCGTGCTCCAGCTCTTTTGTTCTATCAATCAGGAACATGGTAGCATACATCTGATCTTGCTGCTCTTCTATGATCATGTTGTCTTCTCTACAAAAGATGACCTTGATTCTGTCCTCCAACTCTTGGATATGCACATCTGTCTCAATCTCTATCCTCCTATCAAGGATCACCCATAGTACATCAAACACCTTGTCCTGAATAGGATGGATAGCGTCCTCGACTTGGCTGCACCTACTATTGATCTCCTTGAATAGAACCTCCTTCATTCGGAGCAAAGTTGACCATTGTAGGAAATTATGAGTTCCACCATCAACTATTCTTTCTCGTGCCAAAACCTATCTTGATGTCCTTCTTACTACTTGTAGTACTGGGATAGTGACGTCCTTAGTATGAGTGAATGCATCTACTGTTACACCAAGACCATGAACTATCTCAAGAACTCGGATGGCTTTGTGCAGTATCTTCATCATATCTCCCATAAATTCCTTGGCTATCGTGTAGGATCTATCAATCCATGTATCTGTGAGTTGGGCTGAGTTCTTCATCTTTTCAATCTGACTTACAGCCTCATGAGGAAGTGTTTGTGGAGGTGTGATTGCTGGATCATGTCTCCTCAATGGTTCATTGAACTGATTGAAGTAAGCTCTCCAAGCACTTATCTCCCGTTCCAATCTTTTATTCTTTTCAATCTCTTCTTTTAGCTTATCATTGACTGGCCTCATTGAATCAGTCGCATCTTCCATGGCTTGGTCGGAGGTAAGTGGACCAAGATCAAAAATGTCTAAATCATATTCTTCTGCCATGATCTCATCATCATACTTGTCCACTGTTGGTATAGCTATCTATATCTTCCTAGACCCTGTATCATCTCTTATCACCTTGGATATCTTTGTAGCTTTCTTCTTTTCAATCCCTTCTTGAGACTTGCTTAGAAGACTTTACAAATCAAATACTTGCTCCTCTTCTTCAACTACAACTTCTCTTGTGAGTCTCTCTTTGAGCCAATCTAGAATGGAAGATTTACCTTCTTTTACTTGCATTTCCTCGGGCAATGGCTGCTCGCCTCTAAAAGGAGATGTTGCTTCATCATCATTTCTTTCTTCTTGCTGCTCATTATCACAAACTTGGAGAGGAAGAGACTGACTTGAGGATTGTTGAGGTGTCTTTCCTTTGTCCTGTCTATCATTCTGCACTGTGAAATCCATGGATTTATCTATCTCATGTATCTTCCCCCTTTGATCCTCACCTTGACCTATCTCTTTTTCATGCCTGGAAGAAGCACTAGGAGGATGATCAAGATTTACTTTTTGCTTCTTCTTGGATGACTCTCTCTTTTTAGGTCCCTCCTTTCTCTTCGATCCCTTGGAATGAGAAGTGTTCTCACTTGCACTATCCTCTCCTCCTTTCGTTCTTGTTTACAGGCTGAATGTCATAGTTATGTGTTCTTTCAACTTTTGATGTTGGACATCCACCCATCTGCGAGTGCAACTCAAAACTGGATCCATCAATGCTCTCAAGTCCGTGACCTCTTGTTCATCCCAATCGATCTTCACTTCTTTGTCTTCTTTTTCATAGGAAGATTGAAGATATCTACCACTGTCCTGTCCCTAATCTGCCACTCTATAGATCTTACATTTCCTAATGAGATCGAGGGATAATCGAGAGTGCATTTTTTTCTTTACCTCTATATCATCCTGAACATTCATCCAAAAGTCTTCCACTTGAAATACATGCTTGTACTTCTTCCCGACAGTTTCCTCCATATAACCATATGGGTCAAAATTATCTCGTGAAGCAAATGATGTGAATGGGCAGAGAGATAACTCCTTTTCTGCACTTTCAGCCGTTTGAAAATTAGGACAAACTTCTATAGAATTCTCCAATGTGATGGGAATAGGAATGCCATTTCCGTGTTTGTACCTCAATGCCTTAGCACATGCTGACAACTGCCTAGTCACCTCAAGTAGTACTATCCTGTTTGTAGGATACCTTGGCAACATATAGGGAGGTGAAGGATATCCGTGAATTCTGATGTAGGTGAATTTAGGAAATTGAATGAACCATGCACCGTGTTTCTTCACAAGCTCTTGTGCTTCTAGAGACAACCTTTGGTGAATCTCCTCTTGTAATGTCCTGGTGATAGCATTGTGAAAGTATCGTTGACTATCTTGTAGTACTTCTTAGGTGGATGATGTAATTGGGCATAGGAATCACATACTCTTATCTGTCCGGGCCCTCTCCCAACTATGCCCCTATGAGCTAGTCCCCCATACTCATAGCATCTGGCTAAAGAATATATAACATATGAGCTTATGTGGAATGATTTAGCATGGACTAACCTCCTCAACTGCACATCTAGGTTGCTACTGATAATTTTGGCCCAGTTGATCATCCCTTTCCCTTGTATGATCACTTGTATAAAGAAAAACATCCACCTATCGAAAAAGAAGGCTTGAGAGGCACCTCCAACTCAATTAAGCATGGTTATCAAGTCTCTGAATTCTTATTGGAAATCAATTCTGTGAGGTAAATTGGGTAGCTTATTCAAGCGAGGCCTACTCTTGAGCAACCAATTCTTATTGATGAAATTCAGACAAGTATCAGGATCATCCTCATAGATAGACTTGGCTCTTTCTAGGCTCTTGTAGATCATATCCCTCTACTCTGGGAGATGAAAAGCTTCACTTATAGCTCCCTTCAAGACGTAAGCGAGGACAGCCCCATCCTTGGCCACAATTATCCTTGAATGCGAATCATAGTGCTTGGCACATTCGATCATTAGCCCATGACACCTGATTGCGGGAGGGAAACCTGTTGCTTTGATGATTCCACTCTCAATTATCTTCTTGGCTATGGGTGATGGTTTGCCGATGTAGGGTGCTTCACGAAACTTCTTCACATTGAAGTTTCCTAGGTTGGTGTCTCCAACGTTGCTCCACTTGGGATGTGATCTTCATTTCCAAGTCTTCACTCCTTTGATCTTCTTTGATTAGAGCTTGCCGAGTAGTGGATCCACTCGCCCTGGGGGCTGCCATTCGTCACCTATATAGATAGCTTAAATTAGGGCTTTAAAGGGGGAGTCACAAGGATGCTGGATTCAAGACCTTAAAATGACCATTATGCTTATATAATGAACTTCAATTTGAAAATGAAAGAATAAGCTTTGAAATTACAAATTTTCAAATCGAAATTACAAATGAATCAAGCTAAACAATGAAGACCTAAGTTTACAAAAAAATTAATCCTCATTGAACTAGATCTTCATCAAAAGTTTCACATTGCACATACCTCAAACTTGATTTTGAACTTTGAAAGAAATGAACCTGAAAAGAGGGGTAAATAATGTCTTGCTATTGAATTCACCTCCTTCCTAAGTGATACTCTAAGAAGTTCACTCCTCTAAAAGATTCAGGTCTGCACCTTAAATGAATCAAATTCACATATGAAGGATCGCTGATCTTCAAGTTCACCCTTTAGAGAATCAGGCCTGAAATTAAAAGTATTGAATCTGTCTTGACCTGCCTCTATATATGATCTGACTTTCGCCTCCTCAATCACCAATCCGTCCAATGAAATCTGCCTTTGAAATTCGTCTTAATGAATTCAGCTGTTGTAGTTCGCTCTCCTTTCGATTTCGTCTTATGGAGATTGTGATTTTGCACTTGTCAAACCTGAAATTCGCCTTCTAACTGCTGGAATTCACTCCTCAAATCTGATCTTAAGTTCGCTATGGACAAGGATTCGCTTGAATGAATGATGAATGCTTTAAGGATCAACCTTTCTTATATAGGCTCCTCCATAGGGGTTTGCACCTTTTGATTGCAAAGCTGACTTGTTCTAATGAATAAAATTAATTGTATTTCCCTTTTGGTTAGCTGACTTAGTCATTGAAATTCGAAATTCATTTTTTTGGCGCCAAAGGTGTAATTAGTCGTGTATCAATGCTTCTAGGCCGACTTGCATTTAGCCTTCTCTCCAATTTTATTTCTAATGCAAAGCACTTTGCTCTTCACATGATTTCGCTTTTGTACCTTCAAGAGGTACATGCCTCTAACACAAGGTCGCTCTTGTACCTTTGGAAGGGTCAGGGGCAAAATTCTTCTTTTGATTCAATTCTTTCACCATTCCTCAATACTTTTACCTTGAGCTTAGCTTTTGAATCCTTCTTCCATCATGATCAAGCCGATTTGCCTTCAATTTTGCTTAGGATGAGATCCATTCAACGCCTTGGGTGAAAAATGAAGCCCTTTCAAGAATTTCGCTTGTGTACCCTTGGAAGGGTCAAGAGCGAAATCTTCTCTAAACTCCATTCATACTTTATTTCACTTAGAACTTCACCTTGCAACCCCCCCCCCCCCCCTTGATGAAAATCAAGTCTTTTACCTTCAAAATTGCCTAAAAAATGGGGGTTCGCTCAAGGGCTAAGGCAAGATTCAAGGCCTCTTAATAATTTCGCTCCTATACCTTTGGAAGGGACATGAGCGAACCTGAGGCATGATGCTTAGGCATTGATCAAAAACACACTTTTCACCTCGCTATCACCTTGAGATATGATTAGAAGGCGTCTTAAGGGTTTCCTTGCTCAAATTTGAGGTCAAGGAGCAACTCTAGATAAATTCGCTTGTGTACCCTTGGAAGGTGCATGCCCCCCCTAGTGAAATTCGCTCCTATACCTTTGGAGGGGTCACGAGCGAATTTGGCTTAATTGCTCAAATTCTTCATATTTCATCACTCAACTTTGTTTGAATTCACTTCAAGGGCATGTATGAATCAAATCCCCTTCACTTGAGCCCTGAAAGTGTGAATTTGGATCCAAGTAAAGGGCAAGAAGGTGCTCTTAGGGAAATTCGCTCATGTACCTTTGGAAGGGTGAGGAGCGAATTTGGCTTTTGAGTCAAATTCATCACTTCTTGTGATCAAAGGTTCATTCAAACGTTGTGTCTAAGTCATTTCCACCTTCATCAATGCTTTGGAGCATACGTTTGATCCAAATTAGAGGCACAAAAGGCTTCAAGGAAATCCGCTCTTGTACCTTTGGAAGGTCAGGAGCGAATTTGGCTTCATGGCCTAATTTCATCAATCCAATCTTTATGCAAGTTACTTCAAAGGTATGCATACATCATTTCCTTCTCCAGTCACGTCGTCGGAGCAAGGTTTTGATCCAAATGAGAGGGAAGAGGGGTGGTTTAGGAGAGTTCGCTCTTGTACCTTTGGAAGGGTCAGGAGCGAAATTGATCTTTGCACCCAAATTCCTCATTGCTGATGATCAGCGTTCATTCAAGTTCATCTCCAAACGCATGCTTAAGTCAATTTTACCTTAGTCAAGGGCTTGAAGCAAGATTTTGGCTTGATTTGAAGACAATAGAGAGGGCTCTAAAGAATTCGCTCCTGTACCTTTGGAAGGGTCAGGAGCGAATTTGATCTTATCAATCAAATTGCCCTCATTTACCTTCAATCTTCATGGTCGCACTTGATCTTGGATCCGTCTTCCAACAACATGACCAACTTAGACTCTAAAATGGGAGTCTTTGACGATACTTGTTCTAACAATTCATTAATAGAGACCCATTCCTGACTCATTTCAATTCTCAATCTCTCAAATCTCAAAGGCAAGACTTATGCTAAGATTTACACCTAGACTCTTGGCAGGGCAAGATGACTCCTTACCCTCAAACTCAAATCAAATCTTGAACCTAAAGACAAACCCAAAGGACAGCTATGCGGCAGGCTCCTCAAAGGAAACCCTAATTCCCTAACCTAGGCCATCATGGACTCACTCAAATCACCCGACAAGCAAAGAGAAGCAGGACAAAGAGAAAGCAAGGCCCAAAAAAGAAAGGGGTCCCCATTTTGATGGGGCGATGTGTGATATGGTCACAACAGGTCTAAGTTATCAACCATGACCTAGGGTTTTGCTTGAATTTTTCCTCAAAAATCAAGGAGTTTTTTTTTCCTATTTACTACTCATGATGGACGCGAGTAACGTTCTTAAACCAACTAGGGTTTGCACGATTTTTCCCAAAATCGTGGGTTTTCGGTTTTTTTTCAAGATTTTGTCACACAAAAATTGTAGGTTCTTTGTTCCTGAGATTGAGGGTTCTCTATATTTTTCCACAAAAAATCATGATTGGTGTTGTCGTTTTCTAGGTTTTCTGAGTTTTATTTCCACAAAAAATCAGGGAGGGTTTTTGCATGATTTTTTCCTAAAAATTGTGATCATAGGGTTTTACCGTTTTTCCACAAAACAGAGCTTTTTGATGTTTTTTCACAAAATCATGTGCAATTTCAGCATTGCATCAATGGTTTGACAATTTTTTCCACAAAATCGTGGTTTCTTGCAGCTTGTTTTGGGGTCGCATCTAGGGTTTCTAGGGCGAACAGTGGTCTACTACAAAAAAATTTGATAGTTTTTTTTGGGACAAAATCGTGTTCTTTCTATGAAGTTTTTTGAGAAGCTGATCTCGGTGTCTCTAGATAAAGGGAAGGATGGCTTTTGTTACTCAACATCATGTTGAAAGGATTGTGGTAGACGGATTGTAGTAAACATTAGCAATAGGCTCATGTTGCAAAGCGTTCTGAGGATAAGGGGGCAGCCTTCTATGCTTTCATGGCCAAAAGAGTTGTAGATTATGTTAAAGTCTTTTGAAGGGTAGTTAGAAGGATGACCATTAAGCAAGGATATAAAAATAATAATGTAATGTTTCCAGAATGTTCATCATAGTTAGTCATTTTTCGTAACTTTTGTTTTTGTCTTTCGTATTTCTATTCTTGATTGTTTCCCTTATGGAAAGATCGCCCGGTTTTCTCTATTTAATGAACCGTTCATCTCCTTTTGTAATTAATCAATTTACCATTTTAGAAAGAGCCCAAGCCAGGAAGATGTGTCAAAAAAAAATAGGGAATGCTAAAGCTGGAGGAACAACATTGCAGATTGAAGTTCACATGACTTGCTTGAAGAAGGGAGATGGAAACAACAAGTTCTTTCATCAAATCTCTACAAAGGTACCAATGAAACTCCCTCCATGAAAGTTCTCTGAACAATGGTATGGTGATTTCTGATGATCATGGAATAAAATCTTCTGCTTAATCTCATTTTCTAAGTCTTTACTCTAACATGGATGCTAACAATCAGGCCCAGACATAGATTCTTAATCAAAATCCTTAAATCTTGAATGATGATACTAATGGTAATCTTACTAAACCCATGTCTCTTGATGAGCTGCACTTCAATGCTATATCCCTCAAAAAAGATGAGGCCCCTAGTCCTGATGGGTTCACAAAAAACTTCTATCGGCTGCTCTAGGACATTATTTCTGCTGATCTTGCTTTTGTGGAGCATTCAGAATCCCATGGCTACGTCCTAGGGGCCATGGAAGATCAGCAGTAATTAGGAGCTGTTAACAGAAATTTTTGGTGTTTCCAGCGCTGCCATACATCATTCCAGCCTTGGATCAGTCAAACATGCCACTGTTTCAGCCTAGTAACTGCAACAAACACTTTTCCAGCCATTGTACACTTTGCCTCAGCAGTCCATACAGCTGTAAGGGCTTGTGAATGACAATAAATTGTTTTAGAAAATTCTGAAAATTAGTTTCCAGCCCTATTTGCATCAGCATTGCAACTTTATGCAGCTGCAAAGAAATTGAATATCTTTTGTAGCATTTCATACTTCCGAAACTAAGTATTTTTATCATCCCAGTATTTATGATTTGTGCAAATAAAGGTTTGAAATTTGTGATCGGATTTTGTACTTGCTGTTTGCTGTTATTTCTTTTCAATAAAAATTAAAAAATTCAAATAAAATTGCTTGTTTCCTAGGGTTGTCTGATTGGGGACATTACATCTTTTAATTTGTTAGGTGTGGCTTATTTCCAACACCAACACCCCCCCTTAAGCCACACCTCTCGTGTGCTTGGGGCTCCTAGCCTGGACCTGGCTCTGATACCATGTTGAGACATGGACCAGCTAGGACTCGAACCTAGGATCTTCCATACGCTGCTGGAGTGCTCTACCACTGAGCTACTGGCCCCTCTTGGACCAGTCCATCGTCGGTCCGGGTGTGGCTTATTTCCAACACCAACAAGCACAGGCTTCTTCAATCCACACAATCCAGCTTCTAAGCTCCATTAGGGTGCAAAGATATCATCTGTGAAAGGAAGAAGCTTAGCAGAATGCCTAATTTGGTGTACCTTTTATCATTTTCTATGATTCTTCAACCCCCATGGCATGTCCCATGAGATGGCCACACATAATAAGGCATGTATGAATTTTCCAATATATTCATACAGAAAAGGATGCTGCCACCAGCCAAACTGTTCAATGTAACAACTATAAAAAGGATTATTTGGATGTTCTGTTGGATTTCAGAAGTGAAGATTTCACTCTTTTTTGTGTTCGAGGCTCGATATTTGTGAGTACTAACAAGATTCAAATATATAAATATTTCTAAATCTCTAATATTTTCCAGATCTCTAATTGTGCTCTCTAGTTTCAAGAATTTTTTATCTCTGGTACTAAAACAAGCACTAAAACATTATAGAATGGGCAATGAGAAAATTCATTCACAATCCAAAGAAATTAAACCAAGTAAACCAAGAATTGATGAGATCTCATAAGATAACATTATGACACTAGCCACTGCCTCATATTTTAAAGCTAAGATAATGCTTTCACTGCGTTTTCCAACATTTTGTTTGTAGGGATCTCTAGAGGGGGCAGATTTTCTGTAGGCTGAGGTGTTGGGGTCTTCAACCGTTGTGCTCTAACAAAAACACAATATTGTTGAGTCTGTGGCCCCAAGAGGATTTTCAAGAGACAATACTTTTGAGCTTATTGCCCAAGCAGATTTCCAAAGCTGTTGTTTTAGAGGAGATTATGGTAGGGGAAAAGAATGTTTGCAATGTGGTGAACAGGATGAGAAGCATTCCCCTAGAGTGGAAATAAAGATATTGGTTGCAAGGGATGATTTTGTGCATCTGTAATTTTTTGAACTTAAGTTGAGAGCTTTGTAAGTTTTCAGCTTGAAGACCTAGAAAAGAAGACCAAGATCTTGAGCTTTGGAAAATTATTCAAGACACCATTTCTTTGCAAGTAATGTCAGTTTTAGCAATTCTTTAGAGATTCCAATCTCTTGGGCATACTTTTAGTGGTAGATAGGTATAGCGATCTCTTCGTTTTGACATAGTTACCACACCTTAGATTTGCTTGCAATTGCTTTGGATGAATGAAAAATTGATTCAAAAACAAAGTGAAATTTAGGTTTTACTGTTGATGCTCTATTCTAAGTTGCTAGTTGTTTCATATACTTGGATTATAATAAGTCCATCTATGTTACCCCGGGTTTCCGGAACGGGGGGACAAGGAAACGGGTTTCCAGAACGTTTTGTCTTTTTCCCGGAACAAGGGACGGCTATATATATATATATATATATATATATATAGCAGATTTACTTGCAATTGCTTTGCATGAATGAAAAATCGACTAAAAAACAAAGTGAAATTTAGGTTTTACTGTTGATGCTCTATTCTAAGTTGCTAGTTGTTTCGTATACTTGGATTATAATAAGTTCATCTATGTTACCCCGAGTCTCTAGAACGGGGGGACGAGGAAACGGGTTTCCGGAACGTTTTTTTTTTTTCCCGGAACAGGGGACACCTCTATATATATATATATAGGGAAATCTGAAATTTATATATCATTGTAACACATTAAACATTCATCATAGCAACATAATAACATTTATAAATTAGAATCTAGATTCTAATTTAAAAATCCTTGAATCAGACACTTCATACTCTTCTTTTTCCTTATTTTTCCTTGCTCAGACCAAAATCAAAAAACCCTTTCACCTTTCACACTTCATGTCTTCACTAGTTTTGTATTTCTTCCCTTGTTGAGTGCTGTCGTGAAAGCTCTGCCAATGTTTTTTTTAATTTTCTTTAAAACTAAGTATGACTTTTATCGATATCATATGATATCAATATAATAATATTGATATCATATATGATATTGATAATATTATATAGATATCAATAATATGGTATCGATAGCTAAGTAAAAATAAAAATAAAATTAATCGCTCAGTTTCTTTCGATATTAATAATTATTTATAGATTAATAATTATTAAAAAAGAATTAATTGCTTTCATTAATAATTTTTATAAACAAAAATAATGAAAAATAATTTTTAGTAAAAAATCGTTTTTTAATTGTAGCTACCGCCGAAAACGGCCATCCATCCCTGGGACGATCAACTGTCCTTGAAGAAAAGGTTGACCGTATCTAAGTTTCCAAGACGATTTCCGAAAATTTTTGGGGATTGGAGACGGCTTGGAAATGTTTCCAGTCGTCCCCAAGTCCCCGAAATGGTTTCCATTTCCGTAACGTGGGCCTTTAGGCTGGAAACACATTTCCAAGTAACACTGAAGTCCATTTTGGCTGAAAATGGTCAAATAAATTGACAATTTAACATTGAAGCAAAAAAACCCTAATGATTGAGCACTTGAAATACCCAAACCCTTACGATTATGTTTGAAGCCATGAAACCATAATAATTTGGGCTTTTCCAACATTTATCATGATTCGTAGCATTAATATCTGCAAAAGCTCTTTTTTCTAGTCAAATTCATTTGATCTTGGTATCTCCAGTAAGATTAGGATGTTTATCTGACCTATTTAGTTTCGGAGAGTAGGATTGCTAAATGCAAAAATTCCTTTTAAAGCTCCAAAGAAACATTGATCTTGATTTCCCTATAGTTATAGCGAGTTATTCATTTGATATATATGATTCTATGTTTCGATGGATGTTTAAGTACATCCAAACAATAATTTTACCATAGACATGGAATAATAATAACTTTCAGAAGCTTAAAAAGATCACAAACACTATGATTGAGATCGAAAAAGAGATGGAACAGTCTATGAAGCAGCTGTAGTAGTGCTGGTTTTCTGCTGTCCCTATGCTGGTTCTGGTTCTACTGGTGTTTCTGTGTCCTATTTTATCTTTTGGTATCTGGTTTTGTAATTTTGGTTTGTTTAGCTAATGCCCCTTTGATGTAATATTGCTTTTTGTTTTTCTATGGGGCTAGTTTGATCTTGTGATCTTCTTAGGCTTAATGCCTTGTTCCCTTCAAAACCGGTTTTTGACTTAATCAAAAACAAACCATAGTGATAAAATACAATGTAGCAAGTTCCTACAATTGCATGCAAAGTGCTTCCTCTTAACCTATTTCAGTCTTTCCATCTGCAACTAATACTGATTCTCTTTGTGCACTAAAGATCAAAGTAAGAGGCTTTGCTAGGATAGGGCCCTGACAACATTACATCTTGACAATTGATATTGACTCTCTCTTCTCTTGCTTTCATAACCTAATAATCAAAGAAACGGGACTTGGACTCGGCTCGGACTCGGACTCGGGACTCGGTGTCAGACTCGGCTCCACACTCGGCTGGACTTGGGAAAGTGAAAAACTCAAGAAATTTAGAGATTTTTAAAGATTTAAAACTTGTTTCAGGCACCCTTTATTGAATACACCTTAAAGACAAATAACATCATCCAACTCGGCTCATTTGATTACATACACAACTATACATCAATCACATAAGCATAAACACAAATTGTAGCTGAAGGAAATAACAAACATAGATATATAAATATTGTCAAATGTATACAATATTACAAAACTCATGGAATAAAAAATCCATGTCATCATATGATCATCATCAAATGTTTCATACAAATACCAAAGGTAAATACAACTACAAGCCTATGGCTCAGAGGAGCCTGCACCCTCCGGCCCCGACCCCCTACGAAGGCGTCTAAGGTAGGTCTTGGATGATTCGACAACCATAGCCGCTCCTCATGACACAATGCCATGCTCACCAACATCAGGAACATCTATGTCACTATCTGCCTCTAAATCTCCTATCTGTGCTCGTGCTCTCCGCTCCTCCTCTGCCATGGCTACAGTCTCAGCCTCTATATCTACCTGGTCGATCCAATCAGTGTCAGACTCGGAGCTTAAATTTTCCCTACTTCTATCGACGCAGTTTCCCCCCATATTTTTCGACGGGCGTTTGGGGGTAGTGCCCCCAAGGTGGGGTCAAGGGGCATCGCCCCTTGCGGGGTCGAGGGGCAACGCCCCGTGAGGCCAAAAAAACTTATTATTTAATAAAGGTGTCGGGTGTTATTTTTCTATTGGCTGACATGTTGTAACCCTAATTTTTCTCATTCTCAGGCGAAGGTTGTAGTGAACAAAGACGATACCATTCATTTAAAAAAACATTTTAAAATGTATTTTTTTTGTCATTTTAGTAACCCAGTCAGTAGCCGAGTTTGAGGCTTGGGACTCGCCGAGTTTGGCGAGTTTGAGCCAAACTCGCCAACTCGGCGAGTCTGGCGAGTTTGCTCGCTAGACTAAGACGAGTCCGAGTCCGAGTCCGAGTCCGAGCCCCAGAGACTCAGCGAGCATGACTCGGACTCGGACTCGCCAAGTTTAGGAGAGTCCGGGCGAGTCCCGTTTCTCTACTAATAATGGATCATGGAGTTTGATCTGAAACATTGGCAATAAAAATCTATATAGTCAAATTCAAAAAAATATAATCTAAAAAACAGTAAATGGTTGTTAATGTTCAATCATTATCTAGCTCCCCAACTAATTTTGTTGTCTGCACATCTCTTCGCCATGACATGATCAAATAATGGTATGCCTGTAAGTTTGTACCCTAAGCAAACTAAATTCGAACCTTTGTTGATGAGGTTTCCATATGAAATGTAGAAAATGAAGAGTATTCTTTGAACTCTTCCCTGATATGAAGCATCTTTAGGCTACTAAATGAATGCTTTATGTTTACTGCCTTTTTGACTTTTTGAAGTTTTATAGCAAGAGAGTCATCATGTAATGTCCCCTTTTGGGATTGCCCTAAATCTTTCCCTTACTATTATCAAGTCTGCTGGCTTCCTCTCTTTATTATTCTAAAATCAATTATGAGGCTTGATGCTCCCTTGAATGGATAGATTGATCTTCTTCTCAGTTCAATCCTTCTTCAAATGATGTCTCCTTCACTTTATACCCTTCATGGAGAAAAAGGGTCACACCCTTTGGTTATGAAAAGATACATCTGTTTGGCAACAACTGCTGCCCTCCCACTTCTTATTTAATCTTCGCCTATCTATCCCTTCTTAAAACTGTCTTTACTGCTTTTCAAATCTGCATACATCCCATTTAAGATCTGCATATCTTCTTCTTCTAGATCTGCGTATCTCATTTTCTTCTTTCCTCCTTGGATCTTATTTCAGATCCCTCCATATACTTCTGCTCCAAATCTGCTCTAGATCTCCTCTTTCCACTTCATTCCCCCCATTCCATTTGATCCTTCTTCCCCTTTATATCTTCCAATGTGAGGGAGAGGTCACACCTCTTCATCATGTCTGCCTCTTGGCAAGAGTCACAACCTTTCACAATTAGCACCCTTTGAAAGGGTACATCCCTTCATAATTTCTACCCTTTTGAAAGAGTCACTTCCCTATCTACTGCCCATTCCTTTCTTCTTCCCTTAATTCTTCCTTGATTCACATGCTCCATTCTTTCTTCCTTTCTCCATATCCCTCCCTTCAAATGAAGTTCTCTTCTCCCTTTTATATCTCATGTTTGAGCGAGTCGCAACTTTTCATTACATGCCTTTTAACTATTCATTAAACTTAACGAAGTTTTAATTATTTTAATTTTAATTTAATTTTAATTTTTATTCTGTTATATTTTAATTTTATTATTAAATCCTATCTCAAGATGGGGAAATTACACATAATGCCCTAGTATTAATGAACTTTGTGGGGATAATTCTTTACCTGATTGGAAACAAGACTATTTCATGTTGTTTCCTAAATTGTGAAACACAAGCAAAAGATTAGAGTGGTGAGCAGACATGCCCACAGCCTAGCAAAACTATTGTGCATGAAAATCCAACAAATCGTCATCTCCAACCAAAACTCTGCCTAGTGTAATTGCAGTGAATGAGGCTGCAATGACAATCACTAGGCAAGCAGAAATGCCCATGAGAGATGCAATTAGAGAAGCTGCAAAGCATGGCCTTCATCTGCCTGCCATGGCTTACATCAATGCAGTCTCTGCAGACGGCATCATTTCCACGACAACCCATGGAAGTAGTCACCACCAAAGGCAGCGACATCTAGGAATTTCCTCTACAAGGAGAAGATAAATCAAACCAAAAACAACAAATGAGTAAGCTCAGAACTCCTTCAACATCCATTTAAGCTTCTATATAATTTTTACCTTGCAATTCACCATAAAGATGTAAATACTTTTATATCATTCATGTCTGCTGATATGGTCATTGATTTGTATTTGCTTTGTTAATTTTTTACCTTTTTCAATTTCACTTCAAAATAGTATTCTTCCGATTTCTGTGTTTATGCTCCCAAAGCATTTATTAAAACCTAACAGCTAATGTTGAAAGTCTATAGTTCTAAAACATTAAAATATAAACTTTTGAAACATAAAACTTATATTAGAAAGCTGTCAAATTAAATTTGATGTATTCACATCTGATTTGTATCAATGCTTCATTATATCTAAAATAAGTTTTATTTATTTGGGTATATACAACAATTACCTTTTAAAATAACTCTGACTTAACCTTATATTTAGAAATTATTTTGTTAACCTGTGATATTTATAGCTGTAATTGCAAGTCTTTGATTCCGTACTGACCAGAATTCACAATGTTCTGTTTATACTTGCAGAATAAATAATTTTCATTAGAAGACAGTTCATTCTTCATTGGGGCCTAAATCACAAATAGCCCCTACCTATATAAGGAACTCCCAATCAATGGGGCATGCAAACCTGGCTTCTTGGGGAACCCTGCTCCTGTGCATGAAATAAGAAATTGGAGGAACAAGAGGATATGTGTGTTGGTATTGTTTGTTCAATTGATCTATATTGTTGGTGTTGGAAATAAGCCACACTCGGACCGACGATGAACTGGTCCAAGAGGGGCCAGTAGCTCAGTGGTAGAGCACTCCAGCAACGTATGGAAGGTCCTAGGTTCGAGTCCTAGCTGGTCCATGTCTCAACATGGTATCAGAGCCAGGTTTGTGAAGTTTAATTTGGAGGTTGGAGAGGGTTGGAGAATTCAGTTTTTTTTAGAATTTTCAGTCTGAAATATGCCATTGTACGGCCCTTGGTTGGCCTCAAAATGAGGACTATAATATATGGATGGAAAGATCTGTGTTTCTAGTTTTCAAATATGTTTATCACATCAAATTTGATTCAGTTTTGTGCAAGATATGACGACTTTGGTGCAGGTCACTTGAAACCCTACCTAGGGTTAGCAGTTTTGGGAAAAATGTCATATCTTTTGTTTTTAACCGTTGGATCTCGCTATAACTTGGAGGAAATGTTTATAGTTAGATTTTCTAATATCTCACTGAAGAGATTGGATAAATTTGGTAAATTGCAAAAGTTACTAATGACTGTGTGTGGCAGATCATAATGAAAGTGTTGATCAAAATTATGAAAATATTCTACATCATTCAAAGGGAATTATGATGAGAGATGACTCATGCGCGATATTTCTTATATGGGCTCACCTTATGAAAGGAAATGTTTTAAACTTAAGGACGAAAGCACAATAAAATCGAATTAAAGGGAGAAATAAATTGATGCTTATAAACGAATTGATGATTGAGACCAGATGCAAAGGGAGTCTGACATTTCAAAAGAGGACAAGAGGTTGATACAAGAACTTGAGTTTTAGAGGGAGCAGATGGCTCAGTCAACTTGTGACAATTTCGATCATAGTGATTGAGAGGGATTTTCACTATTGAAGGTGAAACACTTATGAGGTAAAACTTGATTCAATTGATTATTATACTAATGAAATCATTTAATGCCTTATGGGCCCTGTGTAAATCATAAGGAAGTGACGACTTCCAAATGATTTCCACTTGTATTTTTGAGGTTATTGGAAGGTGACGATCTTACAATAACTTGAGCTTGTGGATAGAATCGCCGACAGAGGCAGTCCATGCAAGAGCTTGTGAATAGAATCGCCGACGGAGGCAAATTCACACCTTGAGACTATGGTCCCCTGTGATGGGCATCATATGGTTGATGCAAATACTCCCAATATCATGAGATGATATTTTTGAGTTATGGTGAATATCACGTGCCTTGATATTCTTGTTTCTACCATACTTCCTGATATCATAGTGAGATAATATTTTCTCTATTCCATAATTAATCTAGACTTAATGCATTTGCATTGATTTTATCTTCCCTAGCTAAGAGGGAGTGTTAATTATGTTTTGTGTAGCTATGGTGAGGGCCATTAGTGTTGACATGGGAGATCACTACACATTATGTCTGATCATCCTCCCTAGCTAAGAAGGAGTGTTAATGTTTGTAGCTTCAGTTGAATGATCATTTAGAATACATATAATATATGTTGATTATTAATAATATATTATTATGTTATATTATTATATTATTATTAATCATATAAAAATTAATATTCAATATTAATATATTATATTATTCTAAATTAATAATTGATTGATGAAACATTATAATATTGATTAAATTATTATTATTAAAGGAGAGACATGTCCGTTAAAGGACGTGCCTCTCCAAAGGAATATATATAGTATAATGTTATTCAATTTGAGTACACATAGAATTCCAAGAATGCAAGTATCAGATTGAATCAGATAAATACATTAAAATACATCCAATAAAACCTGGGAAAATCAACATGGTATCGGAGCCAGGTCCAGGCTAGGATCCCCAAGCACATGAGAGGTGTGGCTTAAGGGGGGGTGTTGGTGTTGGAAATAAGCCACACTCGGACCGACGATGAACTGGTCCAAGAGGGGCCAGTAGCTCAGTGGTAGAGCACTCCAGCAACGTATGGAAGGTCCTAGGTTCGAGTCCTAGCTGGTCCATGTCTCAACATATATATAAATCACACTGCTGATATTTATTAAGTATATGATTAAATAAATCTTTCGTTAAATTAAGTATTCTAGGTATTCATCACCTTGATTCATCGTAATGCTTTAATTTCTCCTAATCATCTTAATGTTACTACAATTCCTCCTAATCTTCTTCACATTGCCTTGAATTTCCTATCAGCACATCCCTTGCACCTCCTAAATTTGCAATTGCTAGTTTTATCTTTCATGGAATAATCTGCAATTCAGTGTGCTCTCCATTTTAATATAGCTTCTACTATTGGAATTCCCATGTTGTGTTGTGCTTTGCATGTCCAGAATTTTTTGCAACTTCTCTCTGTTCTTTTGCTGGTACCAATATATATTATCACAGTCAAACATAAGATTATGTATCTGGATAACACCATGTAATGGTTTTCCATAACTGATGAGCTGCCTTAACGCTACTTGACATCTACTCAATATTATTTGGAGGTCTTTGCATCGTCATGGATAACTGATGCCAGGTGGAGTGTATGTACAGAAAACTGTAAAATGTGATTCAGGTTCTAGTTTTACTAACCAGTAGCAGTATAAGCATTTTTTGTTATATCTAGCATGACTAGAAAACATGCAGAATGGCACTCAACACTTTGATAATCGATATTAACACACCTGACCCAATGACATTGTCGATATAAATAAGATGCCCTGACAACTGAGATTGAAAGCTAAAGAACACTTGCTTTTGAAGTTGTCAACCATTGAACAAAAGTGTTAAGAACAGTACCTGTTGAAGATGTTGACCATTGAACAAAAGGCATTAACTTGTTACAAAGGTGAAAATTGAACAGTATATTGTCTTCTGATAACTGCCTCAGCTAGACAGATAAGTAGTAGATTCTTATGATCTCCTTTGTGCTGCCTTTTTTCTGTGTTCAGTGTGCTTCACAGTTGATGATTTGGTGACCAATTTTGGTTCTGGGCACTCAATGCCATAAAAATGCAGTCCCATAATGCTCTTTGGTTACAATTTGCTCTTAGCAGGTTGAACAATAGTTTTTTGTGCACCTCAATTGTTGACTTCAGCAGTAGGATGTTAGTGGTAGACAGTTTATAAGAAGTTCTTAAAGCAAATCATTCCATATATTGTGGTTTTTTTTCAAAGTGACAGATCACCTGAGCTAAAGAGGCAATTGTTTTATATTGAAATGCAAACTTCATTTCTTCCCTGAGTTAAAAAAAACTGAAAACAATATTATTAAGTAATACTAAAGGTACATTTACAATATCCAGTATTAGTAATGTATGTACCAACTTAAAACAGCACCTGGTCCATAAACATCATAGATTGACTGCAATTAACATAGTATATTGCTTGCCATAAAACTGAAAGCCATAAACTATTATTCCAACAACCCGAAGTTCAAGTTAAAAAATAATCGCAAAATAATAGTGTTTTGACATTCAGGTGCCTTTTTGACTTACTTCTACAAAGAAATAAAACTAACTGAATATATATAGCAAAATGTTTAACATTTGTGATCCCTGGGAATTATAAAATTGTCACCCTATTTCTTCAAATGCAAATAGTTGAAATGGAAAAGAAATTTACCTGCCTTGGAATGTCTAAGGATGTTGATACTACAACCTTCAATATCTCCAAAATGGATGTGTTACCCTCTTTTAGACACTGCAAAGAAGCCCCCCAAAAGACAGCATTCATTTACTCCACAAAAAAATCAACAAACAATATTCTCACAGTTAAATGCATTAACAACACAAACAACATTCTAATGTATCATAATAACAGATATATAGATGTCTTGTTACACATCCTCATCAAACAAGATAAGAGAGCAATGCAGAAGCTAACATGCATTTCACTGCAGTCAATTTGAACGTCTAAATGTGAAACACTGTCTCCCATCTCCTCAGGAATCTTTGATCTAGTACTTCGTAGCTGAATACCCATTATATTATTCTGAACTCGTAGCCCTTCACTGGAAAAGCAGGTCATGCTCAGCTTTGGCAAACTGAAGCTAACCTTCCAAATAAAAACATGCAAAATTGTTAATTATATTGCTCATCACAAGCTTCCTAAACAGAAGCACTGATATTTACTACTAATAAAGGACCAAGTTACTCAAACTGACATAAAATTAAAAAACCAAAAATGCATCAATAAGCCATTGTCTTGCATGAAACAGAGATACACGATCATAGGAAGACCTTTATTCCAGTCATATGGTGTGCTACCTACAAAGCTATCACCAAAAAGTAAGTGGAGACTAATAAAGGTAAATGCAAATGTAATGGAACAACCAGCTTTATCATCATTTACAGCGAACATAAACACCTGTATTAACTACTAGTGCATTCCTCCAGGCCTATGTTCCACCAAGTTTTGGGGACGGGGATGAAAGGGGACGGTGGGACACGTTTCTGGTACAGGGGTACTTTTGGGCCATTTTTTAGGGAATGGTAGGGGACCGCTATTAAAAAATAGAGAAATTTTTGAAAATATAGACAAATTCAAATTTTCATATCATAACATTGTTAAAGCATTCGTCATAGACATTGTAGAAGCTTAATACATAACATTAGACTTGGATTGAGATTTCACATGAGCATTAACAAACAAATTAACAAAATTCAAATTATTTCACTGTCAATGTGCATACTATTATAAAAGAATTATAATGAAATGCCCAAAGGCTCCAAGTTTTAACTATAAAATGACAAAAATATAGAAAATATGTGGCTGTCCCTAATCGGCAGATGCAATTGGTAGGTCTGTAGCAAAATCAGAGCTCGAGTTTGAGCCACTGGTAGTATAAGGGGCTGACTTAGGCAATGGAACTCTGTAAAATTCCTCAGCTGGAATTTGTTTTGCAGATTAATAAGTATTTCGGAATTTGTACAGTTATAGCAGAACTTAGACTGTTTAGAAGGAAAACAAACTTGAAACTAATTCCAACATAGCGTTTTCTCAACAGATTCAAAAATAGCTTGCAATTATTGAAATAACATTCTGGAAGTATCTTATATTAACAGTGCACCAGGAAATGATATGGAAAGCCAATTGTTAATTACAATGAATTCACCAGTTCCAGCACGTTGAACTCACACCATGTAACCTCCAGGAATGATAGCACGCCAAACAGTTGTCGGTAGCCATGCTGGCACATTGTTTGAATAAAATTCCGATATCGGGTCTTTTGTATTGAACCGGAAATACTGATGGAGTAAGGAATTAATTCCTGTGCATGTAAACCAAACACCATCTGGTAATTCTGCCACGATATGTTACCTCTCCACGCCAAATATCGTTGGATGATTATTTCACGGTTCTCTGTTACAAGACACACACACTTCCTTGCTTCTGTCGAAAATGCAATCTCAACTATTCAACCCGACATTTTACCAATGCCGACAGTAGACCAAATTCCGCAACCATTTAATCGTGATTCCGCAACAATGAATTCGTGGAGATGAATTACATTGACTCCGTCTGGAAATATTGACGTTTCAGATACGGCACGATCATCTCGAACTCACTTGTGTGAATAGAAAGTTCAGACGCTCCTCTGACCAAACTCCACTGTGGACTCCATTGCGGATACCATAACACTAACTAATCCAATAGGCCAGGGGGTTCTGGCAAAAGGATGTTCTTAATATCTCTCCGGAAACCTCAGAGAAAGATTTATTTGCATACTTCTTCAAATTCCAGCACACCAGTCTCAACGAACAATGGTTTATTTCTATCGGGAAAAAAATCCCGTAGGAAAACCAATTTCCATCAACTGCCGCTAAACACACTGGGAATAATAATTTTGAATAATAGTTTACAAATATAAAAGAACTAAACTTAAATTATAATATATTAGTAAATTAAAGACTAATATAAAATAATAAAAGTTTATTTTTATTCAAATACTTCCAAAAGAAAGTATTACTTTTTAGGGGACATCACAAACTTGAAGTCCCCAAGTCCCCGAAACGTTTCGGGGACGAGGACAGGCATACTAGAGCAGTCTACGGGTCCCCGTGGAACACAGCTCCAGACAGAACAATATTTAAAACAAGTGTGAAAATTCTCACGTACACAAAACACCCAATTGTGAACAGTTCTAGTAGGATCATTTTTTCTTCAAATTATTTCAAATTTGCTAATTAAAGAGAACCAATTTTTCAAATTTTCTAATAAAAGAGTGTTGATGTATTGTATTGTAGCTGCAAGAGAGATTTTCATTGCAATGTTCTTTATTTATCTCTTCTTGTATCGGTTCAATAGCTTCCAGTTTCTTGTCTTGATCGCTTTGATGACTGACGGTGACCCTTCATGTTGCTGTGACTGTCGGTGAAGACGATGTGGCTGCCAGTATATTTGTGGCTGTCGGTGTATAGGTGGCTGTCGGTGCAGAGGTAACTGTCCATGCCTTTCCCTCTTCCTTTGTGTGTCTCCTTACTGGCATTCCCGATACTTTATATTCATCGTTCTTTCTTTTCGTGCTGGCTCTTCTTCAGCAATTTTATAGATTTATGATCGGCTTCTCTCATTTGTCAAGAAGATTGTGATTGCGTCTGTCAGATTAAATATATTATGTGTTTTTTCTGCATTCAGAGTTCACAGTCTTATGAAGGTTTACAGATCGTATGTGAGATGTATCATCTGAGTTCATCATTATGATTGATTTGTAGAGAATCAAACTTATATTATTGTGATTGATAGTAATCTAAGACTATCATCAGTTGTATTCATTTTTCAGAGATATAATAAAGTTCATTTTTGAGTGGGCTGGGTTTTTCACCCTCAGGTGGAGGGTTTTCCCAGGATAAGGGCTTGTGTATTTGTGTTTCATTTTTATTTCTGTTCTCAGTTTTTTTCTATATTCTGGTTCAAATTTTAACAAAGAGAACTGATTGTCCCCTAGAGAAAACAAAGCCAAGCTAACAAAGTTGTACAGAAGAATTATCCAGTTTGTAAATGTATTGTTCCCCTTAAGAAACATATTGAACAAAGAGGCTAGATGAAACCAATGCCAATCACCCTAACCCAAGATAAAGACATGCTAATGCATACCATCTGAAAACAGTAAAGCTGTAAGAAAACTAACTTGTTAGCATCTCACCCTTGTCCAGCTTCTCAACCTATGATTAGATGAGATGTAACATAACCTCTTACCAAACTATACCTAACAAAAATGTATTGTTTACATGTACAGAAACCATATAAGCAATAATCATTTAATCTTTTAAAATTGCTATAAATTGTAATTTATCTTTTCATGTCCCCCATGAGAAGTTTTTACCCAGAAAATCAAGATAATTTTAAAAAATGAGTCAAACAAGTTTCTATATTTTTACAATCTATGTGGCAATTTTTTTCTGTTTTTCCCTAAGCCTAACCCTATCCTGGTTTTCTCTCTCTTTACCCCAATAAATTGAGAAAATCTCTGTCTTTTGGTTTCCCAAGTTAATCCTGAGAAAGAGTTTTGCTGCTACACCTAAAACAAATAGATTTAGGTTCCACACTTCTTGACCTGTGCATACTGGAATTACCCTATTCTTGACTCTCAAATGAAAAGGAGAAAGGTAAGATCCCAAAAACTGCAGACTGAAAAGCAATTGATTCCCAGCTTTACAGATCCTCATATAACATTGTTTTGTATGTCTCAAATGCTGTATTGTATTCAAATGTCCATGGCATGTCTAAGGACAGTTTTATTGTCATGTCCTGGCATCACCAATTTACCCACCTTACCTTAATAACCCCTCAATCCCTTACAAGGTTTAAGCACCCTTAATACACTAAACATCAGATTTTAAATGTGATTTATAAATGCTGGTAGACTTTCTGAATAGACATGGAAAATTCTATTTATCTTAGATATTATGTATTCATCATAACCTATGTTCGATCAAGTTTCCAGGACAACGGCAGCAGGGGACGGGGGGACACATTTTGGGGACAGATTTTTTTGGAGACCGTTTTAGGGGACGGCAGGGGATGGCAAAGGGGACAGCTATTAAAAAGTAGGTAAATTTCAAATATTCATATAATAAAATTGATAAGGCATTCATCATATTACATTACAGATCCTTACTACATAACATTTACAACAAAATGGCCAAGGGCTGCAAGTTCAACTACAAAATGGAAAAAACATAGAAAATATGCTACTACCACTGAACTCGCAAAGAACTGGTGCAATCAACGAGCCTATCTCCATTGTTTTCAGAATTGTAGTGGTCGAAAAAAGAGACAAGAAGTTAGCATCTTGTGATTGTAACACCACCTATTTTATCATGGAAGATCCTGCTATTTAATAAAGGTCTTCCATGATCCTGATCTTATCATTAAAACCCTGTTATTTTACCAATTGAAATGGCTGCAAACTGCTTTGAAATCTTGCAAAGTCAACCCTGACAACATGTGTCATACACCATAAAGGAGCTTGAAAATCAATTGTTTTGCAGATCAAAATCTCTCAATTAGTGCCATGAATGGTGTGGGGACTAACAAAAGGACAACAAAATATTTTTAAATATATTTTGCACCCTTTTTTATAAAGAAAATTTAGTGTAATTAAAAGGGGATGGCTGGCTGTCCTGAGGATACTCAGGGGATGTCATTGACATCCCCAATTGTCTTGGGGACAGCCAGCCATCCCCAGGATGTCTCCGTATTTTCAGGACATTTCCGAGATATTAGAGCCAATTTATTTTTGATGGGAGACAGCAGAAGGACGTTTCCAAGGCATCCCCAGGTCCCCAAAATGTCCCTAATATGGGGACACGTCAAAAATGGTGTGGATGTGTCCCCAGGGAACATAGATCATGATTCATATTTCGTATTAAATATATAATTGCATATCTTTGAAATCATGTTCTCAAAAGAATCAAGAAATCCCAAACTTTTCGTATTATTTGAAAGATTCACTAATACTATCTCGTGCCATGCTCGGTGTGTACTATCTCTATATTGAGGAACACAACCCTGAAAAGATGACCTCAATAATGGAGAAAATGATGTTAGATTATTTTGCATTATAATTAGCACACTTACTTTTTCTGGGAATGCCAACATGTATTTTTCAGCAGATGACATGGGCAAACTTTCTTCTGCTTTTGTCACTTTTGGAGATTCCAATTTTTCTGTGCATTCAGGATTGAAATCTTTGCTTGCACTACCATCGTCTGTATATTCCTTAGCAGGCTTTCTAGTGTTAAATGCATCCTCGCTCAAATTCACCAGCACTTCTCCACATGTTCCTTCAACATGTCTAATAGTCACTCCATCCCTACAACCACATAATGGAACCATTAGAATGTTTAGAATGCAGTAGATAAGTTTCTGAATTACTGCTAATGTATCAAAATGACGTATAAAAGAGCTAACGAGAATAATTTATCTTTATCAAATCCTAGCACCCCATAGTCTACCCTACTTTTGAACTTGAATTCCAATTCTGTATCTAGAAGAAGAGTTACCATCAACTGCAAAGTATCCAGTTCTTGTTGATGATGATTTTTTCTAAATATGTCATCCAAACAATAAAATTTTCCATAAAAATTGTTTTCACATTCAAAATGAACAAGCATCTATTAAGCAGAAAATGATGATTGAAAGAAACCTCTCTGTAATGAAATGGTACTTCCACTTATTTGTAATATTTGGATGCAACCAATAATCAGGTGTAATCACTTTCAAAAATATGGTCACTTATGATAGGTTTGTCCTACACTAAATGATCCAGTTTTGAATTCTCAGATTATACCTTCTCAACAAGTGGTTTACCAAGTGCCTTAACCCACCAATCTCAACTTAATCAAACACAATCAAACTGAAAGTACCATAACGAGTATGGTCACGTTTGGCAAATTTGTTCTTCGATGTAAACTTTGGTTTTGAATTATCAGAATGCTCATTCTCAAAAGTGGTTTACCAAGTGCCTTGTAATCACCAAACTCTAGCTAATCAAACAAAATCAAAGTGCAAGCTTGATCATGAATATGATCACTTTCACCAAATTTTCTTCAGCGACAAACTCCAGTTTCAAATTTTTGAAATGCCCCTCTTCAAAAAATGGTTTGCCATGTGCCTTATAATCACCAATCTCAACCAAATCAAACACAATCAAATTAAGGTTTTGGCTCAGTTGCATTTGCATATTATATTCACAATTAATGCCAACTTGCAGTCTTTAAAGCCTTTAATAGAGCAAGGAAAACTCTTCTTTATCAAACAACTGATGAATTAGGCGGCAATTCTATATTAGACAAGGAAAACTCTTCTTTATCAAACAAGTGATGAATTAGGCACCAATTCTATACAAGACAATCTGTATAACAATTTAAGATGCATGTTCAGCTGTGGAAACTGATCCCTGTAATAGTACAAGTTTAGGCATCTCTACTAAGCAAGTTACTATAAAACAAAGAAAAAGCAGTAGCATCTGATGTTTATATATTGCATGAGCAAAGGAATATACACTTCTGAACTAACTTAATTAGCCAAAAGAATCTGGCCATCAGCCATGTCTACTGGAATGAATGCTTCTCCTGCTATTAAAGAATAACATGATAATAAACCTTCTCAAGCAGGATATGATGAACCGCATTATCTCCAAGATTTCTCCAGTGATTTCTGACTTGTGTCCATCGAACCAAGGATGGCAGTCATCATAGCATATCTCATCATTGTTGATTCAGATGTTTGTTGTGAAGAATCTCCAGATGCATTTTGTCAACCATGCATATGAGCTTCAGTTGATGGGCAGGAAGGCCAAGAGTCCAGTAGACTGCAAAATTCTCTGGGGCCAAAAGCTCTGGATAAAACTGAAAGATAGATGAACCCCTAGATAGGTAGCTTAAGGAATTGGGAATCATAACGGCCAATAAAGGGGAAGCATTGTGAACATTGAGGATGTGATTGCAGAAACCCAGTGGTCTGAGTATCAGATAAATAACATTGAGAAACAGAATGCAAATTAGCCCTGGGGTTAACCATTCGGATTAGCATTTGAAATAGCACCCCTTCGGATTAGTGCTCAAAATTGTGCCACTGGCATTAGGAACCCTTAGCTATGGAAAACTGTTGAAGGGCATCCGCAGGGTTACCTTCCTCATCTTTGGTTATGATGGGACCATGTGCATTTGTCACCTGCTGCAGAGCTGAGGATCATAGGAGAGAATTCATCATTGTTTGCTTTCTTCTATGCAGATAAAGTTTAAAGCACTTAATGACAGAACGTCGGCAATGGCATTTAGACTGACCCCTTTTATTAATAATGTAATCTCTTGGCCTTGGACTTCAACTCGATAGAGCTATGAAATGGTTGAATGAAGTATCGCATGCCTGAAACAACTGCTGAAGAGAAAGGACTTTGTTGAGGTAACTCAAAAGACCATAATATGAGCTACAACTGATTAGCTATCTTTCTCACCTCCTCTGAACTTTATCCCACGCTCCTAGGAAATTCTCAGTCACTACAAGAGCAATTGGATGGATTTGGGTTAATTTGAATGTCCAACTTGATGAGTCTCATTATAAAGCAGGACCAAACAACATATATGGCAACTCTTCAACAGTAAGCCTTCTCCTAGTGCAAGATGCATTAGATGGCATGAGTTCACTACCTCCACCATCATGAGGCATCTAGAATGCTATAGTAATATAGCATATCCTTCATGCAAGGATGGTCAGATAGAGATGCCTGATGACATCAACACAAAGTCTTCATCTTGCTTCTAAAGCATCCCTAAGTATAGCAGTTTGACATGAATAAACTAAAGGCTACAACTAGTATTTGAGCAATCCCATCCATAATGCAAATGAATATTAAGGATGGCATTACCACTCACACACAAGTGCCTTCTGTTCGCAAGAGTCAAAACCCTAATGTTGTCTCAAGTCATGACTTTACATCATTGAACATCTACTACATCAATCTTAAGGTACAACAGGAAATAGCAACGTAATCACCATCAATTCTATTTCTACTTTGTAGTGTAATCACACAAATGTGTTTTGAATAGCCCTTACAATAAATGAAATGAACATCAAATAATTATAGAGTGAATAGAAACATCATACAAGAAAAAGAAAAAGAAATATAATAATAGGGCTATAAGAAAGAAACAAATTGGTAAATAAATTGAAGGGAGGCCTACCCAGCAAGCCCCATGATGTAAGCAAATGATCTTTAGATTCTTGTTCTTCAATCTAAAAAAATCAATGGTGCATACCTTGCAAACTAGCATCCTCATGCACAACAAATTATTGAATTGATTAGTTGGTTACAGGTTAGCGGTTAGGGGTTTAGAGGGAGGGCATTAGTGTTAAATTTTGGATCAGATTTGATATGTGAGTAGTTTTAAATTTATTTATATGACTTGGTTCACAACTAAGCTATATGACTATGAACTCTATGTGCAGGTTGCTGCATGTATGAAGAGAACACAACTTAATTTATAAAGTATTTGCTGAACTACAAAATGAAGGAGATTGATATCTTATTGGCTTGCACTTTCGATTTCTGTACTTACCTTTTAGAATCGAACTCTATCATGATATATATATCACAGTGTTGACGTGTATTTTGTACACCATCATACACAGAATAAAATACCAATAGGCATCTTATCCTCTCTTGAGAAAATAGTCTCTAACTGCTGAAGATTCGCATAAAGGATCAGTTAGGAAGACTCCAAGGTTCTTTGATGTAGGGTCTCTACGTGTGGACAAGCTCCAGTGGTATGATGTGATTTGCTGGGATCACAAGGGGACTTACATGTGATGATTGAACTTCCAATCTGCTTTGCTGGACACAGGCTCTTACT
Organism: Cryptomeria japonica; assembly: GCF_030272615.1. Taxonomy (NCBI): domain Eukaryota; kingdom Viridiplantae; phylum Streptophyta; class Pinopsida; order Cupressales; family Cupressaceae; genus Cryptomeria; species Cryptomeria japonica. Next base: position 64,229,272 of record NC_081413.1, on the reverse strand, counting down.
GACTTGGATTTGAAAAAATGGAAAAAGGATAAGGGCGAAGAGAAGATCTAATCCTAATACTAAGAATGTAGGAGCAATGATTGATCTTTGACAAAACTCTAACTAGATCTTGTTTTGACATCAATGGAACATCTACACAAGACTAGTGCGATCTTCTAAGGGAGCTTTATGATGTTCAAATCATCACCGCAGGCATAGATACCATCCAAGTTGATGCATATCAATGAAGAGGCAACAAATTGAAATTGAGCTTAAGTTGAACTATTCCAGTTGACTACACAAGGCAAGTCTGCAATCAACAAACTGCTAGTAGTATGGATGTACGAATTCCACCATCAATCAATCACATTTCCTTCATTCATCTAATCATCTACCATCTAAGATTGAAAACTCAACAAGAAACCATGCAAATTGCAAGAAACGACACGCTTCACCATTACTTCAATGAAAATGGAGTTTGTTTACAATCAATGGCAACAATTTCTTGCCTTGTCCTCCTATTCTACTCTAATTACTATTCTATCAACTATATTCTAACTCTTCCAACTATCTTCTAACTCTCTAGCTATTGCTAATTTATTGCTAATTAGCCTTTACAAATGAAATGCCTGGGCTTATATAGTGCCCACAATACAATTTGATGGCTTAGATCAATTCAAGATCAATGGCCAAGATTTTACAATGAAAACCCTAATTAGGGTTTGTTACAACCATTACATAACATTTAATGTTTGACCAATGATAAAATTGTATTGCTTGGACACATGTCCCTTTTAGAAAAATCGACCAATGGATAGCCGGGGTAGGTACATCGGAGTTTGTGCCACCTTCCATGAGTTAAGTACATTGAATCTGGACATGCTGAGATGGACTTCACTGATTGGAGAAATGATGACTAGGACGCCACCTCATTTGACACTTGGAACTTGGTAGATATTCAACTTGATGTTGTTGAGAAACTTGCTTTAATTAATTCATCTGGATCTATTTTGCTTCTTCAACGAGCCCTTGTTCTAACTCCTTGCGTCCTTGATGTGCAGGAAGATGATATACCTCGCCTTGGAACGCTGGATTGAAAGAGGTCGCCCCTGTCCTGGCTTGATCGTCCCGGCGAAGACCGTCCTTGATCCGGCTTGATTTTTTCTTTGATGAGATCTCCATTTGATGCCTACAAGACATTTCAAAATTAGTACCATGATTTTGCAATACATAACATAAATTAGAGAGCAATTTTTAGGAAACTTAATGATAAGTCCTTTATTAATCATTTCCTAAAAAACGATTGGGCTACTGCAATACAAAATTCCAAAATTCAAAATTAAGGAAATGACGATGAACAATTCAAAATCAAGACAATAAAACCAATATCGCCATACCTCAGGAGAGAGCTAACTCTAGAATGCAAATGAGAAAAATTTGCCTAGGCAAAATTGACGTATAGATAGTCTTCAACGTGATCTTTTCTTCAAAATATCAATTTCGCCACCTTTTGAGTTGTCCTTGACGTGATCTTCAATGCCTTTGACAATTCGCACCAATAGAAACTTCAAGATTCGCACCACCTTGCTTGGAATGAAATTCGCTCCTTTGAATACAACTTCGCACTTCTCAAATCGCATGTGAATGAAGAATGATAATGTGAAAATGAAGATTTCACCACCCTCCCTTTATAGCGCTCACACCACAATTACCATATAGGCCGACTTGGAGATAAAACCACTTTTTAAAATGATTTTTAAATTAAAATGACAAGGCCGACCTCCCTTTGTAGCGCTTCAAATTCGATTTTTATTAATTAATTAATTAATTATTAATGCCTTACATTTTTTAATTTGCAAATTTCGATTTTAATAAAGGCAAAAATAATTAATAAAAGATCAATGCCATATTAAATGCTAATTAAATTAGATTTTCAATTTTATCGAACTTAGCATTTAAGGAAATTTGAATTGTTTATTTGGCGCCAAAACTATGAAAACAAAGGGGACGTACCTCATCGCTCTGGTCCCTTGGAGAGGGACAGGAGCGATTTTGCTCTTGTGGGCCTCATTTCACTTCATCACCTTCGAAAATTATATTCAACGGATTCGCAATGCCTCCTTTCATTCATTCATGCCTTGAGATCGGTTGAAATTTGGCGAGAAAATCATCTACAACAAAAATCGCTCTGGTCCCTTCCTGAGGGACAGGAGCGAACTTAAGCATTTTGGTCCTTTGTTGACGTTTGATAATCTTCAATTTGTCTTCAACGGGTTCGATTGACCTCCTTTCTTGCCTTCGAACATAAAATTTGCTTGATCTTTGCCCAGATCGTACCTTATGAAGAATTTCGCTCTGGTCCCTTGGTGAGGGACAGGAGCGCATCGCCTTGGTCCTCCAGTGAGGGACAGGAGCGAAATTCGCTCTGGATCCTTAGTGAAGGACGGGAGCGAAATTTGACTTTTCGCACTCTCTATCAGGATAACTTTTATGGAATATAACATTTAAGTATAAGAACATTAAGTTATATTCCATATATACTTTCAGGATGTTTGAGAGTGGTTTCAGACCTCCAGGAGTTATATTGCAAAATCTAGTTTTTGGAGGTTTTTTCAGTTTCCAGACTTAATCAAATTCAGGATCAGGGCATTCCAGACTTAGCCAAAATTCAGGATCAGGACCTCACTCAAGCCGGACTTGTTATCCTGTTGATCTCCCCGACAGCGCTTCAAGTTATATTCATTTGATAAAATGCACCTCTTTGGACCTTTTCACATTGTCAAGACGTTAAAATCCTGCAAGGACAAAGCAAAATTGGATTTGTAGCTCCGGTCCTTCACTGAGGGACAGGAGCGATTTTTCCCCTGGAGGCATTTCTGTGCTCATGAAAATCTTCAATTTATATTCAATGGAAAGATCTCGCCTTTCTCCATCACTTCCAATTCGTAATTCATCTTGACCCTGCAGGAATAGTAAAATATTTGAAAACGAGCTCCCGTCCTTCACTGAGGGACAGGAGCGATTTTGCTCCTACAGGCCAAAATAACATGATTTTACACATTTTAACACTTCACAAGGCGAAAACAAATCATTTGAAATGCCTAGGATCAAAACTTAAAAAAGTCAAAATTTGGTCAAAAATATTCAATTGGACAAAAATTCACATTTCATCTTCAACACTTAGACAAATTTAAGCTCTGCATCAACATTCCAATTGAAAATTAGACCATTCTGGCGAATTCATTTCATTCAAAATTTGTATCCTACGAAAGGAAATTCAAAAAGCTCCCAAAACCGACTGGATTCTGGCCTGAAAAGACAAAAGTTAAAAACCCTAAGGCTTGACCCTAAATCCAGACGACGAACTGACTAACAAAATCCTAAAAACGAAGGCGAACAACGAGCAAAAAACAAACAAAAAGAGGGGGTCCCCATTTGCGATGGGGCGATGTGTGAAATGGTCACAACACACAGTATAGGCATGTCAATGAATAGACATGTCTCTACGTACGTGGAGACATGTCGATGAATAGACATGCCTCCACGTACGTGGAGACATGTCTCTTCATTGACATGCCTCTCTGCATACCGATTCATATAACTGTTTAGCAAGATAACAATTCACATAATCGTTTGTTATTTGTTAACAGCAGTTAACGATTCTCATAATCGTTGGTTATTATTATTATCAGCATGTAACGATTCACATAATCGTTTTGATATGAAGATCGACCATAGTCAATTCAAACAGCGATTAATAATATCGAACTGTTTAATGTGGATGGTCGATTTATATTGATCATTCCATTTGATCAATATAATCAATACTTATGATCATTTAGTAATTTGGTGCTCATATTCAATTTGGTATAACAATGTGATTGATATAATCGATATTACTTATCGATTCAACATGGTTAATCTCAATGATTTATCAGCAGCATGATTAATGATTTAATATTTCAATCATATGAAATGTATATATAAATATTCATATATATAATAATAATAAGAACACTTATTATTATTACATATATTAATATGTATATATACATATTTACAAATCAATAATCATGTTGATGATATAATCAGCATTACTTATACATATGATTTTATGAGATTACTCCGACCGAAGCTATAAATCATCAACAATTAGTGGGGGCAGTAATGGAGCCATTGAGACCTCAACTTATAGTTCTAATTGGTGCAAAATTTTATGACATGTATTTTTCAGTTTCCATGACTAAATCAATTAGAGGCAAGCTTGAAGTTCTTGTCTCTTCACATTTATTATCAATTAAGCCAATTCGAAATTCTATAATTGATAGCATTCTATATAAATGTCAATGTTGTATTGTTCTAAATGTCATTACTATGTTAATTTGACAACATTCTAGTAATTAAGCTTGATCTTAAAAAGGGTTTATCATCACCTCAAACCACACCATGCTCAAAATGAGATCCAAATAAGGATGCCTATTAATCATTGTTACCATATTCACGTCTTTTGCAGCCTGTGCCCAGATTGGGTTCGCCTGGGTTCGGTTCGCACTTGAATTCACACTGGGTGCACCCCAGGGGCCCCAAGTTCTCTGCAGGTCTGTTTACGCAGTCCCACAGAGAACCCGGGCCCCCTAGGGCACACCTAGGTGAAGCTAGGGGCACTACTGGGAAAGCCACTTTTAAGTGACCTAAAAAACAATAAAAAATACTTTTTTTGCCATTTAAAAAAAAACCCTAATCCACCCGCTATAACATATTTTAAACCTAAAACATGCTCATTTGCTCATTCATTCTCTCTTGCTTTCATTTTTGGCAATTTGAAGGACAGGTGATTATTTTCGAAGGAGATTGTTCATGGAGTGCTTGAGGAAGGAGGAGAGATTGCACAAAGGAGATTCAAGCATATAAGGTAAGCATTTAATCCTATTCTTTGAGCTTTTAACGAAATTTTTCAAGTTCTTGAAAAAAAAATTCAAGTTTTTTTTTTTTAGAAAAAAAAAACAAGTTCTACTATTTTTTATAATATTTTTTCATACTTTCATTAGCCTTTACATTGTGTAATCTTGCATTTTTTAAAAACAAATCTAATTTAAAAATGTTTAATTTCTTATAATAGCAAAAAAATCAACATGGCAACAAATTTGAGTTCAGTGGGTGGGGGTTACAAGACTCAAAACCAAAAATTTAAAGTTGAAAGAGGATCCACTTTATGGAACTATACTACAACACTTCAACAACTTCTAGGAGGTGGGGGATATGAATTTTGTAAAACCAATTATAGGTGCTTGTATTATCGAGTGAGATGTCACTTTTGTTACCTTATTGATAAAAGGATTAAAATGTGTATAGGGCCAAATCAGCAAGGGTTGTCTGCAACACAAATAGTTGGATTCATTAGAGAACAAGAAGTTGATCAAGCTATAGCAAGAGAAAAACTAAGAGCTAATCCATCCGCAAGCAAAACACCAATGACTTTACCTAAAGATCATATACTACCAGAAAAGACCTCCCATCATCCTTTCTTGGAGATACCCGCTATACAAGATGAAGTAGAAAATCCCAATCTTTCCCGCAAAAAAAGGCCCATTGGACAAAGCATTTAAAATGGAAGCAAGAGATATTGCAAAGCAAAAAAATGCATGTCACATCTATGCCAATGGTCTTCCTTTCAACTTGGTAAGATCACCATATTGCTGGGAGATGGTGATGGCAATCAGTAATACACCTTTTGGTTTCACAAGTCCTAGGTATGAAAAGGTGTGCACCACCTTATTGGCAAGAGAGAAGAAAATTGTAAAGACATCACTGAAACTAATTGGAGATTCTTGGGTTGAATCAGGTGTTTCCATTGTTTTTGATGGATGGAAAGATTGCAAAAACCATCCATTAATAAATGTTATTGCAGTGTCCCCCAAAGGGGCAATGCTTTTGAGGGCAATTGATTGTGAGGGGCAACTTAAAGATGCAGAGTTCATTTCCAAAATCCTCTTTGATTCCATAGATATGGTGGGTCGTGAAAATGTTGTACAAGTCATTACAAACAATGCAAAGGTTTGTAGAGCTGCAATTGCTTTGCTTGAGCAAAGATATTCACACATTTTTTGGACACCATGCACCGTACACTCCCTCAACTTGGTGATGCAAGCAATTGGCACAAAAATAGAGTTGGTGAATAACATATACCAAGAGGGTGAGGAGATCCAAATGTTTGTGACCAGCCACCATATGCACAAGCCATTTTCAAGAGTTTCTTTAAGTTGGAATTGCTGAAGGTAAATTTAATTTAATTTATGCCATGTTTAATATGTATATAATATTTTTTTATGTGTTATTGACAGATTTTTTACATAAACCTAGGTTGCTGAGACCCGATTTGCATCACATACAATAGTGATGAGACAACTTTTGAAGGTCAAACAATAATTGAGTGTCATGGTTATTAGCATAGATGGAATACTTGCAGAGTACTCGGTGAGTTTTGAAAAACTCGCGAGCTTTTTTGCTCGGCAAGTATTTAGGCCATTAACTCACACAAAAAACTCGAAGAGTTTTTGGCAAGTTTTATACAAAAACTCGACAAGTCTATGGCAAAAACTCGGCTGCATTAAGAAAAGAGGCACAAACATGTCCAAAAATAACCTAAAATTTTTTTTTCAAGTCACCCTCATTCTCTTCATCAGAATATATATATATGAAATATAACATTTAAGTATATTGAAATGTGACTTATACTTTAAGTTATATTTCATGTATATATTGGCAAGATGTTTGAGGGTGGTTTTTGATCTCTAGTCGTTATAATGCAAATACTAGGTTTTAGAAGATCTTTTAAATTTTCAAACTTCGTCAAATTTCAATAATCAGTAGGCTCATATCAACATTCTATTGCTCTCTCTATCTCACTCACTTTATCTGCCCCGAATTTTAGACCTATCTATCTCCCTATCACTCTTCCTCTATCCCCTCTCTCTACCACTCTATCTCACTCTCTCCTTTCTCCCCCAAGATCTAGACCTATCTCTCTACCCCTCACTCTCTCACCCACGAACCCCCCACGAGGGGTGCTACCCTCAACCTCATTTTGGCGAGGTTGAGGAGCCACATTGGACTCCTAGGACTAGACCTTCTAGTTCTATCTCTCCCCTCGATTTCACTAGAGCTGGGAAGAGGAAGATGTAAAATGTTTTGATGTAGTATCTACTTTTAGTTTTATAAAAACAATTTGCTATTTCATTTTGTTTCAATCTATCAAACATCAACATTCCACAAGAGGAAGCCAGTTTGTACCCAATTTGCATTTAAATCAATCAAATATATCTAGACTCAGCTTGTTTCTTTTGTGTACTCATTTATTGACTCATTGGATGCATCTTCTCATTGAATTTTTCAAAAAAAATTAGTTTCTAATTAAATTTAGCAATTTTTTAAGTTGTCGAGTTTTTTGCCAAGTTTTCACCAAGTTTTTTTTTCAGGCCTTAGCGAGTTTTTTCTTTTGGCAAGTAGTTCAACTATGCTTATAAGTAACCAATGGGGTGTTTGCAAACAATCAAAATCAGAAAGGGCCCACAGGTTAAGTCATTGATCTTTGATGACAATTGGTGGGATTGTGTGGAAAATGTCTTGAATTTCACCAAGCCTATCATGAGTATGATCATGTATACTGATACAAATGCAGCATGTTTGGGGGAAGTTTGTGATGGCATGGACACCATGATTGAAAAAATCAAAGTTGTAATAACAAAAAAAGAGAATGACCCCGAAGAAGTATTTTTCAAAAGGGTGGAAAAAATCTTTCTTCATCGTTGGAACAAAATGACCACGTCATTGAACCTCCTTGCACATGCATTATCTCCCATGTACTCTAGCAATGAAGAACTTTCTTTGCCGGGGAGAACTCCACCATATAGAGATTCTGAAGTTGCTACTGGGTACAAGCAAGCATTTGCTAAACTCTTCACAGATCCTGAAGTCCTGGAAAGTGTTAGGAAAGAGTTTGGTTTGTTTATCTCAGGAAGAAGTCATACTCCTTGTGCCATTAATGACCAATCCAAAATGGATGGTACTACATGGTGGTACCTCCATGGTCAAGATTATATGTTCCTCCAACCTCTTGCAATCAAGATTATATGTTTACTTTTTATTTTTAACATTTGTATTTTAGACTTTAGCATTTAACATTCTTTAATTTATCTTGCATTTTCTAATTTTAAGTTCTGTTGGTTTTCTCTCCAATTTCAACAGGTTGCAAGTTCTTCTGCTGCTGAACGGAATTGGAGTACATACTCCTTTATCCACTTAGTGAAGTGTAACCGGTTGGCTTCAAAAAGAGTAGATAACTTGGTTTATATTCATTCCAATTTGCGTCTTCTAGCACATAAGGAACAACAATACAAGGAAGGGCCAATGAAGCATTGGGATGTAACTCCTAAGTGTACCAACTTGGATGAAACTATTGATGATTTGGCTAGAGTCACTATGGATGATGGTTATTAGATACCTAAACCTGATGCACCTAGTGGGAGTGGCACTGCTTTGGGTTCAAATGATTTTGAATTTGAACTTGGAGCAAATGATGATGATCTTGATATAGATCATTTTGATGATTGATGAAGATAGAAGACAATTATTATTTTTGATTGTCAACTTTGTAATTGTAATGATTTTCATTTGAATCGTGAACCTAGACATATATGAATCTATGATACATCGATATATATTATATGGCATATGACATAATATGATATTATTGAAATTCTAAACTATCAATCAGCATTTGGCATTGATCAATGATGAAGTAGCATACCATTAAATGTATTCATTTTTATGATTTTATATATTTCTTTAATTTTTTGCATACAATATGTATACGTATATGTATACACACACACATGTACGGATGAACCCAAAGGACAAAAAAAAATTTTTGCCCGAAACCACAATCCAAGTTCGCATCCCCAAACCCAAACCGATAACTATTAATCCCTATCTAAAATGAACCCACTCCCTTGGCCTAGTCCAAAGAGATCAAAACGGATGTTTGCAACTTGTGTAATATGGCTGTTTTCATGTTGTAACATGTTTAGAATGTGTCTTGTTATTTGGCCACATGACAAAAGCTTGGCATTGTTCTTATGTCCATGCTATAAAAGAGATTAATGGTGGCCTATGTATGTCTTTAGGATCTTATTGAACCCTAGAGAGGTGATTCTATGATGATATTACGATCCAAGAGCCAAGCATGAATTCTACAATATCATGTACCCTTAAATAGGAGAGTGGGTTGTGCCCAAGTGTAGCAAGGTTAACGGCCACAAACAAAACTCAATGTTAATGATGGACTTTATTATTCTTGCACAACAAGGTTACTATGCCAAATGATTTTAGAACCATCATATCCACTTCAATCAAACAAGCTACGCAATCCTAAAATATTCTCAAGGCTTCCATTTCCTTTAGATTGTGTCAATGGTTGGCTTGCAGTCACATCATCCAATAGGCCCCTTCTATTGTTTGCTCTCTCAACAAGTCATGATGTCATTTGGCACTACATGGCATGACCACACATCTCAAAAGGGGGACAAGAAATTGTCAAGCTCTTCCCTTGAGCCATTAGTTCCAAGGCTCCATATTGGCCCATGGGGAACCCATCTCTCTCCTTTATTTAAGTCTTAAGCCTGTCAATGTCATCAACATGACACGTGATAGGATTTTGCATCCCTAAATGATTGTCAATCTAACATTAATTCCCCTTGTACTATTAATTCCGAAACTCCATGCCACCAGAGGGCTTGTAGCTTATTTATTGTGCACACACATGCTCAAACCTATGATGATATTATTGGTGTATGTCACCTTTTGAGCATCATGCCTAACTCTTAGATCATCCAAATGTGAGCTATAAGATTACTCACCAAGCTAGAGCATCGTGCGGCCTGTGCAAGGTCCCAAAATGCTAGAACTCTTGGATGTTTAAGATTGCGCTAACCATAAGATCAATAGACTGTTTCAAAGGATCCAACACACCTTGCATCTCCCATGAGTTCCCTTCTATCTCTAAAATAATTGAATTCAGTGTCTATGTGGCATGCCCACCCATCGCCAAGGGGTTGACAATAGTGTATCCAAATAACGTTCTACCATTGGCGAGGGGGTGGTGAAATTCTTATTCCTCATGTTTCCCCATGTTCCGTATTTCCCTCACTAAAATTGTTTGCAACTAAATGTGTTTGCCCAGTTTAAACAGCAAAACATCTATGGAATAATTTAATTCCTACAGACCCAAATTATCTTAATAGAGAACACAACATTTATTGTTTAATTTAACATTCAATTGATATCACACAGTGCACCTGTAATTTGCTGGGGCTGTGTATTTCCATTCCCATGGCTGATGGCTAACTGTAATTCGCTGGAACTGAGTATTCCCTTTCTCGTGACTGTTGGCTGACTGAAAGTCTTTAATGGCTGATGGCTAACTGTAGTGAGTATTTCCCTTCTCGTGACTGTTGGCTGACTGAAGGTCTTTATTAATTGATAATCTTTACATATTTCCGGTGCACGGCAAAGCAAATGGATTATTACTATGAATACGATATGAGTGAAATACGATCTTCCGCACTTCGGTAGATATTTACTCTCTCCCCCACTGCATCTATTACTTCAGCTTGGATTATACACGTCTGCCGGCCTTTATGGTTCACGCGAAACTGAGGAGCAAACACATTCCAACCATAACCGATATCGGGTTACTGCGTATGAGGAGTATGCGCGTTTCCGAATGCATTGCAGGGGTTGGAAATTTGCTATTCAAGTCTGAATGGTTTCATGTTTATACTCCACCAAACTCCACCTAACACGTATCACACACAGTACTTACGCCGCTGGAGCCTTCTGCTGTGACTCCTCTATATATAGTTCCAATAGGCCAGATGCTAGCGAAAGGAATTAATCAACTTGTGTTGCTATTCCGTGGATAGATAATTGATCTTCAAAACTTCATAAAAATATTCTCCTCCTTCTCTCGGATGCTACCATCCTTTTATTACCAACAATTGGTTAGAAATCCCGTACTAGTTAAGACTAGTTACGGTGGAAAATAAAATTAAGGTCATTCTTGCAACTATTAATTATTTATATAAATGAAAGGAAAATTTATATAAAATAATTAATATATTTTTATACTTTCCGATAAATGTTTTAATGTTTATTAGGGGACATGACAGTATTGGACTAATTCCTTCTCCATAGCCTAATTGAAAGCATTGATCACAATTGCTCAACCAATGCAAAAAGCTTGAAGTCCATTATGTGTGCCTTTATGTCACAAGAACTATAGCCATGAATGTTGAGCTAAATCCTTGATGCACTAAAGAAGTTTGATTGTCCTCGAAAGAAGTTCAAAATGACTTGCCCAAGGAACTATTGTATCAACAAACCCATTTCTCTATTATCATTCTTATAGAACTATTTAGTTGTCATCTAAACTAAAGTTTGGGATCTATTTTTCAAGATGCCCAGATGGAATATCAGAAGAAACACCTATGCTATTTTATAAATAAAAAAGAAATTTGATAGATATACATAATAGTAATAAAGTGATGTTGCTCAAGTCAAATTACAGATATGAAATAATCAACAATGAAGATAACACAAATAGATGTGTAATGCCCATAGGCCAAGCTTTTGTGTATATATAAAGCATATAACAAGTTTAGAGAAAAACCTCAGATGCCTCTAGTTTTCACCAAGGAGGCAAGGAGGCTGATACAAAGGCATCTCAAGGTTTCAGCAATCAGCATAAATAAAAAATATTTATTTCTCTATTTTTGTGAATTGTCTAAGTTAATTGTTGAATAATTGCCCTCTAATTCCTTGGAGTGAAAACTTGGACATCCCGTATGGCCATCTTATGTGTTGAAATTATAATAATTGTAAAAAAGGCCTTGTATAATTTGGAGTGCCATGCATGGAGGGAATGCTGGAAAAAAAAATCAACATAAGTTTGCTTTCCTTGATTCTTTTTCTAAGATTGGGTATGGTTGCTTTACTCTTGATTTTTTCAACATATATTTTACGAAAATCTTTCTCTTCTTGTAAATTGGAATGCCCATATTGTTTATAAGTAAAAATCAGGATAAGTTTTCTTTTCCTGATTTTTTGAGGATGGGATAATGTTGCCTTACTCTTGTTGTGACGTTTACACACATCGCCCCATTGCAATGGGGAACCCCTACTTTTTAGGCCCTCTCGATCTTTTGTTTTAGGTTTTTGGGGTCTTTTGGTGGCAGTCTCGTCAGTCTCTCTACTTTGTGAATGTTTAAGGGGTTGAATTGGTCAAGTCTACTTTTCGTTTGAGCGAATTTGGTTAATCTAGGGATTGTTTTGTCAATTTTAGGGTTTTTGGTCCTAGATTTTAGGGGTTTCTTTCAAGGTTTTGGAAAAACTGAACGTAGAACTGGAATCAAGACCCTTCAAGGAAACTCCCAGTAAAATTTGAGTGAATTCGGAGCAACTTTCTATTTTTTAGAAAGTTCCTATTTTTTAGGGATTTTACTGCGTCCCGGAATGTCTCCATTTTGCCAAAAATCAAACTTACTATTTTTAGTAAGTCATCCCGCATCCTGTATTGGGCTCTAACTCTGACATTTTGAAAAGTTTCTATTTTTGGAAAGCTCATTTGTGACAGGTCCCCGCAGGCAGACGATGAAGACTGAGCATACCTGAAGAATTTGTCTAAATCCGGAAGGTCAAAAAGCAGACAAGATTGATCAAAAGTGGCTAAGTGTTGGCATCCATTCCTGAAATGGAAAGTGATTAAAAATGTCCTAAGTCCAGGAGATCACTTCAAATCCACAAATGGCATCCTAAATCTAAGACATCAAAGTTGGCTAAGTCTTGAAGGTTGAAAAGTGAATTTCCATGACAAGGTGAAATCCATGCCAAAGTCTGGAGAAAAGGCGCCAAATCCATCAAGTCCTGGAATTCGTGAAAGATGTGAAAAAATCCATCTCCACCCCAATCTAGCGCCCAAGAAAGAGATAGGGCGCCAAATTGAGGTGCTTGTGGAAATCAAGAAATGCAATGAATCCTCGGCCAAGTCAAAAATCCGCCCAAGGTAGTCAAGTGGGCGCTAAAGTCAAGTGGTCGTGGCAAATGAATGATGTTATGAATTCCTTGCCTAAGTTAAAAATGCGCCCTAGAAGGAAGGATGGCGCCAAACTCAATACCTCATGGAAGGAAGGCAAAAGATGGAATTCCATCTCTGTGAAGAAATAGCGCCCATAAGTGGGTTTGGGTGCTAAAATGCTCATCTCATGGAAAATCCCCTAAGTCGATGAATTCCTCCTTCATGGAGTTTTAGCGCCCAAGCCATGATCAAAGCGCTCAAGGAAAGGGGTCTTGGAGAAATCAAACGTTGATGAAATTCCTTGATGTATGCAAGATGGCGCCCAAGGTGAGACCAAGGTGCCAAATTAGAGTAGTCATGGAGAACTCCCAAAAGTGAAATTCTTTAAGCACATGCAAATAGTGCCCTAGAGGAACCTTGGGCGCTAAAACCTCATGCCCAAGGATAATGAAGAAAATGTCAAATTCCACGCCTAGAGAGGAATGGCCCCAAGGATGAGGTAGGGCGCTAGGATGAGGTGTCCATGGAGAATGCAAGAAACTCAAAATTCCTTGGCAAGTAGGGCGCTAAAATGAATGGAGCAAGGAAAACTTCAAAATTGCCAAATTCCTCTCTTAAGTGGATTCAGCGCCCAAGGAAGGTATCCAGCTCCAAAATAATTGAGACATGGAGAATGATGAAATTCCATCATCTAGTGGATTCCATGCCAAAGATGAAATTTTCCAAGACAGTGGAAATTTGGAGGTCAGCAAAGGAAAGGAAAAGCAGAATTCCCCTCAGGGAATTTTTAAAAATTTCCATTTTTAGACAAAATCTCGTCCGAATTTCAAATTTTTTGTAGATTTGGATTCGTACGAGAATTTTCTCTCTCCTTGACCAAAACCCTAATTTTGTGGAGAATCCCTAAAAAATAGGAGATGGTGAATAATTATTGAAAATCTCTTTCATAGCAAGGAAAGTTCAAAAAACTTCATGAAAATGTTTCCAAAGTCAAAGTTTCTCTCTTGAAGTTTTCTCTCTCCAAGGGTTTCTCGCCAAGTGGCAAGCAAGTCAACACATATTGAATTAATGGCAGATTCCTTTTGCATGCAGCCCTCACGTCCAGAGGATGATGGCGCATTAATGGTTTCATGGTGGCACATTCATTGTTGGAATGTTTGACAAAGGGACGGTTGAGTCAATGCACAGCGGGGTGGTGGAGCATCTTTTGCATGTTGTTGTCGCATGCGAGAAAGGTGGACACATATGACAACATGGCAATTTTGGCATGTAGAACATTCAGTGCATGTGGGCGAATTTGGTAAAGGTGGTGCATTTAATGCACGAGTGGATGCTATTTTGAGTATTTTTGAATTAATTGTATAAGGGCATGATGGGCTATTAATTGATGATTCCCACCTTGTTGCATTATGTGTGGGGAATCTTTTAGGGAAAAATCTAATTAGGGTTTTGCATGTAATCGTAGCCTGAGGCCTATATAAAGGGGTGACCCTCCTCATTTGAAAGCAAAGGGAGATTTGTATAAAATTGTTGCGATAAGTTTTGAGATAATAATAGTGAAACATTGTTCTTTGATGGTGTCCACTTAAGTTATTTTTTCAAAGCTTGCATGGTTTCACCTTCCTCACTTAGAGTAGTAGTATAGTGCTTTGATTTCATTGAAGAATGTAATGGTGTTCGATGAATTTCCATGGTTCATACTTTTTGCATCTTGCTGATTGTAAGTTGCAGTGTAAAGTTAGTCTGAGCCCCTAAATTTGTGCTAAGTTCGATTGTGGATAGTCGTTTGGATTGCACCATTTTGGGTATTCAAATGCACTTTCTCGATTTGAAAATCCTCTAACATCCTCAAAAGATTGCACCGGTTCTTGCGGAGTTGTAGTTGATCTTGGCGAAGCAGAGCTTGGTTTATTTGGAATTTGTCCACCAAAGCACTATTCATTGATATCATTGCCCTTAGGAGTAGATTAGATCCTTCCAAACCCTTTCCCTTTTATTTTCAATTCAGTTTAGTCCGTTCAAAGCAGCAGCATCACAAAATTGCCATATCCGATGATGAAGTTCCAACCACAGTGAAGAAGTGAAAGAACGATCCAAACGTAAGGCCCCTTGGATTACCAGCAATCACATCCGCCAACTGAGTCACGTTGGTAGCATAAAGGAACCTTGGAGTCGATTGTTTGAACTTCCTGCAATCTTAGCATGCAATCACACTTTGATCAAGAGAGAGTGAAGTGAACCGTTAGGCAACTTTATTCTGTGTTCGACGTAGTCATAAAAAACACATCAACAACTCTTGGTTGTTTTCTCAAGATATGCTTTAAGAAAATCGTGATATAATTGGAATGAGAAGGTACAATAACGTATGGAAATTGAAGTAGAGTTAACTTCCACAAAGTCTGATTGCAGGTTGAAGAGAGGAGAGTGGAATTTTCTTCATTGTTTGCATGGATGGGATAAAGTTGCTTTACTCTTGGTTGTTTTCTCAAGATATGCTTTAAGAAAATCTTGATATAATTGGGATGAGAAGGTACAATAATGTATGGAAATTAAAGTAGAGTTAACTTCCACAAAGTCTGATTTACAGGTTGAAGAGAGGAGAGTGGAATCTTCTTCATTGTTTGCACGCAACTGAAAGCTAAATTGAAAACTGTTGATGTTATTGTAGCAGCAGGAGATATCATTGTTGTGTATATATGCGATTTCTTTATTTTTCTCTAAACTGTGTGTTGGTATCGCACTTTATTTACTCTTACCTTAATCATTGTCTTATAGCATACGATCACTTTATATACTAACCGGTTGTTAGTATTCTTTATTCCCATACGATTAATTATACTTATATTGGGTTGTTAGTCTATCGCAACCTTTTGTCTATAGTCGTGTTTGTTCCAATTGAGAGTCATGTCATTTCATGTGACATTGACTGGTATTTATATCCCTTGATCAAGGTTATTGGAGAACATAAGATAGGGCGGGTAACATATACAATGGTGGACATTAAGATGATTGTGAAGCTATATGCAGCACATGCGATACCTGTGAAAAACAACATGGTATCAGAGCAATTGATGGTCTTGTGCTTGTGAATAAGGTACTTCAGACTGTTGAATTCATCATGGAGAATGGCGTACTGGGAGACGTATATGGACTATGGATAGCGCTCCAGTTTTAATGATTGGCCACCATTGTGAAATTAGTTACACAACTGATTTGTGGACATGAGACGTTGACATCTAGATTTTAATACTGCAATTCATTGGAAAGATGCAATCGTAGAAGACGTCAGACTACCTTCGATGAAGTGGAGACCAATTGTTGAACTGCATGATTTGTTGAGTATGTCGCAACAGATTATCCAAATGACCTAGTAGTGGAGATCCAAGATGTGAGCTTTCATCTACACAAGATTCCTTTGCTTTCGAGGAGTGGAAAACTGAACAGAGTAATGCACGACCACCGTAGCGACACCGAGAAAGATTACATAAAGATAGACGAAATACCAGGAGGCACAGAATCAGTTGAACTAGCCGCCAACTTCAGTTACGGTGTAGCAGTAGATTTGAATGCTTTCAACATATCAGGGTTGAGATGTGCGGCCGAGTATCTGGAAATGACAGAAGATCTTGACGAAGGAAACCTCGTTCAAAACGGAGGCATTTCTGAGCTACGTTGTTCTGTCATCTTGGAGAGACTCCATAGTCGTTTTGAAAAGTTGCAAGCAGCTTTCTCCATGGGTGGAAAATCTACAAATCGTAAGGCGATGCAGCGAGTCCATTGCCTAGAAGGCCTGCGCAAATACCAGAGGTGTAAAATCATGATCATACAAGTCCCAAAGCAGGAGCCCTAGTCTAAGTCCCCGTCACTAGAGCGACATGAAAGATTCAAGCCCAGGTCGCCAACCCTCTTTGCCTCCTAACTAGTGGTTCAAAGACGTTTCAATTCTTCGAATCAATCATTTCGTGAGGGTTTTAACAGCCATAAAAGTGAAAGGCATGAGGTTCGATCTCATCGGAGCCTCCATTGTGCATTACGCTTCCAAATAGCTGCCTGTCATCTCCACAGACCAAGCAAGCTCAACAGAAGATGTGAACTTTGCAGGCGGCCTTCATTTAGTTGTGGATGTTCCAAAGGCACAGATGAGAGAACAGAGGCTGATTGTTGAGAGCTTAATAAACATCATTCCTCTATAGAAAGACACGATTTCTTGCAGCTTTCTTCTCCATTTGTTAAAACTGGCAAACATGCTAGATGTGGCGCCATCGCTGGTGACAGAATTGGAGAAACGCATTGGGATGCAGTTGGATCAAGCAACGCTCAAGGACCTGCTTATTCCTTCCCACAACAAAATTGAGACGATCTACGATGTGGATGTGATGTGCAGATTGCTGGAACATTTTCTGGTTCAAGAACAGAGGCAACCTTGAACAAGAAGGTCAAAAGGTTGATGCAAGTACTTGGAGATTCAGACGGAGTCTGACAAACCAACAAAGGCAACCTTGGACGAGGAGGTCAGGAGGCTGATGCAAGTCCTTGTAGCGTATGTTTCTTTGAGACTTTGAAACATGAGGTGAATACCCTTGTAGCGTACGTTTCTCTGAGATGGAGAAACATGAGGTGAAATCCCTTGTAGTGTATGTTCCTCTGAGACGAAGAAACATGAGGTGAAAGCCCTTGTAGTGTATATTTCTCTAAGACGGAGAAATATGAGGTGCAAGCCCTTGTTCATCTCTGAGACAGAGATGTGATTCCTTCCACCATCAGGGAGTGGCCATGGTGAATGTCATGTTGAGTGACTCCATGACAACATCACGTTGAGAGACTCTGTGATGATCCTCTTGTACTTGTGTTTATCCACCCTCTAGGAGTAGCCATGGTGGACCTCATGTGGAGTGACTCATGACAACATCACGTTGAGTGACTTCGTGATGGGCACGTGTGCACTCGTTCCCTTCCACACATGGGAGTAGCCATGGTGGACATCACGTTGAGCAACTCCATGATGAACTCTTTTCCACAAATGGGAGTAGCCATTGTGGATGTCATGTTGAGAGACTCCATGACATGGATATTTGGAAAGATATCTCCCTAGCTAAGAGGGAGTGTTGATGTTATTGTAGCAGCACAAGATATCGTTGCTGTGTATATATGTGATTTCTTTATTTTTCTCTGAACTGTGTGTTGGTATCGCACTTTATTTACTCTTACCTTAATCATTGTCTTATAACATACAATCACTTTATATACTAACTGGTTGTTAGTATTCTTTATTCCCATACGATTAGTTATACTTATATTGGGTTGTTAGTCTATCACAACCTTTTGTCTATAGTCGTGTTTGTTCCAATTGAGAGTCATGTCATTTCATGTGACATTGACTGGTATTTATATCCCTTGACCAGGGTTATTGGAGAACATTAGATAGGGCGGGTAACATATACAGTGGTGGACATAAAGATGATCGTGAAGCTATATGCAGCACATGCGATACCTATGAAAAACAACAAAAACAGTAAGAAGTACTTAATATGTCGGTGTTTGCAAGTGTTTGATTTGAGAAGTTATATGTTTGCATATAACTCTGCAAGTTTCAATATGTGTACTTATCTACGATTAAAGAAGAAATCATCAAAAGATCAAGTGTAGAGTGGCTACCTATAATGTCAAAGGTTGAAGGTTATTGCTAAAAGTCCCTAGTCCTTGGGGCAACTCTGTCAAACGTTCTATAGAAATTTTCAATATATGAAAGAGAAATCATTTGTAGTGTTTAGAAATTATTAAATGTTATTTTTTGGGTTGGTTAACAACTCTTTTTACTATATAGGATTTTATAACAGTAATTTTTAGGGTTGTTTCAATTATTTAATATTTTAGGATTATAAATTTATTTATAACTTGTTTTTAAACATTTACCCGTAAATCTGCATAATGACATGGCTGAATTTCTTATTTTCATTTGGCTTTTGTGTGACATCTACTCCTACACCTCATGCAATATGAAGTAAGAAAAACAGACGTAAAATGAAAATCTGAATTCCTCTTGTAGTTTAATTATTTTTAGGTTCAAATGTTAAATTTTAATACTTATTACTGATAGTCAAAATTGAGATTTCAGATTTTGTGTATCCTCTACTTCTACACTTTGTGAAACCTAAAGTAAAAACTAAAATGAAATCCTTGTTTGACAAAGGTTGAAGAACAATCATTCCAATTTCTGTTTATTCTAAAATTATACGCTTTGTGTGACCTAAAGTGTAAAAAAACAAAGAGAAAAATCTTGAGTCTTCTACCATTGCATTATATATATGCACTAATTTAAACTGCAAATTTTCTGTTCTGCAGTGCCACTTCAAGTTCTTAAAGGACAAGTGATGATGAGTGATTTGGGAATCCAAACATTGTAGTTGAATCCGAGAAACCGAATAAAGATGGCAGGAGTGGGGCAACTAATTCTATGGGAGTGTTAATTTCAATAGCCTTTCCACATTGTTAGAAAAATTTTGCCAAGGGTCCTTTCGATAAAAAGGCTACTTTAAAACAATTTTCTACCGAAATACAAACAAAGAAATGTAGCGCATCAGAAGGCACTACGCTATGGAAATTCTCAATTGCCTTTCCAGATTGCTAGAAAAATTTGCCAAGGGTCCTTTCGATAAAAAGTTCCCCAAGCAAGTGGCAGAGACATTTAGTGTCAATGAGAGAGACGAAGCAAATGATGCCATTGGCAAAATGTTTTTTCCCTATGACATTTCATTCTCAAACTCCTTATTATAAGAAGGTTGTAGCTAAGATAAGAAGGGCAAGGCCTTCATTTGTGCCACTAATGAAAACAAAATTGAGGACCACTATCTTAGATGAGAACTATTCCAAGATTAGCATCCATATGGAGAAAATGAAGGCTACATGGGTCATAAGTAGATGCAATGTTCTCATGAATGGGTGATTGATGCAAAGTTTTAGTTTCATATCCTAAGAAATGGTATTTAGGAGGTTGGCCTTCAAAATGTGATGCAAGTTATGACAGATGTAGCATATGTGTGCAAAGAAGATGGAGAGTTGGTAGAAGCAACATACAAACATGTATAGACTCCTTGTGTGCATGACATTAAAAATGATTTCAAGAGAATTGAGAAAATAGACTAGAATTGGATCAAAAACGTGGTTCTTGGTGCGTAGAGATGTTCCTAGGTTTATCTACAGCCACCACACATCATATTTTTGATAGGTGTAGAGACCAACTATGCCTCGTACTTCATTGTCTTAGAAAAGATGTTTGAGTCTCAGGAGAACTAAAATACAAACAGAAATGTAATAGTCTAACATTTAGGATCATTTTTGAGGTACCAAAGTCTTAACCTCACAGTATGCACATTGTTTAGTAAATTAATGTAAAATTTGATAAGATGTTATTGACTATTGTTCTACATTCCAATGTAAGGTGTGCATTTTCTTCAAAATTAATTTTAAATTATTTTTAAATAGGTGAATTCATAAAACAAGGTGTAAATTTATTTGTATATGGAATCCATAGTCCTTGCCAAATTGAGGAAGACATAAAAAAAAAATTATCCTAGAAAAATATTGTCATTAATGATACCTGCATTGATTAGATCAACTTCATAAAATTATTAAAACATGTTTAACATATAATAATAATATTACCTGGCATATCCAAATTGACAAATGACCAAAAGTTCCTCAAGGTAAAATGGAGCATAATCCTTGTCTACATTTGATGAAAGTGTTCGCCCAACAGAAAGAATGCTTTCTTTCAAACTAAAAGTGCTATCATGTTCATATGTGTGCTGCTTCCCTAAAAAAATATTGCATGGTAAAAGCTGCAATTTAACTCCTAATGAAGATGATGAAGCTCCATCTTTAAAAATATCCAGTTTCAACTCCTTTACTTCACAGGTTGCTTTTGGCATCTGTCCACCATGAATATGAGTGGTTAAATCTAAAATCATATTTCATTAGGAATTGTTTATTTAAGAAGATAATACCAGAACTGTCAAACTGCAAGAACAGAGGATGTATACGTTTAAAACAAGATGACAAGGCATGTGAATATACAGCACATATGAAATAAGCAGAAAACCCAAAGGTAGTGAGAAAGAAAGAAGGAAATTGTATTAATGTGCATGAGTGAGCAAAATAAGTCAACAGGACTTGAAAGTATATTCAGTAACAAAAGCAGGACAAAACCAAAGACCAACACAACCAAGGGAAGAAAGGTCACTTCAATTCACAAAGTACATGTTCAGAATAATATATACGAGTTTTTAACTTTTTTATTAATACGGTATTGGTTCTTTTCATCATTGAGGACAAACAAAATGGAAGCTCAAATATATGAAATTGATCCCCAGAAGTTTTTGCTGGTAATAATTCAATCATTCAAGAAAACATTCATGCTCAGAGATACACTCATTTATTTAAAATTCAGTTCCAAAATTTACCATGCTAATAAGATCTTAAGGAAAGGAAATGATTTGACATTTTCCACTAGAAGCCGTATTTAAATCACCTTTTCATCAGTATCTAGCATGACATTAAAAATAAAAAGTAATAAAACATGATACATGCAGAAAACCCACAGGCTGTGAGAGAGAGAAATTATTGTCCATGAATGACCAAACTAGGTCAATATGACCTGAAAGCATCTTCAGCAACAATAGTAGGTCAAAACCAAAGACCAACACAACCATGGTAAGAAAGAGCATCTTAATGCACACTATTACTTGTCCAGAATGATATAAAGTTAAACATGGTTTTTTATTAGTACAAAAGTCACTCTTTCCATGGTTCAGTTAGCAAAATATGTGAAATTTATCCCCAAATGTTTTTAGTGGTAATAATGTCCGTCATGATCAAGAACTACAGTTAGACAAGCCTAGGCTAGAAAGTAACCTAGCACAAGGGCTAAAACAAAGAAAGAAAGCAAGAAAAAGGTAACTAGAAGTGATTAAATTGCCAACACACGAGTACAGATATTCAATAATTATCAACCAAATCCATTGCAAAGATAAGATTTCCAAATGCATTGTCCATAACCATCCAATTAGGAAAATCAAAACATGTGACCACAACTGAAAAACAGCATTGCCATATGTTTGCAGTTGATGTCAAGCCAAAAGAACCATTGACTTCATGTTGACAACTATAAAATTCAAAGTGCAAGACATAATGATGTCCATCAAAGAATAGTCATGGCTATGGAGAATGTTGGGACAATCCTATTAGGAAGCAAAGGTACTCCCCCAAAACCTCTCCTAATACCCTATGTCAAAAAAAGTGAGGCAAAAATGGAAACTTGTACCCAATGCCTCCCCCTATAACCCTTACAACACCATGTTGGCTCCTACAACACAGAAATAAAGTAGATATATGACAATTATGAGATAAAGCAAGCTGGAGGTAGACCAAGACGAGTGTTTTCCCATTGCTCTATCTCCTTCTATATGCAAATTGGAAGCCTCCAAAAGGCACTCAATACCTGCACCTTCAATGACAATGGAACAAAAGGAGCTAATAAACCTTATAGCCCTACGGAGGCCCTGTAAGGAGGTATGCCTAGGAGTGGCAGCCTCTCAAAGGGAGAGGACTAAAAATCTCTAATTAGGATAGCAAAAGATAGAATACAGAAACACCTAAATCTCTAAATAGATAACACTCAGAAAGACCTAAATCTCTAAATAGATAACACTCTCGCCCAAACAGGCCACCTAAGAATAATATTAATCATGTGTCTACACCACCTGGAACAAGAAAATGGAAATATTGTTAGAGTGTGGCCTTTCTAATAAGTTTGTCCATTACCTCCTCCTAGGCAAGAAGGCATTGAGATAAGTCCAAGGAAAGTATCTAACAAGAAGGATCCAAACAATAGTAATGTTGATGGATTGAAGCAAATCGTTCTTAGCATACCAATTGTATTGATGCTTAGTAAGACAATGGGGCTATATATATATATATATATAAGAGAGAGAGAGAGAGAGAGAGAGAGAGACTAAAACACCCATGTATCTAATCCTTTGAATACACTTGACTTCAAAATACCCTAGAGGTGAAGGGATTAGGAAACAAACAAGACTTGAACAATAGACTAGAGATCCATTTCATTGCAACAAATCATTTGTTGGAGCATGAAAATGGAAACCTTCTCAATATGACTCACTCAATGGACCCCAAACTAGGGCCACAAACCTCTTACCTGTTAGAAAATATAGATTTAATAGTTGTGATGAACAGTAGTAGCTTAAGGGGATACCCAAAAAATGTATTCCCAAAATGAGGAATACCACTTGCAAAGACACTACAATGAGGCAAGCCCTAAGCTACATAATGATACAATAAATCATGAATCTAAATACATATAATTTTTCACCATCGCCACATGCACTCTTTTGTAGAGGAATTCAAGACTAAGACTTTAGTACTACTAATATTAATCACAACCAAGCATAGCTCACAAAAGAGAGCAAGAGCATCAAGTTGTGTTTGTTGGCCATCAAGAGAGTGAATCGTGACTCCATTGTTGACAAAAAAGTTGTACAGCACATGCAAGTCCGAAATTGGCAAAGAAACATCTATCTAATAGAGTCTCACTATAGAAAAAATGAAAGAATCAAGAATATCATCTCCATGCAACATCTCAAAAAAGTAATAAGTAACTAAGTCAAAGGCCTCTGTAAAGTCATAAAAAAAAAATCAAAAGATAGTGGAAGACCATTGACAAGCCTCCTCAACAATAGAACAACTGTTCTCAAAACATGAATGTTCTCACACTGAAATTATCACTCTTCAAGAGCTCAAAAAGCTTCCCATCACTTATCAATAGCATAGATCGTGGATGACATATAATTAATCTTGATAGTCATTCAGTTATTTGGGTAAAATAATTCACTAATTAAAAATGGCAGGGAACGTGCGCTGTCAGCAAGAGGGTCAAAAATGAGGGCAAACAATTTCATTAAATAGCTCTGCCATAAGGAAAGAAAGCTGATCCACACCATATTTGACTATTTGAGATTAACTAAGCACCATTTTGGCCATTTTTCAGCCTATCATGTGAAGATTAAAAACAGTTCTATAAATTTACAGGTTAAAAAAAAACTTGCAAGCAAAGACTTTAAAATCATATTAAAATGTGGTTTTGCACGATAACTCTTTTTATATTATTTAATTTTAGCTCCTCGACTTAAAAGAATTTCCCTAAAGCTAGAAATATTGAACTTCCATAATCAAAATAATTGTAAATAGATTTGTACAGTGAATTGTTAAAGAAATTTGAGAGAACTAATATTTTTTATCAAATTATGTGATCTTTTTTAAAGTCGTACAAAATGGAAAATAGAACCCCATATAAGAATAACTCTAGTACAATTAAAAAAAGTTAGACTAACTAGCAATTACAAGCAAACCACTAAAAACAAGGCAATATATGAATTTAATCGTTTTCTTTTCAATCTAAACCCTTGTTCCTTGGGGACACAACCCCCAAAAAATCATGGAGTTTTCAAAACGGGGTCGTCTAGTATCGGCTCTTTAGCTTCCGTTCTTTTCTTGCCTTGTTTGCTGTCGGTGACTCTTCATGTTGCTACAGCTGTCGGTGAAGGTGATGAGGGTGCCGGTGAAGGTGTAACTGTCCATGCCTTTCCCTCTCCCTTTGTGTGACTCTTCACTGGAAATTCCGATATGTTATATAATATATTGATTATTCTTCCTTGTCTCGTGTTCTTCTTCTTCGGCAGTTTCAATATCGGCTTCTCTCCTTCATAAAAATCATGTGATTGTGTTGACAGATCAGAGATATGATGTGTTCCTTCTGCATCCAGAGTTTTCAGTTATATGAAGGTTTTTCAGATTGTATGCGAGATGTATCATCTGAGTTCATTCTTATGATTGATTTGTAGAGAATCAAACTCATATTATTGTGATTAATAGTAATCTGAGACTATCATCAGTTGTATTCTTTTCTGAGATATAATAAAGTTCATTTTGAGTGGGCTGGGTTTTTCACCCTCAGGTGGAGGGCTTTCCCAGGATAAGGGCTTGTGTATTCATGTTCATTCTTTATTTTCTGTTCTCAGTTTTTCTATATTCTGGTTCAAGTTTTAACACATCTACCTAATGTTGCATGTATAAGCTAAATGTCATTATTTGAGTCTTATTTTCAGTCTAACTGTATGTCAATCCTAGGAAGTTCTGATATGATAGATGTTGTCATCCAAGTCAGAAATCTGTCCAAGTGCATGAAAAGCGATGAAGTACTGTTCATCTGAGGTAAGTACAAGAGGAGCACACTTTTAAGAGAACAAAGCTGGGTTTAATGACACAAAAATTAATGGAGATCCCTAAAGTCAGTATGTAAAGATTTGAGGTGTCACAGTCAGACCTGAATCAGCATCAAAAATAAGTTTCAAAATGGCACAAATAGGAGCCTATACAACTGATAGCAAACATTTAAATGACAGCACTAGTGAAAAGCATGCGTAAGACATGTTTCATCAACCTTAACTGGCAGAAGTGGGCATGAGACGCACCTAATAGGATGATTAAGAAGTTTTGGTGACAAGGGTGAATAAAGCAAGAACTTGTGAGTCATTGAAGTGACACAAATGCTTCAATCTGTATTAAGTGGCAAAGGTACCCAAAACAAGGGCCAAACTGTCCTAGTGACAAAGATGCATACAGGGCATGCCTGGAGGTTGGTTGATTGTCTTGTAAGCAGCAGGTGCACTTAAAGCAGGCACCTAGGAGATGATGCTAATGGTTTCAAGTGACAAACATGAGGAAATAGGCACCTGGTGCATATGTATCAGCGTTTTAAGTGACAGGGTTGAAGGAATAAGCACCTAAGTCATCCTTTGAGTGACATATGTGACTGTGTGGCACAACTGAAGTGTCTTAGGTTTTTTTTTTTTAAGTGACCACAGATGAAAGGGAACACCTATATGCATTATGACCAATCTTTAAGTAGCAATAGTAGCAAGATCAGGTGCTTGCATGTTTTTCAGTGGCGTGATAGAAAAGCACACCTATAATCATGGACAGCAGTTTACTGACAGTACTATCATAAAGAGACCACTGAGTGTTAAAAAATATAAATCGAGTGGCTACAGCAATGATGAAGAATGCCTAGAGCAGTCTTTAAGAGTCAAAGTGGCAAAGATAGCAGAAATAGGTGCCTGGAGAGAGAAACACATGTAATGTGTCAAAGAGAGGGAAAGGTGTGCCAGATATGTATAAGACTTCTTCTGAAGGCATCTGCAACCACCTACAACAGCAGTTTCACAAACAGCAGGTTTCCTTTGAATCGTTTCATCTAAACTGGAGTCGCAACATCTTTCAGCTTCTCCCATCAAAGTTCCTGCAAGAGTTTCATGTATGATGTTGATCTATGGTCAATACCTACGGTGAATTGGCAAGCTTCCAGTAGAAAACTCAAGGGTTTCATGTTTAGTGCCATCCATGGTCAATGCCTAGCATGATAAAACAAGCTTCCAATAGAAAACTGTATAGAAATTTTTGTATCAACATTTCATATCACAGTCCATGATCTAGGAGATGAACAATCATGAACGATGATCCAGATACCAAAATCTAGAACAATTTTTCCTACCAGAAGCTTATTAATTCATCATAATGGATTGTGGAAATATCAAGTCTTTGATACCAGGGGTTTCAGGGGCAGGTCATGAGCATTTTCAGTTGATACAAAAAACTTGCATACAATTTTCTACCAGAAGCTTGCTAATATCATAAATTCATAATGGACGGTGGAAATTTGAAGTCTTTAATACCAAGGGTTTCAGGGGCAGGTCATGAGTATTTACATCTTCAGTAAAGTGTGTTCTAAATATTTTGGCAAGTGTTCAGCCATGATGTGGCAGCAATGTTGCTGTCATCAATATCTGACAAGGGTTCAGGATAGGGAAGATTTTATCATTGCATTCCAGTCTTTTCTCTTCAAAAGATGATTTGTCTCGTGAATGTTTTAATCATTGACAACAAGGATCTAGGGCCCAAAACACAAAATTGTCTTGTTTCTACAGAAGAGTTCAGACTCAAGTAACTAATATCATTTGGTAAGTCTCATGGGAGGTTAGTGCATCCATTTTTGGCTGTGGCTATTTATAGCAGTTGTAATTTCTAGAGGTTCTTTTTTTGGACCAGAGATTAAGGCCTAATTTTAAGTTGCCTTTAGTTTGATTTTATTTTTTATTTCTTTAGATTAGTTCTCACTTTAAAGTACTTTATTTCCTACTTTTCAGAAGCTTTAAGCATGTGTACTCTAAATTATTGATTTTATATTTTTGGGGATAAAAATAATGATCATGCTAAACCCTAAAAATTGGGCCACTTGACCTATAAATAAATGTTTTTAGCAAAGAAATTCTTAATGCTAGTTGACACTGCACTTATGCTACTGAAATATTGTTCCACCTATTATTGTGTTTGCATAATTATGTTTATTAACTCACTGATTAAACTGAAGTTGAATGACAACATCAACCTTTATATTGTTGTTTGTTCATTTAGGTTGTAGCTTTGCATACAATTTAAATGTTTAATTCATGCAATTATGTGTCATCCTGTGTTGAAGTAATCATTCTTTTTCAGATCTTGTATGCATCAGATTGTTGGTCTTCATTTTATCCAGTAGGAAGGCATGGTCATTTGTGCAATTAGATTAGTTGCCTTTATTTGAAATCCCTAAAATCTTGCTTGTCCGACAAGATTTGTTTCCAGTCTTGTGATTGTATCTGAGACAGAAAAGCAGGCAGACAGTTAGTTATTTCTTTTATGCAAAACCCCACAAGAGAATCGTTGAATAGTGTGAATAACCATATATTTTGTCAATAGCTTAGTGCCTAGGGTAATTTAGTCTTAGGGAGCTTCCCCTCATAATTTATAGAAGAAATTCTACCTCACATATAGTTCCAGTTTGAAACACTAACATGACTTAGAATTCACTTTTTAGCACTAGTTGCAATTTCCATTTTATAAATTTTTAATTGCTATTTTCTGGAACACAAGGGTCCTAGACCAAGATCAATACCTAGTTTAGAGCAATATGAGTTCAACCAAGTTTTTCACAAAACCAAGATCACAAGACATAACTTTCTCAGAATAAAATCATAATAATGCTCCTCTATAATATACAAAAAATATAAAAAGTGTTATTGTTTAATATGAGTGTTTATATTTGACTATCCATGTGATTGGTTACTGGGTGGTTGAGGTTGGTTAGAATGTAACCAACAAGAGCATCCCAATGTGAAGAGAGATATGACCTGTCAAAGATGTTCATGAGTATCCAAATTTGAAGACAAACACACTGCTGTTGAAGAAGCCACATAGGACTAGTGCAGCATGTGGGAGAAAAATCAAAGGGTCAACAAACTTCAGGTCTAATATACTCAGCCATAAAAAAAAATCAAGCACTGCCAATATGATGTCAATAATGTTGGAGAATTTGCTGAAGCCACCTTCCCTTTCCTCTGCTAATCTACTGCCAGAGATTTGACTCAAAATTCAGATTTGATTTTTTTTTGAAGTCAGATTTTATTCAAAAAACAGTTCAAATTCATCAGATCTGGAATTGGAGTATTTTAAGGTTAAGCAGATTCTGAAGTGCTCCACTGTGAAACACATTGCCAAAAAGAGGCCTGCTAAAAATTCAAAACCTGCGAGAACACTCAAATATCTGCCGTCTGCATAAACATATGCCAAAACTGAAAAGGAAAGAGCCCTAACGAAATACAGTGCATTTGTTTGAAGAATATAAAAGTTATTAATAATTAGAAGTCCTTAAAGATGTGCAATTGAAATATTTGAAATCTTTTCATATCCCAGGGTTGTAGTGCAATAATATAGTTAAAAACAAAAGTATGTAAAAAAAATTATTGCACTAACGAAATTTTTTAACTTCTTTAAAAGCATTGAAAATATTCTAAAATTTTAAGACAATATTTTTGTTATGTTACATTGCAAAAAAGCAGCACCTAGGATAAATGTTTAACTGATTTGTTAAACAAGTAACTAAAAGTTAAAGCCACATACAATATACATGAAAAGAACATGGCTATCAAAGTTAGCGGATAATGGATGATCAAATTACCTTCACAATTAGTTCTGTTATATTCACTGAAAGATATTTAATAATATTCGTGACGAGCATCCATTTCCCACGACTTGCAGACCGAGTCCGCTGTGTGCCAGATGTATGCTTTCTCTCTTGTGGATGTCTAATAACCACTTCTAGATCAGACAAAAGAAGTTGTAGTTTCGGGTCCCTTGAAATCATGCTTTGTCCCAACTTGACAAGTGACTTGCGAAAGCTCAGTTTAATCTCTCCAATGGCAATTGATTCAACTGCACCCTGCAATAAAATATTCATCAATGAGCCTCTTTACATTATAACCTACACAGCATTCAAAAGTTGTATGTTTTCTTTCTAATAAGAAGCATGAAATAGATAAACGGGATGAAAAAGTGAGTTTAATTCCCAAGACTTGTTCTTTATAGATTTGTACAACACTACAAAAAGAAGACCAGTTAACCAACAAATAGTCCTCATACTCTAATATATTTCAATTCCTTGGGGAAGCCAAGTTTTTAAAATCTTCCACATGGCAAGAAGATAATGGTAACTGCTAAAAGTTTCAACCAAAACTTTCACTAGACAATTAACATGAGTATACGAACCCCATTAATGTATCAATAAGTCAATCTACTTTTTTCTTCATTGGCCAGCAAGTTGCAAGAACATAATATATCATTTGCGATGTCAGATGGAATAACATAATATATTCTATGGAGTATAATATATCATTTGCGATGTGAGAAGAAAGATCCATGCAGATATAGAAGAGAGCCCCATGCTGTTGATGTTAGTAGCGGCGGGAGTTATCTCCTAAGTTCAAAATCATCTATAACTATTGAAGCCAACTCAATATTTATGCTGACTCAGTCCAAAACTCACCTCACTTTGAAAGAGGCCGAGTCTTCATGAAGAGTCACCGTAACGGGTATATATATATATGTTAGTTTCCTCCTCATTGGGGGTAGAGTGTAGAAGACAAGCAGGTCGCTACATAGGCAGATCGAATATATAGTTAATCTGCATTATCCAGAAAAGTAGTGCTTGGGGGAGACAATAGCAATATATCGTCTATGGTTGGGAGGGCAACAATGATATGTGTCATTCCCTGTGGTTAAATGAGCACACCCTTCAACATGGTATCAGAGCAGGCATGATGATAGGGGTTGAAGAATATTTTGTGCCTATTAGTGTTACAGATTGCAGCGGCAGATTTGTTGGCAGCTTCTGACTTCTTAGACTCCATCATTAAAGTCTGAGATAAACGAGGAGAGACAAAGATAGTTGTTGCTAGAAGTTCTCATTGCCAGTTTGCATAAGGCGTTCCCTTCATTACAACAGATTACATCTCTTTCTCCTTCGTGGCAGATTACCATCGCTAACAGTCTTTTTTTGTTCAGAGAAATTGTGACAACCATGAAATAAAAGCAAAGCTGCAAATATGTGTTGAGAAGGGCACTCGATCATAGTGATTTTGGCATTACCTATCTGAATATTGTTAGAATCCTCTGAAGCGATGAAATTAGAGGCTCCATCATTCACTGGCCCGAGTCAGATCTAACAATTTCTTGGCTTGTGTTTTTTTTACCCAGTCACGTAAGAAGTGTGTGGATCGGGCCGCAATATCCTGGACTGGTGTATTATGGTATTATGGTGTGTTCACTTTTGCCTCTTGAACATTAGATTTCCTTTAAATTGTTCTTTTGCATTGCCTTTGACTCGGGCCTTGGCCTGTATCGAGGGGGCTTCATTCCGGTGCGAGGTGAATGTAAGAGTCATTTTCACTTTGATAGGGGTAGAATTGAAGTGCCTGGCCAACAGTGAGCCTCATACATGTGTGACACTCCTGTGCGTAGGATCTTGGAGGAGTTTCTTTTTCATCTAGATGAATTCACCAATGAATGTGGCTATCACTATTAACAGGCTTGCAGCCATGGGACTGAGTTTGTGGCTGGAGACATCTCTCGAAGAGGAAGAACCCATACAAATTATCATTACGATTAGTTTCTTCGAAGAGGAGTAAATAACATTCAAACGGAGTCTGACAAAAGAACAGAGGCAACCTTGGACGAGGAGGTCAGCAAGTTGATGCAAGTACTTGGAGCTTTAGAGGGAGTCACATTATCACTTGTTAATGCATTTTTTTCTCTAAGACGGAGAAATTTGAGGTGAAAGCCCTTGTTAATGCATTTTTCTCTGAGGGGGAGAAATTTGAGGTGAAAGCCCTTGTTATTGCATTTTTTCTCTGAGATGAAGAAATTTGAGGTGAAAGCCTTTGTTAATGCATTTTTCTCTGAGGGGGAGATATTTGAAGTGAAAGCCCTTGTTAATGCATTTTTTCTCTGAGACGGACAAATTTGAGGTGAAAGCCCTTGTTAATGCTTTTTTCTCTGAGACGGAGAAATTTGAGGTGAAAGCCCTTGTTAATGCATTTTTTCTTTGAGACGGATAAATTTGAGGTGAAAGCCCTTGTTAATGCATTTTTTCTCTGAGACGGATAAATTTGAGGTGAAAGCCCTTGTTAATGCATTTTTTCTCTGAGACGGATAAATTTGAGGTGAAAGCCCTTGTTAATGCATTTTTTCTCTGAGACGGAGAAATTTGAGGTGAAAGCCCATGTTAATGCATTTTTTCTCTGAAACGGAGAAATTTGAGGTGAAAGCCCTTGTTAATGCATTTTTTCTCTAAGACAGAGAAACTTAAGGTGAAAGCCCTTGTTAATGTGTATTTCTCTGAGACGGAGAAATATGAGGTGAAAGCCCTTGTAGTGTATATTTCTCTGAAACAGAGAGATATGAGGTGTGAGCCCTTGTTCATCTCTGAGATTGAGATGAGACGTCATGTTGAGAGACTCCATGACGACATCACGTTGAGAGACTCCATGATGAACTCTTTGTACTTGTGTTTCTTTCCACATATGGGAGTAGCCATGGTGGACGTCATGTTGAGAGACTCCATGACGTTATCACGTTGAGAGACTCTGTGATAAACTCTTTTCCACAGATGGGTGTAGCCATTGTGGGTGTCATGTTGAGAGACTCCATGACATGGACATTTGGAAAAATACCTCCCTAGCTAAGAGGGAGTGTTGATATTAGTAGTGGCGGGAGTTATCTCCTAAGTTCGAAATCATCTATAACTATTGAAGCCGACTCTATATTTATGCCGACTCAATCCAAAAGTCACCTCACTTTGAAAGAGGTCGAGTCTTCATGAAGAGTCACCGTAACGGGTATATATATAAGTTAACTTCCTCCTCATTGGGGGTAGAGTGTAGAAGACAAGCAGGTCAATACATAGGCAGATTGAATATGCAGTTAATCTGCATTATAGGCAGATTGAATATGCAGTTAATCTGCATTATCCAGAAAAGTAGTGCTCGGGGGAGACGATAGCTGTATGTCGTCTATGGTTGGGAGGGCAACAATGATCTGTGTCATTACCCGTTATTCTATGGAGTATAATATATCATTTGCGATGTGAGATGGAATAAAAAGTGTGAGGGGAATAAATTGTATATCAAGAAGACACACTCAACTCTGCATATAAAGGTTTAAGAAGACACTCTCAGCTCTGCATATGAAGGCTTAAGAGGCAGATATAGAAGAAAGATCCATGCAGATATAGAAGAAAGCCCCATGCACATATAGAAGGAAGATTATACAGATATAGAGGAGAATGTTAATACAGATATAGAAGAAATGATCTTGCAGATATAAAATCTATGCAGAGATAGAGGAGAAGATTATGCAGATATAGAGGAGGATGTTAATGCAGATATAGAAGAAAAGATAATGGACATATAAAATCTATGCAGAGATAGAGGAGAAGATTGTGCAGATATAGAAGAGAGATTTATGACAGAACTTGTGAAGCAGAATATGAAGAATTCATAAGCAGATTTATGACAAAGATTTGAGCAGATATTTATAAAGAATATGTGCAGATCTTTGTAAAGAAATACATGCAGATTGCTGAGTGTTTCAGGGCAAATTTATGAGTGCATTCAATATACTATAATAAAGGATTTCTGGCAGATTTGTGAAGAAAAGTGCATAGAGATTCAAAGGGGTTTATGTGCAGATTTAAAAGAGAGATTCAAAGAGGTTTATGCGCAGTTTTTAAAGAATATTTAAGAGCAAATTTGTGAAAGAAATGGAATATGCTACAGAGTTGTGAAGGAAATACAATCAAAATTGTGAGAAGAAAAATATGTTCACCATCTGTTGAAGAAGCAACATAGAAAGTGGAACTTTGATTTGGAAGTTTGTGCTTCCTATAGGAGGGATTGGTGTCTCTTACTAAGTTGGTGCTCAGGTGTTGGGGTTGGTGACTCCAATAGATCCGTGCCTATGAATTCAGCAGATCGGAGTCTCCTGTGGGTCAGTGCCTACAAAGTTGTAATAAGATTTTATATAAGCAATATCATGCTGTGGTCTTCTCCCATAAGGATTTCCACGTAAATCATGTGTTCTACTTGTGCTGAATAATTGTTGCATCATATGTTATTAATATTGTGCACTTGATATGCTTATGGTATTAAATTTGAAAAAAGTAGAAAATAGTATTATACTGATTCACCCTCTCCCCTTCTTAGTATAATCGTGTGCTCTTCATAGACAGCCAGCTGTTTGACCAGAACAAAAAGTATATTGGGCATTAATTGTTTTTATTATTGTACAAGTATTTTGTAGGCATTTCTATTTTTTATTACAACAATATTGTTTTTGGCCTATGGTTAAATGACAAAATGTCCCAAATGAGAAGATACCATACATAAACATTGGAAGACCTTCTATTTCACTTAAGGTTAAGTTGAGATAACTCATGAAAATTAACTGCATCACGGCTCAAATGAAGTATCTGATGGATCATTGATTGCTTCATCAAAGCATAGTTGTGATGACTCATCGGCCATTGATTTATAGGATCAGTTGAGGTAGCTCGCAGAGTAACTCATGGACCATTGGTTGCTTAAAGACACAGTTGTGATTACTCATCAACCATTGATTTATGTGAGGATCGGAAGAAACAATTGGATGCCCTATTTTTATTAAGATTGGTTGAGGTCACTCACGGGACACTAACCAATTGGACACTAAATTGATATCGCTTATGGACAACTGATTTGTTTAAGTTTCCATGAAGATAACTCATTGACCACTGATTTATTACAGGCCTATTTGATGTCACTCATCAGCACTTGATTGGTTGAAGCATAGCCTATGCAAATTACTGACCAAGGACTTCTTAAATCTCAGTAAAGGAAACATATGAGTAATAGCTATCACAATCAAACCATGTTGGAAAATTATTGTCATTGATGTCAAAGGTCAAACAAGGGCAATGCCATGAGAGAATTGATGGAGTTTGGTGCCAATTATAGGTAAATTTATTTTGCAAGAATCATATCTGTTTTGGTGCTCAAATAGGAAGTATTAATTCAAAATTCAATTGAATACATAACTTTTTATTCATTCCGTGGGCCGACCTTGCATGGAGATTCACCCTTTTAGGAGTTCTAAATTAAGTATAAAATTATTTTCTGTTATTAAGGCCAACTCCTTTTTGATTTGGGCACCCAAATTGGAAGTTTAATTAAATCAGCTTTGGGCCAACCCTATCTTGTGCCCAAGTTTTTCTTAAAAAAGATTTAAAAATAAATAAATTTAAAGGAGGCCAACTTGGTTGTGTTATGGTAAATCGATGTATTAAACAAAGGAGACGAAGGCTCCTTAAATAGATTTACAAAGAGGATGTTTCTTAATGAAACACTCATTAACTGAAAACAATTTGTCCCTCCTTGTAGCCAAAGATACCGAGAACAGCTTCTGAAAAAAAACACTTGTGTAGATAATTGCCCTAGCAACTCTAGGTGCGATCCACAACAGCTGCAAGAAACCACGATTTTTTAGGAGAAAATCGAGCAAAACCAAACACAATTTTTGAGGTGAAAAATCGATCAAAACCTAGACACTAAAATATCAACGAGTAGCTATCACAAAATCCGAGACACGGATCAGCATACAAAACTTCATTTTTTAGGAAAAAGGTAAAACCCAAAAAAATATTATTTTAAAGGAAAAATTATAAAACCCATCCAATGATTTTTTTCAGAAAAAAATCATATAATTTTTTAAGGACACAAATTATAAAACCCATCCAAATTTTTTAAGGAAAAAAAATTATAAAACCCATAAAACTCGACCCCAAAATGCCACGATTTGCATTAAATACTGCAGTGAAAACCACAAAACTGCAGAAAAAACACAGCTCGATATTCGCAAAGAAGATACGCAAATAGAAAAACGAGCAAACAAAAGCACAAGGATGGATCGCATGAGGCCAAAAAAACCCTAGGTCAGGTGGGTTATTACAAGACGTCGCAGGATGTGTGCTAATGAAAAACACAGAAACAACCCCACGTTCATGGACAGAGCCATAAAGTCTTATGTCGAGAGCAAAGAAAACGCGAAAATCGCGTCTTCGTGGAAGACTGTTGCATGTGTAGAAGGAATCCCTCAAACTAGAGCACGCACGAACAACTCAGTCACATAAAACAACAGAACACAAACCAGTGTCAAAAAAAAACTTTGAACTGAAACCCTCGAACTGCAGAAACACGCGAACACAAACAAAAAACCCCCGACAGGTTTTTCATTCCACAAAAAATTCAGACGAAACTTCACTAGAGAGCTTGGACAAAAAAAGCGCACACAAGAAGAAAAACCCTCCTGTCACCAAAAAAAACTACGCACACCTTCAAATTTCTCAAACAAGAAACCCTCAAAACAATACAAGAAAGCTCCAAAGATTTCACAAAAACCTCCAACGATTTTTATAAAAAAATCGAAAAAAAAATTCTGGAAAAAAAGTTCCAATTAAGAAGAGGCTACGAATATTTAAAAAAAAAAATCGCCAAATTCTGAAAAACCCCATCGAGCCGCTCTGATACCATGCTATGGTAAATCGTGTATTAAACAAAGGAGATGAAGGCTCCTTAAATATTTACAAAGACGATATTTCTTAATGGAACAATCGTTAACTGAAGACAAATTTAGAAACAACCTAAACTAACTAAGATGACCATTAAAGAAACATTACAATATTTTAATAGGTTGAAGCATCAGCTCTCTTGGGTGAAGGGCTGCATGGGTGAGGTATAAAGGAAGACAATTATGTTGTGAAAAGAGCAAGAATTCATTGAAAATCATTCCTATTCTCAAAGCAGATTTAAAGAACTAAAGTTCAGATTTTTGGAGCAGATTTAATCCAAGTTCATGAGCAGACATTAAGACGAATTATTGCAGATTTATGAGAAGATCTTAAGGTGAATTATTGCAAGATCATGAATATAAATATTGCAAATCTTTATATATATTTTAAGCAGAGTTATGGTAAATCTTTGAAATGATTTAATGCAGATTTTAGTTGGGTTAATGAGCAGATTTGAGTAGACAAATTGAAGTTGTTTCAAAGAGAAGTTCCAAACATTTATCATGTTGTTATCTTGAAGGTTGGTGCCTTCTATCTAAGAAGATCGTAAAGTTGGTGCCTCTCATTCAAGGAGATTGGCGTCTCTTGCTAAGTTGGTGGTCAGTGGTGGATGTTGGAGTCTCCAGTGGGTTGGTGCCTACGAATCATTTAAAGGGGATTGTTGACCCCTATGGGTTAGCACCTAAATATCATTTAAAGGATTGGTGACCCTTGTGGGTTGATGTCTACAAAGTTTGTAAAAGTTTCTAATTTAAGCAATATTTTGTTGTTGTTTTCTCCTACAAGGTTTCCATGTAAATCGTGTGTTCTTCTTGTTCTTAATTGCTTAATCTTGCATTTATGTTAATGTTGTGGATGATTAAATTTTGAAGTAATGCAATTGTGATTCATTAAGTTTGGAAAAGTAAAAGGTTGTTGTTATACTGATTCACCCCCCCTCTAAGTATAACTAGGTGCTCTTCAATTGGTATCAGAGCGGGTTCTTTCAAATATAGCCTAACTACTTGAAGGTAGATCTGTAAGAGCAATTACGTCCACGTAACAAAGATACAAATTCTCATCAAACAAGGCACCATTCTTTGATGGAATAGATTATGCCTTTTGGAGCATAAGGATGGAAAGCTACTTGAATGCCCTAGGAAATGATATTTGGCAATCGGTTGTCAATGGCTACACATCCCCATCAACTCCCCCAACGAATCAGGATGAGAAGAAAGAAAGTGAGAACAATGCAAAAGCCAAGCATGTGATTTTGTGTGGATTATCCAAATCAAAGTTTGTGAAGTTATGCATTGCAAATCAGCTAAGGACATGTGGGATAAGTTGAAGAAATATCTATGAAATAGATGATAAAGTGTAAAAGGCAAAGATTCAAATCCATCGAAGACAATTTGAAAGCCTCGAGATGAACAAAGAAGAGGGCATAGCCTCCTATTTGCTTTGGTTTAATGAGATCGTAAACACAGTAAGAGGTCTTGGTGAAGAAGTTGATGAAGTCATAATTGTTTAAAAGGTACTAAGGTCCTTCCCTTTAAGATTTAATTCCAAAGTTTCGGCATTTGAAGCAATAAAATATTTAGACAAATTGACAAAGGACAAGTTGCATGGAATTCTTACCGCCTATGAAATGAGAATTAAAGACAAACCATTAAAAAGGGAGGCCTCCTTCAAAGCATCGAGCAATAGAAAGAATAAAGTATGTGAACCAAGTGATAGTTCATGCAATGAAATGGATGAAGAACAAGCTCACTTCATGAGAAAGTTAAAGAAACGATTTGGGAAATATCAAGGTAAGTTACCATTTAAATTCTTTAATTGTGGTAGAATAGGACACTTCTAAGTGTCTGTAGGATAAGAATGAAAGCAGCGAGAATGAAGAGGATCACTAAATGAAGAAAGTAAGAAAGCATCACCAAAAGAAGAGCCACAAGCAAGGTAAATATGAGAAGACAAACGAACGATTCTCGCAAATACAAATAGAGTCTTTACTCGAGAAAAGATGATAGCTAATTAGAGGAAAGCAACGAAGGAAGTCCACATAGTGGTAGACAAGAATACTCTTCATGGCAATGGAAGTCAAGGATGATAAAGACGAAGAGAAAGAAGAAAAAGAGGAGTGCAATGAAGATGAAGAAGAAGTAGATATTGAAGAACTCCATTATGCTTATAGAGAAAATGAGAAGCTTTAGAAGAATCTCAAAACAAAAGGTACAAATCCAAGAGGATAGTGAAGCCCAAGGGAAACTAAAACAGAGTCTTGAAAAATCGAATAAAATGACTGTAAATCTGAAAGAACAATTAGATGAGGCAAAATGGATTGAGGAGGTTATAAGAGATCAACTTAAGGCAAAGGAATCTGATTGTGAAAAACTGGAGCTTGAAACTGTTTCTTTAAGAAAGGAGTTGGAAAAATCTATTGAACAAGTGAATCAAAGCTTGAAGTTTGACAAAAGCATCGAAATATTGGATGATATTATCAATTCACAAAGGTCACCATTTATTAAAACTGATCTTGGTTTTGATGAAAACAAAAAGAATACAAAGGAGGCTACAAGTTCCAAAGCTACGAACCTGCTGCAAAATACAGGTGAAGAAAAGCGAAAAAAGCTACACTGAGGTTCTCAAGAGTTCCACCAAAGGGAATGCAACAAGAAAGAGGAGAATAAAGTCCCACAAAAGAATAATCCAGTTCCAATGGCAAACAAGGACAACTACAAAAATCTCTTTCGTCAAAGACAACCACGTATAACTAGGTTCCATCATTCCTTTCATGGCTATTGCTTTTCATGAAATCATTTTGGTCACAAAGCAATAGATTATAGAATTCGTACAAGGGATAGTATTGGTTTCACCAAAAGGAACTATAATTCATTTGCTCCTCTAATGGATTATAACATTATATGCTATAGATGCAACAATAACTATTCTTGTTGAGCCTTTTAGACAAAACAAGGAGGATGTTCCTCACAAAAGAAGGGATGAATCATCTAAGGTTTGGAAGAAGAAGCAGGGGCAAGAAAACAAAGAAAAACCCATGTTTGCTCAAAACTTCAAACAGCTCTACATACAAGAAACAAAGTAGATAAATGGTTATTCAAGTCACATGACAAGTGATAAGAGTAAATTTCTTACTCTCAAACAAGTGAATGAAGGGACTGTGAACTTTGGAGATGACATTAAGGCAAGTATAAAAGGAAAAGGGACACTTAGTCAGGATAATGAAAAAACAAAAATAGAGAATGTCCTATATGTTAAAGGGTTGAAGTAGAATATCCTAAGTGAGACAATTATGTGACCATGGGCACACTCTCACATTTCATCTTGGAGTATGTGAAATCAAGAAGGATGAGAAATTGATAGCAGATTCACATAGAACAACTAATAATCTCTACATCCTCAATGAAATTAAAAGCCAAAAATGTTTTATGGGGCAAGAAGATGAGAGCTGGTTATCGCATAGAAGAATGGGATACCTAAACTTTGACGATCGTATCAAGATCAGCCGAAAGGAAGCCGTCAACGACATGCCAAGGATTTCCAAGCCCACAAACATTACCTCTAAGCAATGTCAACTTAGGAAGCAAACTAGAGTGAGTTTTAAATATTGAACCATGGGGGCATGTCAACCCGCCCCCCCCCAAATCCCCATGTTTCCAAGACGGGGACGTTTCGAGGGCTGCACCACCACTGCCACCAAGACTTTAGGGACAGCTAGACGTCCCCTAACCATCTTGAGGACACCTAGGAGCCTCCCATAGCCCCTAGTTAGAAAATCCAACCCTAAACAAATTGGTGGAAAATTTGTGAAAATGACATTCATAATGAAGATCTGCGAAGTCTTGGAGCCCATGAGGGGCGCTGCCCCTTGACCCCAAACTGCCACCCATTATTCTTATTGTTAATGCAATCATTGCCAATTTTTTTTTATGTTTATCAGTTTAAACTTCACTTAGTATGCTAAAGTTTCAATTGCAGTTCTTATACTTAGTCTTGGTTAATGTTCAAATTTTCATGTTTTTAATGTTTACTATTATAAACTTTACATAGTGTGGCAAAGTTTCATCTACAGTTCTTATACTTATTCCGTACACATCTTTTCATAACTAACTGTTCAAGTACTATATGTATTTGTGCCACCCCCCTACCCATTGGGCCCCTATCGTCCCCAAACATAGGCCCTTGGTTCCTCCATCCCCCCATCCCCACATTAGGAAACTTTGTGGAACTATGATTTTAAATCAAAGGAACACACTGCATCAAAACTGTTGGAGCTTATACATACAAATCTGTGGTCCAACCAAAACAAGCAGCATGCAAAGAGAAAGGTATTTTATGTTATTAATTGATGACTGCTCTAGAATGATTTGAGTCACATTTTTAAAAGAAACATCTAAGGCTTTTGACAAGTTTGAGGCATTCAGAGCCTTAGTGGAGACCGAGTTAGGAAGATCATATGTCTTAGATCAGATAGAGGAGAATTCACCTCCAATGAATTTGAAGACTTATGTGAAAAGAATTGGATAAGAAGACAATATTCAGCTACAAGAACTCCACAACAAAATGGGGTTGTGGAAAGAAAGAACAAAAAAGTTCAAAAAATGGCTAGAGCCCTGTTAAACGAGTCAAAGTTATCCGATACTTTTTGGAGAGATGCAATTTACACAACAATCTACATTTTAAATCGTCCTCAAATCAGAGTAAATGATAGCAGAATGCGATATTGAGTTATGGAAAGGAAGTCCTACAATAGTGAAGTATTTCAAGGTGTTTGGAAGCACATGTTACATAAGAAGAGATGAAGAAGATCTAGGAAAGTTTGATTATAGAGCTGATGAAGGAATATTCCTAGGCTACACAAGGTTGTTGAAAGTGCAAATGTGAAAGTAGATGAAAGAAGACACGGTGTAGCAGAAGTTCAAGAAGATGTTCCTCAAAATAAGGAAGTTTGCAAAGAAGAGAAAACGGAAGAAGAAAATGAGAAAAAGATAGTTGAGCAAAGGAACCCAAAGACACCACCAAGAGCACAATTCAAGACCCCATCTAAATTTGTCCAAAAGAATCATCTAGAAGACTTGATCATTATGGACAAAGATAGAAAAATTCAAACAAGGAGATTTACTAACACATCAAAACAGACAAATTTATGCTTGCTCTCCCAAATAAAACCAAAGTACTTTACAAAAGCAAGGACAAGCATTGGATAAAGGCTATGGAAGAGGAACTAGATCAAATTGAGAAGAATTAAACTTGGGAACTTGTCCCCAAGACCCAAGGATAAGAATGTGATTGACACCAAGTGAGTATTCAGGAACAAGCTAAATGAGGATGACCAAGTTGTGAGGAACAAGACAAGATTAGTATGCAAGGGATATGCTCAAGTTGAGGGAATTGATTTCAAAGAAACTTTTCCTCTTATTGCTCCTATGGGAGCTATAAGGATGTTTTTAGCCCTTGCAAGTTTTAAGAACTTCAAAGTCTATTAAATGGATGTGAAATCAGCCTTCTTAAATGGAAACTTGGAAGAAGTGTACATTGAACAACCTGAACTCCTATCAAAGAATAAGGACTATGTTTGTAGGCTAAAGAAGGTACTTTATGGACTAAAACAAGCCTTGAGGGCTTGGTATTCAAGGCTAGATAGGTACCTTCAAGAGAAAGGCCTCAAAAGAAGAATTGCAAATAGCAATCTTTATATCAAGAATGAAAGAGATGATTTGTTGATTGTTGTGGTCTATGTGGAGGATATCATTTTTGGAGGTGGTAATGACAAGATTGTTGTGACCTTTTCACACATCACCCCATTGTAAATCAAGACCCCCTTTTTCACCTAAGTGTCTAGTTGTTTTTTAGGTTTTGTTAGTTTGGCAGTAGTTTTGGTTCTTAAGAGGCAACTCGTGTTCAAAATTTGGGCAATTTGAGCTACCTTTGATGAGAGGTCTTGTGATTGAAGGGTGGAAGTGAATGTGCAATATTGACAATTTTGTCAAATGTTGTCAATATTGTCGATATGTTGTCAAACTGCTACTATAGCAATTATAGTAGGGACACATAGGGTTCAATAAGGAATTATAGAAGTGTGTGTGTGGGCGGGGGGGGAGAGGTCTTGAAGGGGGCAGGCATAGAAGGCCTCTCCTTCTAGATCTAATCTCCCCAAAACCACCATTAATTATTTAGGGTTGTTTGCCAGAATTGCTACCTCCTGGCCGGATCCTGATCCAAAAGATGATTTGATGGAGCCCCTCAGTCTCCTCAACTATAGTTCCCACCCACTAATTTAAGAATCATTGGGTTCCCAAGGCGATCCATATCAAAAGATCCGGTATGCACATCTGGGTTTCGATCCCGAACTAGATAGATAATTGCATTTGCCTCTGAAGCGCCATGGTGGTGCTTTTGCTCGGTCCATTCCCAGGTGTGCATACATAAGTTGTAATGTTATGTCATTCTGGACCATCAATTCATTGATCAACTATAGTTCTCCAAAACGGACTACTCTTCCCTAGAAATCAAGACCCACTTGCATACCTAAACATTGTTTTGTAAAGTTTTCTTTATGCATATACAAGGTTGTTAAGGGGTAAAAGTGTAAAAGATGCTTGAATGTGACAATCAGGGTGTCAAGATGCAAAACATTGTTTAAAATGTTGTCATTATCAAGTTTCTAAGCGATTGCATTATCTTCCATGGGTTGAGTTACTTAGAATTTTGCATTAAGTGTGATGCAAGACTACTAGGTTGAGTCTCACTTCACCAAGGATTAATCAAAAATTTTGCTAAGTAAAGAAAGCAAGCGGAGTTGGGCCAAAGTTTGCCATGGCCTTGACGTGCATAACAAATGTTGAATGCAGGACTTGATATGAAGTTCGCCATTGCACAAGGTCGTTTTTCTTTTGACATATGTTGAACATGTAGTTGTGATCTAAATCTCCTCATGTTAGGTTGAATCAAATCTTTGAACCTCATGTTAGGTTAGGGTGAAAAACCTTCATCAACTTCACTACCATGCTTTGACTAAATTACACCAAGTTGGAATCAATGTCCGACCTTTGTCTAAGTCTACCAAACAAGTAGATTCATGCAGGATCATCATCAATGTCCACTGAGTTTTGATCCCAAAGAAATTTCTAAGTTACAATCAATATTGAACTTAATGTGAACTCTGCCATTGCTGGTGGTTGAGATTGCAAAACTTATTGCAAAGTCCGCCAATCAAACAACGAAAGCAAAATTTGATGTGAACTCCGCCATTTTTTGTGATGCAAATGAAATAATGCAAAACTTAAAATGAACTCTACCACTCAAGTGAAGAGCAATGAATGAAAGGCTTGATGTAAAGTCCGTCATTATGTTTGAATCAGAAATTTCACTAAGTAAAGCAAAGACAGCCAGGAGGTTCGCCTAGAAGCAGCGATCCTTGAAAGAGTGTGTAATCAAGCCAGATTTCACATCAAGTCCGCCATGATTCTCCCCTCAAAAACTCGCATTGAAGACAATCAACCCAAATGTCATATTCCAATGCTGGACTTATCACTAAGTCCGCCATTCAAGAAGGGTGATTGACTTGTCATTTATTGAGACAAAACTCAAGGTGAGCTGCAATTTGCAAATGAGATAGAGGCCAACTTAATGTTTTAAGTGATTTAAATTAAAAAAAATATATAATGAAACATTTTAACTTTTATA
The DNA here is from genome assembly GCF_030272615.1 of Cryptomeria japonica. Lineage (NCBI taxonomy): Eukaryota > Viridiplantae > Streptophyta > Pinopsida > Cupressales > Cupressaceae > Cryptomeria > Cryptomeria japonica. Next base: position 64,185,377 of record NC_081413.1, on the reverse strand, counting down.
TGTGCAAGGTCGGCCTAGGAAGATGAAATGGTGTGTCTTTTAAAACCAGCACCTATATAAGAGGAATCAAATGCGAATTCATTTCAATCATTCAAAACAATTCAAATTAATTTGATTTAGGAGCAGTGTTGTGCAAATTCCCAGACCAGTGACTTTTTTAGCCAATTTGATCATTGCATTGATCAAATTTACACTTGGAGGTTGATGCGATTTGTCAAGAGCAAGTTGGAGGATGAATTTAAAGGGAATTTTATCTGTTTTCAGACCAGATTGAAATAAACCAGTGATCAGACCTGCTATGAATTTAGGTGAAGGCTGAATTTCAGGCAAATTTCTAAATTATCTTCCATTTTACACCTTCATTTGGTGCAAATTGCCTCATACTTAGGCAAATTTCTCACAATTTTAAATCTGATTTTTTCTGAAACCAGAGTTCAATAATTGTATTTCCAGCAAAATAAAGAGGTCAGGTCTGTTGATTTTAGGCAATCAGATGTTAATCTAGTTACTTAAATTATAATCAGACTGAGAATAAGAAGAAATAACAAATAAAGTACACAACACAAGACAAAAGTACCCTGGGAAAACCTCCCTCTTGGAGGAAAAACCCAGCATCAAAGATTCAGATCAGTTCCTTTGTTTATAAGCAGATTACATGAATCAGATTACTTATCTGATTGTAGTGCCAATCTAGGGCAGACTAAACCAAGTATATGCAGCTGTGGTATATCTTCAGAGAGAGCAGAATATCGACACCACTTGGAGAAGGAGATCGCTGAAGTATAGAACAGCACCTTGCCTAGCAAGCTGTCCAATGGATTCGCTCAATGATCGGATAGACTTGCAGCAGTATGAAGACTTAGATCTCTTCTTTCCTTGGAGTTCGCTGACTGAATTTTGCATAAGGCCAACGGCACTTGATGAAGAAGATGCGATGTGTTTGAAGTGTAAAATGAATCTTATTTATATACAAGATTCATGTTCAAGTTTTCCAAGTCGGCTTTAACCAAATTGCCACTATTTTAACATATTTTAGTTTTGCCCTTTTGGCGCCCAATTTGGGGCCTACATAACTTCCAAGCTATAATACGTTTCATTTTGGGCCCAGCCCTATTAGACATGAAGACGCTTAACCTTATTACAATATGATAATATTTTAATTGCCATAAGACAACACTAAAATATGATCCGAACTAGCTATTCATTTCAACAAGGTCGCCTAAGTTGGGCAAAATTTGTTCTTTATTTTGTTTGCAATCAACTAGAACAATTTGAAAGAGGGTAAGAAAAGTAATTTGTTGAGAAGGAATGCAATTGAAATCTAAGTTTTTCCAATTTAAGCATTCCTTATCTTTTGATATTGTTGGTAAAGCTTGTAGGGTCTAAATCAACAGCGATTCGTCGATTTTCTTATAATCTCAAGAGCTCTCCATTTTCATTGCATTGATGTGTTTTTTAATCTTCTTGCATATTTCCATCCTTGTATTAGAAGGTGTTTTAAATTTTTGAGGGTAGATGTCAACTCCAGGAGGTATCTCTCGAAAGGCTCAAATGAAGTACGACTACAAGGGAGTGTTGCCCAACTACAGGATTAGCTCAAAATGGAAGAAGGTTGGAGACACCAAGCTTGGACATGTAGATATGGGAGACTTCAAGAGGAGAATGTATAGACTCAATGGGATGCTTGCCATCAACAATCACAAGGAAGATGATGCGCAACGGAATTGTTCAAGCGGCTGGTATTCGTCAGGCAATACAATGCAATGAGCTAATGATAGAATATACAAGCCATTATGATCCTCAAGAAAGACAAATATGGGCTCCAAATGGAAGAGTGTTGGCATATCTAGGAGAAGTTGCAATCAAGGAAGCGTTTGCAATTCCTAATCATAATTCTACAATTACAAGACAAAGGAGAATGCCTTGAAAATGTATGAGGCAAGGATTGAGGTTGTGCGGAGATAATCAATAGTCATTGGTTAGAGAAACCAAGAGGTCATCACCAAAGGATGACAAAGAAGCTCTTGCGCATTGATTTCAAAGAAGATCATGGAGACATAGTCCTTCTACTAAATTGAGTCATGAGAATGCCTCAAGCTTCTAATTTTGACCCGTGGATGATTTATTTCATTGAAGAAATCACAACAAGGTAAAACTGATAGATTGAGCTACGATCAGCAGTGATAATGTAGATGAACAATTAAGGAATTTGGAACGAACTTGGTCTTTCTATATGAGTTTGTATGTTGTCTACTCATTGACAAGAAATTACAAGTATCCAGGATTGATATGGAAAGGAATAATAGGAAACAAGAAAGATCAAGTCAAGGTTTATGATTGCTATCCACAGTTGCATCTACATAAGAAATCTCAATACAAGAGAGCAAACGTTGCCTTTTTGATAGATATTGTCAAGACTCTTCAAGGAGGTACTCATCAAAGACTGACACAAGAAGTGAAGGACTTGGTGAAGAAATTTGGCTCATGGTATATTCAATTTCCCAAGTTCACATACATTTGAGTCCAAGGATTTACAGGATGTCCTTACAAGCTTCCAAGATATCCCACCAATAAGATGATATTGCTTGAGGTCACAAGGCAATTGTCCACATACGACAAAATTCAAAGGAGCAAGCATACAGCGGGAGTAAGTTTTCCTCTCACTATTGGGAAGATGATTGAGTCATGTCCCACAGTGCAAGCAACTAAGAAGTCTGATGAGGAAATTCAATTCTATCATCTCTCTCTTTATAGGTCAAGATCCAGTTTTGATCCTTATTATTGCATCAAAACGATAAATGGAAGAAAGTATAAGCATAGAGTTGATCTTGAGGATTATTGGGCTAATGCAGCGGATGAGTTCGAATAGGAAAAGGATGTGGTCAAGATTTTCAGTGAGTTTTATTAGAACATGTGAACTTTTGCCCCTGCACAATCAACTTGAAGATGATGTGATTTATGTTCAAGTCCATTACGAAAAAAGAAAAGTGTAAGCCACTTCTTCCACTTCATTGGTTCGATCCTGAGCTGTCGGATTTATCTACATTGATGAGACCAATTATGAAATATACAAGGTTGTGGGTTAATCAACAAGTCAACAAGTTGAAAGAAAAGAATGCTCCCTTGATTATGAATTGATGCGTGATTTCGTCACATTCATCCAATGATGAGGAAATGACTGAAAACATGAAAATGGACTATAACAAGCAAGAGGGCGAATATTCAAGGAAAAGGAAAAATACAGCAAAAAGTTCTCAGTCTAGGAAAGAAAAGGAAAGGAAGGATGTGAATGAAGAGCCAACAAAGGAAAAACAAAGAACAAGTGTAACTCACTCTTCTACTAGTACCTCAATGGTAAGAGAAGTGGATTCATTAGAAGACAAGAATCGGACATCAATGGCTGAAAATGAATCACAAAAGGAGCTTGAGATAGTATCTCCAATTCATGAAGGTCAAAATATGAATGCATCTTTAGAATTTGTCCAACAGGAGAATCGAGAACAAAAGGTTTCATAGGACATTGAGGATTGCCTCATCGAACCAAGAACAATAGCAATTGAAGATTCGGGGAACCCAGATATTTCCATTCCAAGTACAGATTTTGATGAAGGAATGATTTCAACACTCAAGGGACTTCAAGAGGTTGAACAACTAAATGAAGGCAATGAGTAGCCTACCATACTTGAATGGTTAAAAGACAGAATGAAGAAGAAAGTAGTGGTAGAAGTACAACCAGTGGATGATGTAGAGGAATTTTTAGCGAGGATAAGAAAACTTGTAGAAAAGAAAAAGGCAAAGAAATTCTCTAACATCATAAGGGACAATTCAAGGTCTCACACATTGCAAGTCGCAGTTCCTAAAGTAGACAAGGCTAAAGAGGACATCCTTCCAGAAGAATGAGGTGAGAACGATTGATTTAGGACCTACAATGAAAGAGCAAGAGTTTGAAAATCTAGATGATTCTATTGAAATATCCCCTATGTATATTTGCTCTAAATTTTACCAAATGTTCCACAGTAATTGTAACAAACAATTTGCATGAAAACTGATTTTCTATTCATCCAATATCTTTGCACACAAATTATACTGTAAATCATATAATAACAGACTAGAATAGCGATCTGAAATTATATATGAATCAAAAATAGATAATTCATTACAACCTCCAACAAAATCAACAGAAATATCTTTCCAATCATAGCCACGGAATTTACAGAAAGATTGGATGTACTGAAAGCTTCCCAATCACAGATGCAGGATGTACAGAAGGATTGGAAGTCCACATACCAACATCAGATCTATCTAATATCTCCAACAAACACCATCCAAAGTAGATCTTTCACCATCATAGCTAGTCTTCTTCAATAGTGATTTCATCCTTAGGAAGGCTGATATGGACCATGTCCAAATCTCCAGAACCTCACAGGGTTACAACCAAGTTTTCTTTTATTTCACTTTTGAATTAAAGGTGACTTTATTTGATTTCCCACTTTATTAAGTCACTTAAGTAATTATATAATATTATCCTTATGATGTACTTTTTAAAACAAATAATATTAAATAATTACATTAATGGCTTATTACATTATTAAACACGTAAAAACTATGGTACATTGGGAAGAAATTCCCGTGTAGCAATAATGATGGGAATCACACCATACAGGCAATAGAAGTTAAGCCCCCGATATGAATTCTCTGCTCTGTTTGTGCACAACACCTTGTATTTGAATAGAAGTTACAAAACTTGAAGCTTGGATGCATTCCAAACTATGGTTCCAACCATGCTATAGAGTCTCGGTGATGATTGATTGGATATGATGAGCAAAACACCCAACACAATCTTTACCAACAGATGTTGTGACAGTATTGCTACTAGAGAGAGCACTCTGTAAGGGAAATATGTTAGGCAAACACACTCAAACACAAATGGTCGTCTTTAATCTCCAGTGCCTGTGTAAAGGAAATAGACAGCTCCATCATTCAACGTGGCTATGTCAAAGAATGAATATTTCCAACACCACTTCAAAAAAATCAACCCATACCATATACACCAAATATTAAACAGCTGGGAGTCAAGAAAAAATAATACTTTGCTTGGTAAAACAATGTTTGCCCCTTGAAATATTATAATAATCGTATTGAGGTATTTTGGTGTCGTATTATTACTCCCAAGAAGCTCTGTCTCCGGCTATTGAGTCTCTAATTGAACTAAAACGACATGTGTCATCTATTCCTCGATAGATCAATACTTTGCCTTAAATATATCGGGTTAATATGTAGCATTGAATGATGCAACTTTCACCTCAGTAAGAGATTTCCAGAATTTCATCTCCTATTTCAGGTATCTGCCCTGCCCAATATTTATTCCACGACATAAGAAATAATCACCAAGTAATTAAAATGGCAATTCCAAAATATATTTACCGCTCCAAACAAATATCACAATAAATACTTTCTTCATTCACTCGGCAATAGAAATTGAAAGATTTCCAACACCCACTTTAGGAAAGACAAAACCAATAAGAATCAGGCTCAACAAATATATTTTCCAATATTCAGCAAGCAACAATTCTCAAAATATAGATCTTTATTTACTTGACCGATAATAATAATTCTCCAATAAAGCTCACATCAAAAATATATTATAATGTTTAGAATGATATAAACCTTATTTCTCCAAATCAGATATAAAATACCTCACTCAGCAAATAACTCTTTATTTTTTCCAAATTTGTCTCCAAAAAGCATAAAACATTTATCAAATCAAAAGCAAACACTTCTCTACCACTCATGAAACCTCACAGGCTAGGAGAAACACCAACTCTAATACCAGAAATATCCCCTACGGATATTTGCTCAAGAATTTACCAAATGTTCCACAGTAATTTTAACAAACAGTTTGCATGAAAACTGATTTTCTATTCATCCAATATCTTTGCACACAGATTATACTATAAATCATATAATAACAGACTAGAATAGCAATCTGAAATCATATATGTATAAAAAATAGATAATTCATTACAACCTCGAGCAAAAATCAAAAGAATTATCTTTCCAATCGTATACACAAAATTTACAGAAAGATTGGATGTACTAAAAGCTTCCCAATCATAGATACAGGATGTACAGAAGGATTGGAAATCTACATACCAACATCAAATCTATCTGATATCTTCAGGGAACACCAGCCAAAGTAGATCTTTCACCACCGTAGCTAGTCTTCTTCAAGAGGGATTTCATCCTCAAGAAGACTGATATGAACCAAGTCCAAATCTCCAAAACCTCACAGGCTTACAACCAGAAAATGAATAAACCCAACATGCTCAAACAATCATCTCAATCCTCTTTTATAACTTTTTGAATGTCCTTTGACCTTCCATTACCTCTTGCCTCTTCATTTTCTTTTCTTTTATTTCACTTTTGAATTAAAGGTGACTTTATTTGATTTCCCACTTTATTAAGTCACTTAAGTAATTATATAATAGTATCCTTATGATGTACTTTTAAAAGAGAATAATATTAAATAATTACATAAATCGCTTATTAAATAATTAAAAATGCTTTTAATTATTTAATTATATCTTAAGCCAAAAGGGGACATTACATCTATCAATGTCACTAAGGAAAGATTGAAGAAAGACCAAGAAAAGAAGAATCAGCTAAGAAAGGAGAATCAACAATTGAAAGAATACCTAAAACACTTGATGAGGCCCATTCAGCAAGGGGATGAAACATTTGTTCCACCACCATCTCTTCCAAGGGAATCAGTCAAAAGTTTTGAAGAAATGAGAATAACAGCGAAGGAAATAAAGGAATGGATCGAAGACATTTCCGACAAGGCAAGCAATTTTGTGGATGAATTGGTTCAAGTTCATGGAAAAGTTGCTACATTCATGTATAGAATTTAGAGTGTGATAGAATTATGGGAGGATTTCCTAGTCGTGCAAGAGAAGACAATTCCATGCTTGTCTGCATTTAAGAAGACTTCTAAACAAACTTTAATTAATGGAAGTTCGATAGAAACGAAAGATGTATATGACATTAGTCATTGGTATTGCACATTGATGGCGAAGAAGGAAATATTTGGGAAGATCGCTGATGATTGTGTGCAGCTAGAAGGGGTGATCAAGGCAATTCAAAGTAAGATATTTGTTGCAGTTTTGGAGGCACTTGGACAAGAGGTGATCAGTGAAGATGATATGAATGCGGAAAGTTTGAAAGACAAAGTGCTAAATAACCTCCTCAAGGTTACCGGTCCTATTATGAAAGATCACTTGAACAAAGCTCATTCATTCATGTTCTTTGTGGATAGCTTTTGTAAACAGGAATTGGAATGGGAGAAGACGTTTGCCACATGTGTTGATGATTTGGATGTCATAGAATACAAGTTGGATATTGTGCCAAGTGTAGCAATGGTGGAGATCGACCTTGGTGTGTCCAGAATCATTGAATTTGCGAGCCAAGAAAGAGATAAGGGACACATCCATCTAGATGAAAGTTTGTTGAAAGAGTAGTTGGCTTGGCATTTTGCCATTTGTTCTCTTTCCTCACACTTTGTGCCAAGGAAGGTGTTCATTTTCTATTGGATAAACTCGGCTGGCGGCATGTAACTTTAAGTTAAAAAAAACACTTCTAATGTGTTTCGAATTGATTTTTTTTTGTTTATATTATACTTTGAGCCTAAAAGTGAATTTCATTTCATTCATTTGGCAAAATAGGAGGAGAAAGGTGAGTTGTGAGGAGAAACAATAGAAAAATAACATCGGACGCCTTTAAAAAATAAAGTCTTCTGGCCTCGTGGGGTGTTGCCCCTCGACCCTGCCCTGTATCGTGACAAGGAGTGCGCCAGGGGGCGCTGCCCCTAGACCCCGAAAGGGGCGTTACCCCTTCACCCCAACTTGGGGCCGCTGCCCCCAAACTGCCGTCATAAAATTAGGGGGGAAATTGCGCCTATAAAAGTAGGGAAATATTAACCTCTGAGTCTGATTAGGCTCCAATTCCTTATAACAAGTAACAACATATACTTTCATATGGTGCATCAAGAGTTGGAAAGGAAGAGTTTGCATCTCATTTGATCATATGATGACATAGATTTTTTATTCCATGAGTTTTGTAATGTTGTATACATTTGACAATATTTATATATCTATATTTGTTATTTCCTTCAGCTACAATTTGCGTTTATTCTTATGTGATTGATGTATACTTGTGTATGTAATCAAATTATCTTCTATTTGATGATGTTATTGTGTCTTTAAGGTGTATTTAATAAAGGGTGTATGAAACAAGTTTTAAATCTTTAAAAATCTCTAAATTTCTTGAGTTTTTCACTTCGCCGAGTCCAGCCGAGTTTTGACTCCCGAGTTCGAGTCCCGAGTCAAGTCGGCCTCACCAAGCCTGAGTCGAGTCCAAGTCTTGTTTCTTTGATTCAGATATACAGATCGCAGCCAATATCGATAAAATTCAGCTGTTGAATTAATGGAGATGTTCCTCGGGCCAACCTTGCTAAATATCCTAGACAATGAAATAATTAAATAGGGCTGACCTGGAATAAGATGCCAGTGACCACGTGAGATTCTTTTGCATAGCCCTTTATAATAAGGCTGACCCCTTTTGTATGAGGTGCCCATCTTGAGCAAAACCAAAAGGAATTATTTTGCTGGCCAACCTACGATTTCTGGTCGCCCAAATGAAGGGTCATGCAATTAAATAAAAATTATATCTTCTTGCTAGGCAACCTGCTTGGAACGTTACAACCATTGGGTGAAAGGAAATTTTAAAGGCTATAAAAGGAAGGTTACTGTGATTCATTTGATGATCAATTCATAGAAAAATCATTCCTATTCAAAAGCAAACTAGTACCAGAAAGAGAGCAGATTATTGGAGCAGATTTCATGAGGAAAATGGAATTAAATATTCTAGCAGATATAAGCAGGGAAAATCTTAAAAGTAGTCAGAATTAGAGCAGCCTTAGGGCAGCCGAATTATGAATGCATGCAACAAGCATATGAATACAGCAGATTTGAAAGTAGAGCAGACCAATCATTATATACTAGTTATAAGGATCAGAATCAGAAATCGATATTTATTGCAGGCAATACAATTCTTATCCATTTGTAGCATGCATGAATATATGTTTAAATTATGTATGCCTGATATATGCAGCAATAAAACTCTTTAAATATTAATTAAGGATTAAAACATTAGGCACGTAACGTCATATATATCAGACATAAGTAATAATATGGATTTCTAAAAAGCAACAATCAATCATGGCAAGGTGAGGAAGGGAATACAAGAAGGGAGAACGGCTATAGAACACCTCACTAAGCACACCACCTCATATGGATGGCGGAAGGCCACGAGGCCAAGAGGGATGCTACATCCACTCTTGGGCCTAGGCTAGAAGATCGCTTTGAGCATCCTATTGTAAACTTCTCCAACCTCTGCATTCATCGATTGTTGGGATGAATTCAAGACAGTCTCAATTATAGGAGAGTGAATAAGGGTGACATGATGAAGGAGAACGGCTATAGGGCACCTTGTTGGATTTGTGTGAATGTTGTCATTGATGTCAAACCCGGTAATCCGGTTAGGACTTGTTGCAGGTGATTGTGGGCAGTGATAGAGTGATCCCTTACCAGACTTGCTACAGGTGATTGTGGACAGTGGTACAGTGATCCCTTACCGGATCCGCTGTGAGTTTTTGTGAGTTGTTATCTGAGCTTAATCTAGAACTGACCTCATGCATTAGGAGAAGCGATTTTCCTCGATTCAACTATTTTCTATTGCAGTGAGCATTCCGCCAATGAACCGCTTTTGTAATCTGGCAATAAGCCACCCCATTTTGTAAACACCATATAACTAGTTATATTATCTTGAGAGCTAACACTCTCCATGATTTTTCCCATTTGGGTTTTCCACGTATAAAATCTGGTGTTCAATTTGTGGTTGTGTTATTTCTTTATTATGCATTTACTATTTCATGTTGATGAGCTTAATTGATGAAATTGATATATCAATAAAAGTTTTAGAAATTGTGGGAATACTAAATCACCCCCCCTCTCAGTATTTTGGTCCATTCAACCAATTCAACACACCTCTCTAGGTACACCACCTCATATGGATGGTGGAAGGCCACATGAGGCCAAGAGGGATAGTATATCCGCTCTTGGGCCTAGGGTGGAGGATCGCTTTGGGTACCCTATCATGTCTCCTTATCCAAGCTCCATTGTGATTGAACCCAAACAATGAATTAAATAGGTTAGATGACTATGATAATTATGAATATATGATCTCTAACCCTTGTAATAGTTGATCTTATGAATTGTATATTCAATATTTGTCTAACATGATTGCAAGATCTCAACAAGGATCTATCTTGCTTTACATCCTTTGGGTAAAAGGACATCTCTAACTATATTATGTTCCCTATTTTATTGAATTTGTGATTCTAGGGCAAAATCTAGGGTACTTCCAAAAAGGGGACATTACATCCATGATTGGAAGCTTATTATATATGACAACAAGAAGGCCCGATATTATGCAAGCAGTTGGTTTGGTGCCACAGTTTTAGGCAACACCAAAGGAAACTCATTTGCAAGCAGTCAAAAGAATATTCAAATATCTAATTGGCACTATGGATTTTGGGTTGCAATATCTAAGACGTGAATATTTCACCCTTACAACATTTATGAATGTGGATTTGGGCCAGCAGTGTTGATAACAGAAAAAGTACTAGTGGAGTGGAGGAGCATTCTTCCTCGATAACAGTCTTGTATCTTGCTTGAGTATGAAACAAGCTTCAGCTTTTTTATCTAAAACATAGGTGGACTACATTGCAGCAATAGTTTGTTGCACATAGGTTCTATGGATGAAATAGACATTAAAGGATATTAAGATTGAGTATGAGCATCCCATCTCCATATCCTGTGATACTACAAGTGCAATTAACATCTCGAAGAATCCAGTTATGCACTCCAAAACAAAACACATTCCAATCAAATATCATTTATTAAGAGAGCAGGTGGTTGATTAGCAAGTGAAGTTGGAATATATTGCTACATAAGAATAGAATGTGGACATTTTCAAAAACCCCTTCCAAAAGACTTTTGAGTACCTAAAGGAGAAATTAAGAGTGATATCACTCTCATCCAATCACCAAGATCTTCAAAAGAAGTATGCAATCAAGAGGAGCTATTCATCATCTAATCATTTAGCCTCAGAAAGTCTGCCATTGATGTAAAAGGCGAGGGGTGGGAATACAGAAAGGGGGGGCAATAAAGACAGGGGGAGTAACGTGTTCTTATTTCACAAATTATTTTCTTAAAGGGTAGCCATCAATGACAAAGAGGGAGATTATTGGAAATTATTGTCATTGGTGTCAAAGATCAAACGAGGGCAATACTGTGAGAGAATTGATGGATTTTGGTGCCAATTATAAGTGAATTTGTTTTGCAAGAATTAAATCTATTTTGGTGCTCAAATAGGAAGTATTAATTCAAAATTAATTCAATAAATAAGTGTTTTTTTTCATTCCTTGGGCTGACCTTCCCTGGAGATTTGCCCCTTTTGGATTTTTAAATTAAATTAAAATATTCTTGTTGTTATTGGGCCCAAACCCTTTTTTATTTGGGCACCCAATTTGGAAGTTTAATAGAATCAGCTTTGGGCAAACTCTATCTTGTGTCCAAGTTTTTCTTATAAAGGATTTAAAAATAAATAAATTTAAAGGAAGCCGACTTGGTTGAAGTGTCACCTCTCTTGGGTCAAGGGATGTATGTGTGGGGTATAAAGGAAGACAATTTAACTTGTGTTGATGTTGAATCTACATAGATTATTGCATTGTTTATTGATAAATTTTGGGCTAGACAAAGAGGACAAAGTTCAGATGATTTGGTAATGATCTTTATCTGGGCTACAAGACATATTGGACTTCTGTTATTAATGTTCTGCCATCGTAGTCAGTAGTTGCCTTGTACTTTATCATTAAGTGGCATCTCGATGGGACCATATGTTAGTTTTTTAAATGTGTTGCTTGGCTACTGTTCTTCTAAAGATGCATGCAAGAAATAAGTTTTTATTTATAGTGTTTTCTCCTTCAGGTGGGTGCCGAAAGCAGCTTTAACTTTTAGTTTTAGTTTTCCCTCTTTTTCTTTCTCAATTTTTAGCTTAAGGGACTAGACTCTATGGATTTTCATATATTCAGAGGGAATTTAAATTCATGAAGATGAGCCGTTTTATTTCTAGAATATACCACTTTGTCTTCTGTTTTATTTAGCTTTTTGATTTAGTTTGCTTTGGTAAAATCCTATTTTAGTATTTCATTATATTTCGCATTCAAACTGAGTTGGATAGGTGTGAAGCCCAGAAGATTCTCTTAAATCTTGATATATAGAATACAGAAGAACAGTGTTAGGGTGCCGTGTAATTCAATTTCAGTTTGATAAATGAGTGTTTTCTAAGAATGTATTATTCATATTTTCAACAATGCATGTTTGCAGGTTATCATACTCGGGTCTGAAATTTTGAAGTTTCAGTTTGCAGTAAGGATTATTTTCCTGAGTGGAGAGTCTGCTTTTCCTGGTTTGAAAATTAACAACATAAATAAAACCCAATTCACACTATTCGTGGTTATTTCAATTTGCCCTCCTTTTCTGAGAAAAAGATCAAGATATTGTATTACTATCAATATTGTGTAATTATTATAAAAACAGATCCTTCTATTAAAAAAACACTAGTAAATATGGAAAAGCAATGAGAATTACAACTTCTCAGTTGTGCATCTTGTATTCAAAAGACAATAGAGCAAAAAATCTAAAATGGCCAATAGCACATCTTGTAAATATCACAAAAACTTTAAAACTGTATGTTGTTCCCAGATGTATTTTTTAAAATCTATTTCTGTAGAGTAAATATCAGGTTTGAAAGTAGCTTCCTCCTGAAAAGGATCCAGGTTGTTTGTCCTAAGCTTGCATGATGTGCGAGCATTTTGGCACTTGTGCCATCCTGCACACCGAAAAAGATTTTCTACTAACAAATTATGGTTTCATTCCGATTTTCACCTTCTGTTTGTCTCTGTGTGTGTATTTGTCTTTTATACTGGCGAAAGATGCTTTACATATATTTTCACAGCTTAAGGGTCTGGTAGAAATGGTGAATCTATTAGGCATTGAAGGTCTGTCTTGGATGTTGCTAAGGTCAACAGAATAAGATTGTGAAAGCTTTGGTCAAACATCACATACGGCAGAGCATCACAGCAAGCTGTTTGTTGCACTGTTTGTTATACAGGAATGTTTACACGGACACCTATCATTGAATCAGGGATGGAGGAGGCAGGAGTATAGGTTTTATGTAAGTGAACAGACCACTAATCTATAAGGAAATAATCCTAAATTGTTCTTTACCTCCATATAAGCTTAAGACTATGAATTAGTGGTTGTGTGTGCAGCCCATATGTCCTGTAATTTTACTGATTTAGTGGATTGTATCAGACTTTTACTGAGCAATTAAACTCCTCAACATACGTGTGTCGTTTGCTCCATTCTCCAAATTGCTGTTAACTGATTGACTGCAAGAACTTGGCTGTCTTTCATTAGACACCCAGAGCCTGTCTGATTATTGCAAATAAATTCACTCTGGTTCCAATTTGTAACCTATTTTTACATATCCTCAAATAAACTTCAGATTTAAGGTCTTTTTTTCTTCCAAGTAGTATTGCAGGTGAATTCTAAGCAACATTTCATGGTCTCCTCATCAGTATTAGAGATTATAACCAGATGAGATCAGAGACTCCATTGACAGCTTAATATCCGGAAGGTTTAATTTCTTGGGCCAACTGACTAACAATCTTTTTGTCATAGTGTTTTTGCTTCACATACTTTTCAAACAGATGAAAAACACCTTCAAGAAAGGAATCAGCAACTTCAGATCACTGAAATGGTTTTTATTCAAATATACTTCATGTATCTAATCCTCAAACTAGTGAAATTTATATACTTTCAATATACTCAATGAGTATCTTGAACATTTAAACAAATACTAATAACCCCCATAGATACATAAAAGTTAGAACTCAGAAGACATACAGCACAGAATAGCAAAATAAAAAATTTAAAATAAGATTTGGTTGCTAACGCAAATTCTGCACATCGAAGATACATGTCAAACATGCAAAAGATTATTCATGGATGGAGTTGAATCCAAAACTACCAAATACACAAACATCAAACTAAAACCTTAAATAAGAAACAGTTGCCAATAAAAAAATCTGCACATACAAAGTGCATCATAAACTGATATTTCATAGATGTAAGAGTACTGGGATACACTGTGCACATGCATCCCTCCAAAACTTGGGTGCACAGCATATAGGGAGTTTGTATATCTGTACATATAAGATCATATTGCATGTTACCTGGAAATTGGTACGGGTACAAGTTCGGGTACAGGAATTGATGATTTCTTGGGACCCTAAGTTCAGTTTGTCTCAGAAACATCTTTATATAATAAAGTATAAAGAAAATCAACCTAAAATGTTAATATCAATCTAATTGCATAATACAATTTTTTAAATTTATAATTAAAAGAAATTAAAGTAACACCACATAATTTATAATTCAAAATATCATTGTAGTGTGACCCAAATCAAAGTTATATGGATTTTTTTTCTGTGCCTTCAAGGCTGCAATCATCCCTTATTCATATAGGAATCTTCATGAGGATATTTTGCCCAAGACAACAATCCGATTCATACCGGTTTGGGTATGAGATGGGATTTAGCAGGATCCCGTGACATAGATCACACAGATGTCCAAGCACATGTAAATGGCTTTGAAGTCGTGAAGAAACTCTGTGACTGTAATATTCTTTCGAAAAGCTTTTTTTTGGGCAAAAGATGAACCAAATCAAAAAGTTACAACAAAAGTTCATAGAAAGATGACAGCATAAAAATGCAATCTTTTCTTATCACACACAGCTACTGTCCTACTCAAGCATATTCCTTATAAATCAACATTGAGATTTCTACATTACTTAAGCCACAACCACACAAAACCAGTCAAAACGAAGTAACAATAAAAAATAATTGAAATAATAATAATCAAGAAAAGTGTAAGCCCTGACAAACTCAGAAACAGCAGAGACAAGTCTCTAACTTTGAAAAGCCTTTCACACACAGTTGAAAAAAGAAAAAGGCCTGATAAGCCATGTGCCAAACTACATGGCAAACCCCTGTTAATACACACCAAACAACTCTGAGACTAGTTTGCAATACCCAGTCAAATAATCCTCGGAAGAGAAAAGAGAGTACATAGTGAATTACATAATAAGATTCTAAACAGAAGAGGCATTAAATAGAATCCAGCCTTAAACAGACTTGTTCCCAAGATCATCATATCAGCACCATTTATGACAACATGTTATCATCATCCTTCTGACGAAAGAGGCGACAAATGACAACTGCCAATCATCAAGGTGGCAGTATATCTCAGAGGTTCAAACCTCAACCAGTTGGCTATATACACACAGATCTCAAGGAGTAGTACTAAAGTGCACCGACCTATTTTGATGCTACCACAACTGTAAAAACTTCAGAATGGACCATTCAAGGATACTAAGATACTTCAGAAATAAGTTAGATGTTGCTGAAAGGAAAATGGAAATATTCTCGTGTTTGCAAACTTTTAGGTGTTTTCAAAATGGCAGATATATCAACAGAAAACATTTGATAATTATTTGTTCATTAAACATTTCTCTTGAGATGAACGAGTTTTACTGCTTTCATGTATGTGGAAATTTATGAGGTTTTCAAAAAAGAGGTTTAAATCTATAACCTTTTTGTGCATATCCATTATAGTAAATTTACTATGCAAGTGCACCCAACCATCTTGATACAACTATGACTGGCAAACATTTCAGAATAAGTCATTCAAGAATATATATTATAAATACTCTTAATGCATTCTATATGACAGCAAAGGAAATGGAATTGTTTTCATGTTTGAAAAGATTTATAATGTTCTCAAAATTACATATTGAAATAAGTCAAAAAATTTGAAAATTAAAATCTCTATGTAATAAAAGATTACTAGAGCAATACACGTATATCACATATGCATAAATTCATTAAGTTTTCTAAGAAGCGAATTAGATACACTCATCATTTTATGGGCAACTGCTAAAGTTAAATTTTCCGTGGCATTTTCATATCAGATACAACCTTGTATTTCATATGTGCTATGAACTGGCCCTAAAGTGTGTGAGAATATCCTTTAATATCATGCAGGAATAGGATTCTTGCAGTTTAAAAAGGCTAATGATTCAATAGAAACTAAGGTTTCATGTTAAAAACTACCTTGATATCTACATGGCACATAAGTATTGGATAGGTAACTATATCCCAAGAGAACCTAACTAAATATCTGAAAAAATCATGTCACTAAACAAGAAATAAACAACTTATAATAACAGGCGGAGATTGTGTCATAAGTATCAACAAACATCCAATAAACCTTCATATTTGTTAGAGAATGCCTATAGAAGTAAGCAAACCTTCTTTAATTTCACAGATACATCCCTTAGGCAGTTGAATCCTGCAAAACGGAATTGAACAGGACCACCAAATATACGACTAAATATCCAAGCCAGTACTGTTGCAGCAAACCTGACAGCAGACACAAATGAGTATAACATAAAATTAGAACAGATTATCCTACCATACGGTTGCAGTAGAATATTAATCCAGCATTGACATTATATCATTGTTTAGAAAGCCATAGCTGCTCTATCTAAACACAAACATTGTTCAAAAGCACTGACATACCCTAATGATAAAGTATATTCAGAATTTGTTTAAGATAACTACATTGTTATATAGATAGACATTATACAGTAGTTAGTGATGATTGTTGATGTGCTCAACAATTTAGCATCCATAACAAGGCTCCTTATTGGTTAGGGTAAGGAAAAACTGTAGTAGATCCAAATTCCAATGGCCTATCATTTTGCAGGAATCTTAAGCAAAATTGGCCAAAGTCTCATCTATATCATCAATATTAAAGCCTGGGTTTTATAAATGCAGTTTAAGCCTCCAGACAACTACAATACATTCAGCATTACACCAAAAGTTCATGACTAACCTAAATAAAGAAATTGAATTTAAAACTTTCCATGCAGAGTCATACAAAAGATTCAAATATATCTATGCTCCACAAAGTTTCAGGGACAGGGACAGCAAGGGACGGCGGGACATGTTTCCAGTATGCAAGTACTTTTGAACCATTTATTAGGGGCCGGCTGGGACCGGCTGTTAAAAAATAGGGAAATTTTTAAAAATATAGAGAGATTTCAAATATGCATATCATAACATTGATAAGGCATTCATCATAGACATTGTAAAAGCTTAATACATAGCATTAGACTTGAATTGAGATTTCACATGACAATCGACAAACAAATTAACAAAATTCAAATGCTTTCATTGCCAATGTGCATACACATTATATAAGAATTATAACAAAAATGTCCAAAGGCTCCAAGTTTCAAGTATGAAAAGATTTAAACTGTAAACAATAAACATAGAACTAAGAGAATAAAAGGCTGTCCCTAATCAGCAGATGGTAGGTCTAAGAGTCTAAACCAAGATCAAAGCTTGAGTCTAAGTCACTACCAATATAAGGGGCTGCCTCAACCAATAGAACCCCAACCAATCCCTCAGGTGTCTCCTCGTCAATTTGCATAACATCATCGGTATTAACATCCCAATTAAGGATGGAGTTTGACGATACTCAGAAGCCTAGCGATCCTGTAGCCGCAAAACAATGTGAACAGCCACCAACTACCTTGGTTATCTAAAGGTAAGGTTGTTCCTCTTGATTGATTGGATGAAGCTATATGTGGACCAATTCCTCTATGCAGCGAAGGAACTGGCAACCTATGAAAGAAGACGAACTACAAGTACTCTCAACTTTGGTGCATCCCTGCAATGCCACATCCACCATCCAATAGGGTTGATTTGAGCTAATGTAACTCTATCCAACCTCACCTTTGCTCTACTAAAGGTTAGACCACGGAGACTAGTAAATGCAAGCCATTGTGTGCAAAGTATGGTGAATTCCTCTTCAATATACATTTTTGCAAGTGCCCTCATAAAACCTTCTTTCACCTCTTCATCACTAGATGGAGGCACTCTCCCAAGTCTTGGTGCATACCATTTGGGATTGAGAGCATAGGCCGACATATCAAGTGGGGTGTTCATAATATTCCACTATCTCATCACAATGGGCCTAAGGTGCTCCTCATAAAATCCCAAAATAGGGTCCCTTCTATGAATTGCTTGCTTGATCAGTCCAAGCATACTATCGCAGGTCTCATAAATATCTCCAAGGTTAGGAGTCAATATCAACATATCTAATCACTTGCACAATAGGCTCAACGAAAAGGCAAACATATCTACAAGTGCAAACAAGTTACAAAAATTAAAATCATAAAAAAGAATGGACATGATTCACAAGGTAGAAACATATATTAAATTATTAAATTATTATTTTAGTATTCTACATATTAAATAATAAAATCAACAATGCCAATTTTCTGACCTCATTGTGGACCACCAATTATCATTAAGGATTTTTTGTTTCACACTTCTTCCCTCTAGTGTGCTTGCCTCATGCTATCTACCCCACTCTATGTTGACCACCATCGGTTGTAGAGCCTCTTGAAATTGCTGGCATATCTAGTTTCCACTAGCTTGAGGAATTCCTTCCTCAAAAATTTCCTAAACAAAGCAAGTGAAGTATGATGGTTGCAAATGAACATTTACACATCTCTAGCCTCTAACACCACTATATTCACCCAATCTATCTTTCCAATGTCCTTCAAGGTATTGTTCAACGCATGCACACAACATGGGGTGCAAAAAATGTGCTTATAAGCACCCTCAACCATTAATCCAGCTCACTTACACACATACACTGAATCAGCCACTAACTACACAACATTAGAGGTTCCAACCTCCTCTATGTCATCTCTCAAAATCTGAAATTGTAAGGTTGCATTCTTCCTTTTCCCCAAACAATCTATAGCTCTAAGAAAATAATAGCCTACTGAACTAGTAACAATAAGATTGATGAGTGGGCGATGCTTGATATGGTCCACCCATCCATGATTATGGAGCATCTGTCCCTTATCCATGTTTGTCTCATATCTTCCATCAAAGCACTCACTTTGGAGTACTCTCTATCAAGAAGGGTGGTGCGTAGCTTAGTTTCTCCAGGTGGAACAAATGAGGGACCTGCAGCTTGACCATCTTTCAACATTTGTTGAAATATGGTGAATGTGAGACATGAAATGGTATGGCATGAACATAAAAAAACTTATGCAATAGAGGTTTCAGCCACATATTTTGCTTGTATGTTAAACAAATCTGCAACATTAGCGCTTCTCTTCTTTCCCCCGGTAGTAGTAGAACTCTCCCTATGAGAAGCAACATCCACGGATCTTGTAGGTATTGACACACTAGACTGCAAACTTTCCAATGGAATCCCTTTACCTAATGCCCCCACCTCCATATGCAATCTACTTTGACTCGATTTTCTCAGGTTGAGTTATTTGTTTAGAACCTTTCACCCCTTGACCACCTATACACAAAAGATGGCAATAAACTCTAGTATAACTGCCCCTATATTATTTGTGGCACAAATGGCACTCTCACAGTCTACTACCCCCTGAATTTTTTTTCCTTATCTTTATCAACTCTTGATGCAAATTGAAATGGAGGTCTTTGGGGATTAAATGCTTTTGCGTAAGTTTTAAGGACTTACGAAAGACAATCAAATGGATTTGAACTTGTTGGGTTTGAACTTGAAGACCCCCCAATGGCTGCCATACTTTTAGGTCTACTTCTTTCTTGCATTTGGACTTTAACATCCTCACTATCACTACTCCCACTGCTGCTCATCATTTTTTTTAATAAGAATTTCAAAGAGAGCTACAAGTTCAAATAAAACAAAAAATAAACTCACAATGCCCTCCCTATGTGTTGAAAAATTGAAAAAAACTTTTAAAAATGTAAAAGAAATGCCAAAAACAAATGAAAGATGAATAACTTACCTCTAGTATAGAAGATTCGATGCCCTAGACTCCTCTTTCAACTGCTGTTCTCTACTTGACCACCTGCTGCTCCTCTCTTGCTGCACTTTTCTTTGTTTGCAAATGTTAAAATGAATGAGTTTTTTTAACTTTTGGTTGGGAGGAAGGAGGGGGCGGTCCTTGTGGACCCACCTATCCCTCTTTTCCCATTAAAAGATTTGTTTTTATTTTAGTGCTGTCCAAATTATACATGGGCAGTAGGGGACAGCCTATCCATTGTTGGCACATATCGGAAACGTTTCCTATTCGCTGCAAAAAAAAGAGGACTTGGAGGGGGACGTTTCTTGGCCATCCCCAGTCCCCAAAACACTTCTGGGTACAAGCTAGGGGATGTGTCCCCATGGAACGTAGAAATATATTGATACCCTACACACAAACTAATCTCATAATAGAAAAAAAAAAGACAAGAATAGCCTGAATTGCAATCTTGCAATTTGTGAAGCTAGAAACAGAACTCTGCTGCTATGGGAAAACATCATTTACAAATGTCTCTAGACAGCCTATCCATTGTTGGCACATATCGGAAACATTTCCTATTCGCTGCAAAAAAAGAGGACTTGGAGGGGACGTTTCTTGGCCGTCCCCAGTCCCCAAAACATTTCTGGTACAGGGACAGGGTACAAGGCTAGGGGACATGTCCCCATGGAATGTAGAAATATATTGATACCCCACACACAAACTAATCTCATAATAGAAAAAAAAAGAGACAAGAATAGCCTGAATTGCAATCTTGCAATTTGTGAAGCTAGAAACAGAACTCTGCTGCTATGGGAAAACATCATTTACAAATGTCTATAGGAATACCTAAGTACATTAATGAATATAGAATAGTTGCTAATGTATAGGGAAGTCATTCTCACAGAATGATCAAAAGACTCATGATTTGTATGCCAATAGGCACGGAGCATCATACTATGACGGTGTACATAAAATCTAAATCACAGCTGACATCTTTTTTTTCTTTAAAACTAAAACTATAAAATAACTCTTATGTCAATAAGAATAATTAAGAATAAGATAATTCTAAAATAGTTATAATTAAATAAATAAAATAGCCTTTTAAAATAAATATTTATTAATTAACAGAGAGAGCAAGAAACCCCCCTCTGCAAAAACAGTTGCACTCCAATGGCGATTTCGTGGATGTTAGCAAGGAAACTATGGGGACCGGCATACAAAGAGAGGATATTGAAATCGATCTTTCCAGTGAAACAAAGGAAGATCGAACATTATGGGAGGAGCATGCGGTCATCTACAGAATTGTGGGACAAAAGAAATCAAGGTCCTGCATCAAAGATTGGATTGCTAAACATTGGGGTATGGGTTTGGTGGTGAAATTTTTACCTAGAGGCTTCTTCGTGACTATATTTGCAGCAGGCTCGGAAAGAAACAGAGTTCTGCACCAAGAAAATTGGTTCATGGAAGACAATCGATTATACATTCAACCCTGGCAATCTAATTTTGATCCCCTTCCTTTGGCTGTATATGATAGCCCAATTTGGATCAGATTATACAACTTGCCAATTGAATACTGGGAGATAGCAGTCTCGAAAAGATTGGGCGCTCTTTGGGCACTTTATTAGATATTGATGAAAAGATAATAGAGGAGGATTTATATTCGTACGCCAGATTGAGGATAGCGGTGGTGAAAATCATTCCATCCCATATCACCCTTCTTACTTCGGAAGGCAAATGGAGACAACAAATTGAGATCAAGAACGAAATTAATCCTTGTCAAAGATGTGGGAGTAAGTTTCATTTTACCATAGAATGCAAAATGTTTGTTAGAAGGGCGAGGAGTAATTTGGTTAGGAGACCCAAGCAAAATTGGGTGGTTAAGGATAATCCAACCGCCCAGAACCCTCTCTGTTTAACGTATGATGATCATCAATCGGGGAGCGATATTCGGCCTCCAGTTCCTGCCCAAAAACATAATCATCAGATTGCTAGGGAACCAGTATCAAATTCTGCAGAGTTGCCCCTTATAGTCATGACAAGGCCATTGAGAACAAGCCTAGGGAGGCGGAGGCATTGTCTCAGGAGTCGGAGAATGAATTTGAGTTATTCTCTAAAGAAGGGGAAATCAAAGGAGATGAACTGGACAATGTGGATCCTAGATGTATCAGTCAATCAGCAAATGCCTTGTTGGGTAAATCCAAGGGTTGCAGGGGTTACAGGGGTCATAGGAGCAAGAGGCAAGTCAGGGAGGACAAAGCCTTGGAAAAAGGTATTGTCAGTGTTCTAGATTTTCTAAAGATGTCCAAGGGGGAGAAGATGAAGATTCTTACTTGGAATGTCAGGGGTCTTGCTGCCCCTAACAAAAGACGCTTGGTCAAGAGAGCGATTGACAAACTGGCAATTGATATAGTTTTGATTCAAGAGACCAAGCTATCTGACGTTAAGGGGCAAGATTTCTCAAAATTTTGTTTTAAGTGGAGTAGTTTGTTTCAAGCGGCTAATGGGACAGCAGGGAGTCTAGGAATTCTTTGGAATCCGTTATCTATATCAATTTCTCCTATTGCCTCCAATTCTAATTGGATGATAGTTCGGGTTTCCAGTATGGGTGAGCTAGCAGATTTTCCCCTGATCAATGTATATGGGCCTATTAAAACGGAGGAGAAGGCGAGAGTTTGGGGGGAGATCCTCGACCATGTCAACAGGCTTAACCTAGACAGAGTTATAAGTGGTCGGAGATTTTAATGCTATACTGGATATGGATGATAAATTGGGTGGTCTCATGAAAAGTTCCAAAGTCATGGAGGACTTCAGAGATTTCATCAACTCTATCAAAGTGGCAGATGTGGTCCCAAAGAATGGGTTGTTTACTTGGACAAATAGGAGGATCTATTTCTCTAAGATCTCTAAAAGATTGGATAGGTTCTTTGTGAGCGATTTTTGGATTAATGGGCAATTCTTGGTCTCCACAACCATTATACCACAAGCTGGCTCGGATCACCTTCATGTTCTGTTAAATCTAGACCAAGACAAGACAACTCGTAGAGCTACTTCAGATTCCTAAACATGTGGTGGAGAGATCCTAATTTTAAAAGTAATCTCAAAAGGTGGTGGGAAGAAGGAAACAAGTTTGCGGGTTCTCCTAGCTTTCGTTTTGCGAATAAATTGAAGTTTTTGAAACAGAGCATGAAAGAAAAAGAGGTTTGTGAGGGAATTGAATCATAACATGATTGTACTTATTCCAAAGAAGCATGATTATGAATCAATGATGGATTTCCGCCCCATCTCACTTTGTAACACGATATACAAGATCATCTCCAAAGCTATGGCATCCAGGCTCAAAAAGATACTACCTAAACTAGTTGCAGATAATCAAAATGGTTTTACACCAGGTAGAGAGATTGCGGATGGTATCATATTGGTCTCAGAAATGTTTCATTCCATGTACAAAGAAAAGATTAAAGGTATGGCGATCAAGCTTGATGTAGCGAAAGCATATGATAAGGTCATTTGGAATTTTCTGTTACAAGTTCTTGTTTGTATGGGTTTTGATAGCAAGTGGATAGAGTGTATCACATTTTGTATTTCTTTTGTAAGTTTCTCCATTCTAGTCGATGGATTAATGTGTGGCTTCTTTGATGCTACTAACAGATTGAGACAAGGAAACCCCTTGTCCCCATCTCTGTTTGTTTTGATGGCAGTAATGTTAGGTAGTAGGATCAGAAGATTATGCAGATCGGGCAGGTGGAAAGGGATCTTTGTCCACCCCCTGGTGGAGCCCATCACTCACTCTCAGTTTGCGGACGATATGTTGATATTCATGGAAGCCTCCATTCAAGAGGCCTCTATGATCAAGTCTGCATTGGAGGAGTATTCAAAGGCTTCAGGGCAAATCATGAATAAGGAGAAATCACAGGTGTTCTTCTTGAACACTAATAGACAAACCCAGATTAAAATAGCCCGCCTATTGGAATATCAAATTGGATCGTTTCCTCTCAAATACTTGGGAATCAATATCAACTATGGTAGCAAACAAAACCATAACTGGGAGGACGTGATTAACAAGTGTAAAGGTAAATCAGAGCAGTGGAAAAATAGATGGCTATCTCAATCAGGGAGGTTAAACATGATTAGATCAGTTTTATCGGCCATACCCATCTACAGCGTGTCATGTTTCAGGATGCCTCAGGCGGCTAGCAAGAAGCTAGATGGGATGCTCAAGAAATTCCTTTGGGAAGGGGCAAAGGAGGTTAAAAAAATCTCATTGATCAATTGGGAGACCGCCTGTCTGACTAAAGAAGAAGGAGGGGCAGGCTTGACGAAAATGGATCTTCAAAACCTTGCATTAGGTGCAAAACTAGCCTGGAAGATGTACAAAAATCCTGAGAAACTTTGGTGCAGAGTGTTTAGAAGCAAATATTTGGACTCGAAGGAGTTAGAGAGAATTTTTTCTGTAGCAAACGCAACCAAGGGATCGGCCATGTGGAACTTCCTGTGGGAGAGTAGATTAATCATCACCGAACATCTATCTTGGCAAGTCAAGAATGGGTGGAAGGCAAAATTTTGGGATGACTCGTGGGACGGTGAGGAGCCTATCAGGGAAATGTTTGAGGATCAAAACTGGGTGAATGATGTGGCAAATGAGATGGGAGACAGAGTGGATCAGTATTTTGAAGTAGGAGGTTTTAGGGGAGATAAGGTTAGGTGGAAGAATATAGAGATTGGGAGTAAGGAACTATGTACCAAACTGGCTGAAATTCTAAGGAGTAGGACGATATTGGTGTCTGAGGAAGAAGATACTCTTTTCTGATGTGCTGCCAAATCAGGGGATTACGGTGTTAAACTTGGCTATGAAATACAGAGACAAAGAGTGAGGGACACCATCTGGCCGCATAAGTTGTGTTGGAGCAATAGAATTCTTCCTAAAGCCGGAGCCTTTATTTGGATTGCCCTTCATGATAGGGTACTCACCGGGAGTAGACTAAAGATTATTGGCATTGTTGGTCCTAGCAGATGTGTATTATGTAAAGAAGAGGAAGAGACTACGAACCACTTGTTGTATAGATGCTCCTTTGCTAGCAGGTGTTGGGATTGGTTGTTTGATATGGTGAACTTGAATACTGTCAGGAATGAAGGATTGAAATCTTTTTTACTGTCATGGCCTTAGATGGACAAATCTAAATGGGGTGATATTTGGTTGGTAGGACCGGTTTTGGCAATGTGGCATATTTGGAAGGAGAGAGATAGGAGAATTTTTAAGGAAGTAGATCTCTCTACCAAGCAGCTTATTTCAAAAATTAAGGTTGCCATAGAGGAAGTTGTAAATGGTAAGAGTGTCATGAGAAAGAATTACAGATATAACAATTGGGATAGGAGCATGGAGATAAAGTGGTCTTTGAAAGAGATAGGGCTTGTTGTTCCTTCTAAGAAACAAGTAGATAGGAATTTGATTAAATGGAATGCGCCGCCAAAGGATTGGGTGAAGCTCAATTTTGATGGGGCCAGTAAAGGTAATCCAAGCAGGGTTGGTTTCGAGGTTGTACTAAGAGATGAGAACGGTGGAATGATTAGTGGAGTGTATGGTAATTTAGGAGAGTGTTCAAACAATGAAGCAGAAATCAAAGCTTTGGAAGCAGGTTTGAATATGTGTGTTGAGGGGAACATCTCCAAGGTTATCATAGAAGGAGATTCCCAAGTTATCATCAATGGCATGATACAATCCACCTTTCACAACTGGAGATTAAACAAATGGCTGCCTTGTATCAATAGTTTGTTGGAACGGATTGGGGTTTTCGAAATTGTTTACACATATAGAGAGGTAAATAGAGTGGCAGACCTCCTGGCAAATTTGGGAGTAGTAGGGGAAAATCATTACTGCTCAATCACGCTACACGATGCTTCACAAGAATTAATGGAAGCCATCAAAAAGGACATTCCGAGGTATTCCCGACAAGGTATAGGATAGGGGTAGATTTAGTATGTGACATATGAGGTGACCTCGCCTCACTTCCTTTCACGAGGAATTTTAAGCATAATGGCTTTTCAGAAATTCAGACATGCACTGCAGACAAGGACTCAAAGTTCTTCGAGTACTGCCAGCAATGTGCCCAAGTCACAGGGAAGAGCAAGAGTAGCATTAGGAGATTTAGGCGGCTTATTCCAGAAGGACAAGACAATTCAGAGAAGGCGGCAGGAGCGGAATTAGCAGGGATAAAAGATCTAAAATAAGATTTTTTCAAGATTGCCTGTACTCGGGATTGGTTATGTTTGGTTTGTCAGGGCCGCTTTACCAGATTCTAGAAGCAACGGGTTTCTATATGAGGATAGAGGTTGCATAGAGTGGATCATCCGTGAAGATAGAAAGTAGTATTGCTGGCATAGGATGGCTCCATTCATAGGGATTGCGTGCAGGAATTGTGCAGAGACTATTGAGCATCAGTGCATTTCGGTGTTTAACGCACAGGATGAGATCTATGAGGGGGTTCTGGAAATGGTGGACATTCCTTTGAATTTGGAAAGGCATTGGTGCGATGGCTTCATCTACGAAGTTGTATTAGCACCGATTGTGGATGTCCTGGAATCCAAGGAGAGGTGCATAGAGATTGTGGGAGATTTTGTGAACGAAGATTATGGTGATGCGGTGGCAGAAGCCCTGTATGAGATGCAGGACGGAGTTAATAAAGCATACTTAAGATATATTTTAATCCTTCTATCTACCTATCCTCAGACTCAGAAGAGGAGACAAAAGCGGAAGGGGATCAGATCGAAGATGAGGAGGACCTCCATGCACAGGATATGATTCACACTGAGGAGGAGAGAGAGGATAGGGATAAAAGGTAGGGGAAGCGCAGGAAGAGGAATTTTGTTAAGGAAGCCTAGTCGAATTTCAGAGATGGGGTTACGAATGGTGATCTGACTACATTTAGGCAACTTAAGAAGGCAGAGGACTGGTGGCTGACAGAGGCGTCTTCGGATACTCTTTTCAACCTGGGCGAACTGATTTCGCAAGTGCTGCACTTCCTGATGAATGAGAAATGGATGACGTTCGATAACGGTATTGCATATGGTGGGTCTGGATAGGTATAAGGTAGTTAATATAGTTGGATCTTGGGTTTAAGTAGTAGTTGAACTATTTTCGGCTAGTATTCTAATCCATATGGATATTATATGTACAACTTTTTGGAGTAATATAGGGAGCTATCCCCATAAAGATAGCACTTACCCTAAACAAAAAAAATTATTATTAAATAAAAATAAAATAAACAATATAAATAAAATAAAACAATTCTTAAATAGTTCTAAAGTAAAATAGATAACTCAAGACTAATATCTCTCAGCAATTTTTAGAAAGATGCATTTAAGATATCTATACTAATTTATTTATAGACAATATTTGTCCACAAATATTCAAAGAAGGTTAGCATGAACCACTAAAACAAATTTAGGAATAACGACAATATAAAAAATGTATAACTCCTCTATAAAAAATGTACAACGGGAAGTATATAAGGCCTGCAATATACCACGACCAATATATAAGAGTGAAAGATGGTTTGCTTCATGGTACATCCAGATGCAAAACAGAACTACTCTTTCTTGTTTTCTGAACTAACAGCTGTGGACTTATCACCAAGTGCCTGCTAAAAATCTTCTTGTAGAGAATACCCTTGATTAATAGAGTCCCTAAGGATCACTGAAATCAAAAGAGATATCTCTGAATTGTGGGATGCACCTCCATTTCCTATATGCATTTCCAGTATAGTAGATAAGTTTGAGGGTAATAAGAGACACCCCCAAACATCTACCACATTTCTGACACCCCTTGGTGTTTCCAGAAGATACCTCTCAAAAAATGGATAACTGCAGGAATCAGAATACATCTCCTGCATGTTGCATATAAAAGTAAACATTGCAGAAAACCAATAACACTTCAATTTCTTAACCATAATTTTATCTTGGATCCAACAAAGCAGTAGAAAAGTCCCCAAACCATCTAATTTGTATCATTATTCTCTGCAGTGTTTAGTTTTCTCCACTTACTTGCCCAGTCTACAGTATTTTTCACCCCCTACTATCAATCAATACACCACCATTTTGAAAGGGTTTTAGCATCATTGTCCAAGAACTTTAGCAAAGGCATCGACAGGGATATAAGTTTGAAATTTATTGCCCAGTCTACAGTATTTTTCACCCTCCACTATCAATCAATACACCACCATTTTGAAAGGGTTTTAGCATCATTGTCCAGGAACTTTAGCAAAGGCATCGACAGGGATATAAGTTTGAAATTTAAATCATTGAACAGCAGCCTGCAGGGTTTCACTATCTTCAATGTAGCATAAACAAATTTGCAGACTCAGTCTACCATCTTCTATTTCCAGGTATTTACATTTTTGTGAGGTTTTTACAAAGAATAGATGTGTTTCTCATTTGAATTTTGGATCCCTGATTTTCTATAAAAGTCTAAAACAGATGTTATATTATTGACCTCAAGTTTCCAGGACAGTCTTAGCAGATTTTTTTAAATACCAGTGATTTGTTTCAGAATCTCAATTTGCAATTTCAGACTAAGTTTATGGAACAGACGCTTTGCATCTGTTTAGAGAGATGGCTTTGAGATTTCCTACAGAATTTTTTAAAAAAAAACAAAAAAAATCTAAGAATATCTAGGAGGTAAAGATACCCTGCACCATCTGTGGATAAATATTAAAGGAAACTCAAGGGGTCTAAGACTCTAATGGTATGATGGGAGTTATATAAGAGTGAAGCCTAATCAATCAAACAACAAATTCAGAAGGTGGAAGCTTAGAAAAATGAAGAAGAGATGTGGCACACTGAGGAAGCTAGATGGGGATGACAAAAAGTTACTCTCATTTAGATCTCATGTTTTAGATGGACCTCCATATCTAATTACAAGCCATGCAGCATGAAACTCAGCAACCCAAATTGAATTAATCTGCCACAGAAAATCTGAACTAACATCTCTGGAGGAAACTTGTGGTAAAATGTATTACTAAAGCCCTATTGCTAACATATTTGATTCAAGCCTTTATTGTAAATAATAACCAAATATTATAGTTTGTTGAGTATTTACTCCATGTAGATAGTTTGTTAGTTTTAGTATTGTTTGTTTATGGTTAGTTACTATTATTTAGCAAACTTAGGATTTTATTTGTTATTTGTTAAAACCATGAATGCACGGTTCTCCATGATATTTTCATGCATAAATACATGATTTGAAATATAATACAATTCAATTTGAGTCTAAAGCTCTTAATACAAAGGCAGGAAGTTTTCCAAAATTCCTTCTTCCAGACTCAGTTGCTGCATGGAAATAAGTATTCCACATGGAAGACCAAACTCAAAACTCAACTTGAGTTTGAGGAAGTTTGGAATGTGGTCAACAGCACCACTATGCGACCTGAAATGATGTTGATGTGCAAGGATATTTGATCAAGCCGACAGAAAGGCTAAATTGATCGTAATGTTCATCTATGGAGAGTGTATGAGGCGAAGAATCAAAATCAAATCTTGAATTTGCAGAGTCAACTACATAGCCTGAAAATGAGTTATGGAGAACAGTTGGAATCAATTACCGAGTTGAGAGCCTCCCTTCAAGCCATGAGAGAAACAATTGAAGATGTAGTCTTGGTGCCTATTTCTCTATTGGCACTACCTTCCAAATACAAACTGTTTGTGACAATTTTGAATGTCACAAACAGACTCCTAATTTTGAAAAGTTGGTAAATCTACTTCAAAACGAAGAGTCTCTAAACTAGAATCATGGTAAGGATGATCATGCAAATGACCACATGTAATAAAGGCAACAAGCCTATCAAAGCAATTTGGTGAGCCTCCAAAATCTGGTAATTCATCCAAATCTCGAAATAAATGTCCAGTTTGTGAAAGGATTGGGAATGATGTGAAAATTGTCGTTACAACTTGTTGATGGTGTTTTTTTATGCACTATGCAACACAAAATAAAATACTAAGTATTATATCCTCTCTTGAACAAAGGCTCCCCAAATGCTAAGCTGTGTGATCAAATGGGAAGACTCCAAGGTTCTCGAATGTCAGGTCTTGACGGATAGACTCAGCTGTTTGATGTGATATTGCTGGAATCACAAGGTGGACTTGCATTGAATGCTTGAGATGCTTGATTGCAGCTGTTATGTGGAGTTTTAGTTAACATGATTGAAAAAAAAGGGAAAGATGATAAGGATTGGGAGAGATCTAACCTACTCTTAAGAATGCAAGACCGATGGACAATCTTTGGTGGAACTCAACTAAGCTTTGCTTTGACATGCAGTGAACATCTCCACAAGGCTAGAGCAATCTCCTAAGGTAAGCATATGATGTTCAAATCACCACATAAAAGTATAGGTACCCTCAAGGTGAAGCATATCAATGAAGAAGAAGCAATTGAATTCAAACTTGGCTAAGATGGATCTAGTTGACTATGCAAGGCACTTAACAATCAGCAAGGTGTTAGTAGTATGGATGTACGAATTTCACCATTGATTATGCACAAAGTTCTTCCATTCATCTAAACAACATGAAAATAAATGAGAAGTAGAGACCATGCAAATTGTCGAATCAACATATGTATTTCACCATATCTTCAATGAAGTTTACATGCTTCTTACAACAATGTCTTGGCAACAATCTTTGCCTTCTCTTCCTACCCTACTCTAGTTGTTGTTTGCTGCTTTTCTACAAATCAACTACTAACTATTTTCTATTGTCAATTAACCTTTACAATTGAAAGAATGAAGCCTTATGTAGTGCTCTCATTACAATTGAGTGGTTCAGATTGATTCACAATCAATGGCCAAGATTGAAAGATAGAAACCCTAATTAGGGTTTATTACACCCATTACAAAGCATTTAATGCTTGACTAATAACAGATTTACAATAAAATGGACACATGTCCCTCCTTGAACAATTGACCAATAGATGATGATAGTAGGTGCATCGAACTTTGTGCCCACATGTGGTAGTTATCGTCTTTGATGGATGAGTCAAGCACATTGAATCTGGTCACCTTAGCTTAAAATGATGTAATTGAATAAGTGATGACTAGGCGCCACCTCATTTTGCTTGATCTTTGTAACTCATCACAAGTTGTAGATAAATGAGGCATATCTCTTGATACTCAACATTTCCAAGCTAGATCAATGAATAAAACGAAGGTGGGAGATATTCCCAAAATGCATTATCTTCTAACTTTGATTACCTCTTCTGAAACTATCTCCTGTCTTGATCACTTGCATTCTCCTTGTCTTGTGTGGAAAATCCTTCGTCTTGGATATGTTTCACTTCCCATCCTTGGAATCCTTCGTCTTGATTGTCTATGATCTTCTTTCCCTATCTTGATCACTCCTTTGTACTATCAATGCTTCTAGGATTTCCGGAGGAAATTCAAGATTGTGTGAAAGTCCTTCCTTGAATGCTTGATGTTGATCACCACTCTTTGCCTTGATGTTGCTTACAGCCTGCCACTTCACTCTCTTTATCAACCACCTGCAACACAAACAGAGATACAATCAAACACACTAGATATATTGGTTTCACCCATTTTCAACTTTCTAATCTAATATATATGCTAAAACAATGTGAAGTGATGCTCTCATTGCTGGAGTTTGTCAAATTGTTGGTGTAGACTTGGTGATCTCCCTCTAATTAGTTGTTTGATCCATGACAAGATCGTTGAAGTTTGATAGATGCAATGTAGTTGTCCTTAATGACAAATTAGCCGATCAAAGAGGTCAATATGTTGTGGATGATGATCAAATTCAATACCTCTAATGACCTCGCGGCTCGCCTTTGCTTTGATGAAAATTGCTGCTAACAAGGAATGAATTCACCCTCTATTATTGACAAATTTGACTGATATGTATGATTAAAATCAATGCCTTCATGAGAGCTTGTGCAAAATCAATTTTGTGTTTGATCAAATGAAATGATCAAACACACTTTATAGTTTCTTGGAAGGGAGATCGTACCTCATCACAAGGTCGACTTGTGATCATCTTTAAATGTTTTGCAAATTAACGCAAAGCCGACTTGAATCCACAATTCAAGATTTTAAATAAAACGTCTATCATGCATTATGGTGGGGTCCAATCAAAGAGGCGCTCATATTAAACACATATCCCTTGCAAGTCGTATTTATCAAATTAAATCACACTCTTGAGGTTGCATTGGAGGTAGCATTGCCTAGGATGCACCCTGTCATTGCCTAGGAAGGTCCTAAATCCTTAAGTCGCACATTGTCATTGGCAAATGAAGGAAGTAATTCCTTAAGTCGCTAATTGTCATTGCCAATGTAAGTCCACAGGGCTAAAATCGTTGATTTCCATTGCCAAGGGAAGGAAATGCCTTGGGTTGCTGAGCAAAGGAAATCGTCTAAGATGGTTAAATCGCACCTTTAGACCCCCAAAGGAAATGAAATTGGACATGTGAAGTGGCATTGTTAATGCTATAGAAACATTTCGCTCTCCATTCTAACGGTTTGTGGGGCCCAAGCAATGGCGCGGTAGTGAAGGGAGTTGAAGGCAATGACGTGGAAGGAATATCGTGGCAAGAAAGGATGAGGGGGTGTGGTAAAGAGATGCCACGAGGGGTAAGGTAGATGAAGGATGGGCATAGGATAAGTGACGCAGTGGGAGTCATAAGGGGTAAAGGGATGTGATGAAGAGGAAGTGAGGGTGAATGGAAGGAAGGGTTTAGGGAAGGGAAGTTAGAAAATTGGGGAAGGTGAATGCCATGGTTAGGAGGTGATAAAGGAAGGAAGATGCAGGAAGATGGAGGGATAAGGGATGAAAGATAGAGGATGGAAGAAGAAAGGGTGGAAGGTGAAAGATGGAAGGAATGGAGAATGAAGGGATAGAAGATGTAGGTGAGGTGGTAGTGGTAGGTGAAAGTGAAGAAAGGTAGTGAAAGGAGATGGGAGTGAAAGGTGGCGAAGGGAAGGAAGAGAAGATGGAAGGGTTGTGGAGTGAGATGGAAAGAAGGAAGGGTGAAAGAGAGATGGCAATGGTAGGGAATCCAAATGGGGGAGATGGAAATGGGAGTGATCAGGCTTGAGCATCCACTAGCAGTGCTAGGAGAAGAGGAAGTGATTACGCCTTAGGTCACACATTTCCAATGTCAAAGGAAGTAACTCGATCCTTGGTTGCGCAAAGGAAGTGGTGTCAATGCCTCGAGTCGCTGATCTAGGCAATCAAAGGAAATGCTTAAGTTGCACATTTGGGGGGTCAAAGGAAGTGATTTCAAAATGGCAACTTTCACTGTCTTAATCCATTTGCTCCAATCTTCTCATGAGAACTTGAACTTCAGCTCTTCTTCCTTAGAATATTGACTCTCCAAAACAATCTGCCTTAGCCAAATTTGCATTTCAACTCCGATTTTGCAAGTAAAAGATGATGATTATCATGAATCATTCACTTCCTAAGCCTTGAAAACAAACAGACCTTACCTCATCTTAAAGAGAGAGACTTGACTTGATTAGCTCTTGACCAACTAAACCTCTTCCAAGTGAAAGGCTAATAGCTAAAGACACAACTAACCTAGAAAGCGAAAAAGTGGGGGTCCCCATTTGCAATGGGGCAATGTGTGAAAACGTCACAACACAACTCCTTGACCAAAGAATTATCCAACAACAAATCACATCAAAAGAAGCAATTTCAAGGCAGCAATACACTATGGAAGTAGAAGAACAAACAAACAAAAATATGGCAATGTTGTTGATGAAGAAGACTCTTCAGAAGAGGAATACATGTTTTCAGTCCACTTCAGAAAATAATTTGAAGTTAAATTATATTTGGTATCTATTGTCACAAAAGTTTGCACCCTTGTTGAGATATCAACTCAACAACCTCATGAAACATGGAAACAGTCCCAAAGTGACCTTGCACAAGGGGTTGAATCTCTAGAGAAGGTCGACTTCCGTCTCAATTCAAGTGCAAGTGTTGAACCAACTCAACACTCCATATTCTGCTTCTATATCTATTCTAACAGCTTGCAGAGGAAAAGGGAAGAACGAAATGCTAAAATGAAAGGAGGTGATGCACCAAGAGAAGAGATGTTCCTCTCCCCACCTCAAAATGACACAAAGAATCAATTGAAATACCCTGGAGATGCACAAATTTCAGTCACATGAATGACCCCAAACGAATGTATAGAGGTTAGAATTTGTTGAATGTCAAAAGGGAAGAAGTTTCCCATAAGTCACACTCAGAACACAAGTTAACACAGCATGTATGTGAGAGAAAGCCACAAGACATACACCTATAATGAAGGTAAGAAAACATACACAACATGCATATTAAGAGAGGCAAGAATGATGATTTCAATTCATTCTCAAGGCAATGGCCAAACTTACAGTTGTAGAAATGCATTAAAATATACAAATCTCCAAGAGAAGTAAAAGAGTAGACGATAGCTCAAGCCAGCGGGGAGAGAAGACTTTACAAAGAGGCTTAACAACCTATATATAGCAAACTGGTCATAGAGAAAAGACCAATGGTCAAAGGGGGGAAGACTTGACCCTGGCGTAAGTAGGGGAATGATAGTCCGAAAATAGGGAAGTGCACAGATCTGGCATGGTTATGCATGCAAGAAATCCATCCATACCCTAACAAGGCAATCCCAAGAAGAAAAGACTTCTAGAAGGTAGATTGCCTGGCATTCCAAAGTCAGAGCATACAAACCTAACATGAAGGCCATCAAGTAACCATAAATAAGCATGGCCTTGGACTCCACTTGATGGCAATCCTGTAAAAAACATTAAATGCACCACTCTAGCTCTATAAATGAAAGTAGACAAGTTGTAAGAGTTGGTGGAGCATTAAGAGCCTTGAGTGTTGATCACGCCATTTGGAAGTGTTGCAAGTTGTCAAAGGTCGGATGTTAAGCCTTTAGAAAAATGTTGCAAAGGGAGAGAAGACAGGAACCTCGGAGTCCGAAGGGACGAGAGGGAGCAAAAAGGGAAATCCAAGTTTCAGGGAGACAATATACCTCTTCCCAAAAGGGAAAGGGTAGACCGGTTCCTCAAATCCCAAAATCCGGAAGGAAAAGGTTGGGTTTCGAGGTTCGGGGACACAGGATACCTCTTCCCAAAAGGGAAAGGGTAGACCGGTTCCCCGAATCCCAAAATTTGGAAGGAAACATTTTTGCCTACAGCCCACTTCAAACTTGTTTGTTAGCAGCTTCATCAATGATCCATTTCCTCTTTGGCCTTGGTATATTAGCGGCTTCATCAAAGTGGTGCAATTTCCATTTAGTCAAGCCAACGTTCTTTCTCTGTTGATCAGTGCATTGACCTTTGCGCCCGGTGTTGAAATGATCAAGAGGCATTTGTTTTGATTCGCTCCTCGAGTATTGATTTGTGGCAAAGCTGATTTCATTTACTAACGTTTGCAAGTGGACAAATCTGTCGCCACTATATCATTGATCAAGCTGGTTCGTCGTGGAGCCCTATACTATTTGTAGTCTAAAGCGAATCTCGTTGTCTGTAGTCGGTTGTTTCTTTGGGCACTTGTCTTGGCGGACTCCTCTTATCAATGATAGGCATCCGTGTTGATATTGCTAGGCTCTTTGAAGCTTTGATTGGCCAACTCGTGGATGTCTTGTAGGCCAGCTTATATAATCGTAGCGGCTTTGTTCAATTGTGGACATGCATGACAATTTTTATGCCTGGTCATAGCCACTAAAAGATGCTTTGCAAGCCCGTGTTTTTAGTGCTTCCTATTTCTACAAACTATTTATTGTGGTCAGTGTTCTTATTTGGACCAATGTTACAAGACCCAAACTCGCCTCGAACTCAGCAAGTTGATTTTTGACTCAGACTCGTACTCGATGCCCAAACTTCGCAAAGACTCGACAAATTGATAAACCCAAGAAATTCAAAGATTTTTAAGGACTTAAAACGTGTTTCATGCACCCTTTAGTAAATAAACCTTAAATACACAATAATCCAATGAAATAGAAGCGACTTTGAACACATACACAAGTATAAATTGATCACATAAGTATAAATGCAAATTTTAGCTAAAGGAAATAACACATTAGATATATATGGAAATTGCACGAACTCCGACTCTATTCCAACACAATTCCAATTCTTCCAAGTTCAAGAGAATATCTAGAAATTGCACAGACTCGAACGCGATGCCCAAACTTCGCAAAGACTCGAACTCACCTCAAGCTCAGCAAGCTGATTTTTGACTTGGACTCGAACTCGGACTCAACGCCCAAACTTAGCAAAAGACTCGACAAATTGAAAAACCCAAGAATTTCAAAGATTTTTAAGGACTTAAAACTTGTTTCATGCACCCTTCAGTAAATAAACCTTAAATATACAATAATCTAATGAAATTGAAGCTACTTTGAACACATACACGAGTATAAATTGATCACATAAGTACGCAAATTTTAGCTAAAGGAAATAACACATTAGATATATCTGGAAATTGCACGGACTCCGACTCTATTCCAACACAATTCCAATTCTTCCAACTTCAAAAGAGTATCTAGAAATTGCACGGACTCCAATTATATTCCAAATTTCCATCTATAAAGAGCTAATTTCCCACTTAATTCTTTTCATGTAAGTTCCTCGCATGGACACACTTAAATGAATCGTTGAAATCTTTTGAGAAAGAACCCATGTTCTCCATCTACTAGGTTTAAGTTCCCCGCAACTCAAGTTCAACACTCAACTCCACAGGCCAGCAGGTTCACCAGCTCTAATACCATTGTAAGAGGCCACCCAATTCGATACATTTTTAATTTCTTTTTCACTTTTCAACAACCCTGCTGCTGGTAATTTTGTCAAATGGTTTGCATGATAGGTTTTTGTTTGCTGATTTGCCAGTCTATAGTGTGTTCATTGCAAATTCTAAATTCACATTCACTATCACACTTGAGCATTCATATATGAAATGTTATTAACAACAATAGTTTAGTAAATATCAACTACAATGATTGCTGTCATTTCAGAGATGCCTTAATGTCAACAATAATAGATATTAGAGAATCAGAGATACAATGAGCAGAAGTAACAATAATCGCTTTTAACAAACTGTTGTTCAAAGCACAGAATGAATAATACTATTTGCTGCCCTTAATATGAAGATAAATCAGACAACAAATGCACCAGCAAAATCTCTTCACAGTAGATGACCAAAACATGGTGTTTGTTCCAGGTTACAATGTTGAAAATGAATGTTTACAACAGCGCTTTTGATATTCAATATAATGTGCACATATAGGCAAATTACACACATAACAAAGCACACAAGTCTCTGACTTGATATAAGTTGCCGCAGACTAGAGACTGATTATAGTCATGAGAATACCATTGACCAATATATAATGATTTATCACAAAGATATATTTTCAGAATATCTGAGAATAGTGGAATACATTAAACCCTCAAATAACAATCCTCAGCAATATGAATAATGCTCCTTGGCTCCCACAACCCTACTGCTACACAAACTCCCTAATCACTCTTCCTTGCAACCATGACTTGTTTGCAGATTCACGCCCAGCCAATGTCTTCAAATACCAACGAACAACAATATAATGGCAGCCAGTGAAGAGTTCATGCGACCAGCAATAACAAATTCTTCAAAGTGACTTTTTATTTTTTTAAATTGTGTCTTTTTAACTGACTTGGCAGAGACTCTGCCAGCCTCAATCAGACTTGGGGAGTTCAAGACTAGAGTCCCAAAGACTCTGTAGAGGTGCCTCACCTCTGGACTCGGTGAGTCTTGTAGTCTTGTAACACTGATTTGGACAGCCACATTCGGTTACGTGGCCAAGTTGTCGCCCCATATTGCCCTTTCTAGTCCACGTATGACGAAGTTCAGTCTGCACATGGTGATTTGTGGCATTGTTGGCTCAGTGTTTGTGGTGATGTGGCGCATGTAACTGCCACCTCAAATCGCCATCCAGGCCTCACCATCTTTTGTCGTTGCAAATCAAGTTTCTATATTATTGTGATTTTTTGAGAATTATTATAATGGATTTTTCTTTTATTTTGGCGAAAGGGAATTATAGACAATGGCATGATTTTATTATTACTCATCTTAATGAGCATGATTTATTGGCACATTTGTACAATCAAGTTCCTAACCCTGGCACACCTTGTGAGATTAGTATTTGGAAAGGTCATATGGCTCGCATCTTTACAGTTATTTTTTATCGCGTCAATTATGACATTTTGGAGTCACTTATTCATTTTGAGTGCCCTCATGCTCTTTAGACTCATATACGAGAGGTATATGATACTTTGTCATCTCTCAATGATCCTCTTTTTGATTCCCATGTGCCTCTTCCTTCTTCAAAGCTGATAACCCATCTTTGTGATCCTTCGGAGGTTGCAATTGTTTCAGAGGTTCCTAATTCTTCATCAAAGATAGTCGATCCACCTTCACTAGAGACTTCCATCATTACTGCTCGGCAAGAAAATCATTGTCTTCTTGATTGAGATTCCTATTTGGCAAGCAATGGTTCATTGTTTGTGGAGTCTCACATTTCAGATCTAGAGGACACATTTGAGGGGTTATCTCTACTATTTGATGATTATTGTGACGCATCAATTGTCACTTCATCTTTGTCTTTGAAGCTTGTTCAAGATCAGTTTCCATTGGTTCCTTGTTTGTCACCTTCTCTTATGACTGGGTATGTATCTGATTGGTTTGTGGCATCATCTTCCAAGGACATGGCGACATATGAGCAAATTTCAAAGACACCATCATTCTACAATTGGATTTCACTTCCTAATTCCTATCCAAAATGGGAAGCATTCCTACATTTGTACTTGGTTTATCTTCTTCCCAAGGGGAGAAATGTTGTTTGTCAACATTAGACTATGTTTTGTCATCAAGCACTCACCAATTCAGCATGACATTATCCATTATGGGGGGGCTATGTGGTCTCCTTTCCTACCTATGGGGGTATGCTTGTATACACATGATGTATGTAGTCCTTGGGGGGTGCGATTGAGTCCTCCATCCATGCATCTTGTTCTTTTCTCTCTTTTGGAGAAGAGTTTTGTCCCACAAGATTTTCTCCTTTTCTTTGTTTGTGAGAGAATTCATTGCATTTGCATTGTACATGGGTACCTAACATGGCCTAGTAACTGGGACCCATCTTGCATCTTGCTCATATTGCATAATATTCTTCTCCCTAAGTTGCACTTAATGGGGGGTGTTGGAATGAATTGATATTTACTCATTATACTTAAGTCCAACCTTAGGTTAGCTATCATTTAGTATTCCTAAATTGCATTATTATTTGTGTTGGGTAGTTGCTTATACCTAATCTCGCACCTCATTGATGCTCGCATCGTTGCTCTTGCCTTTATAAGCAGAGCCTAATGTACATTTTACTCATCTCAATTCATTCATCTATTGGTGAAATATATTTCTCTCTTAGTGTGAAGGTTTATAGTTGTATGTAGATCCTGGCATAGAAGTGCATACTTCTACACTTAAAACCAATAATGCTTGGTTCTTCATGATATTTTCATGTATAAATACATGATTCAAAATGTAATATAGTTCAATTCAAGTCTAAAGCTCTTAATAAAATTCAACTCTTTATTGAAGCCAAACCATATCATCTCTATCATCTTAGACAATGGGTTTGTTGGACATGTTGTCATTGATGTCAAAGGGAAATTAATGTCACAATGATTTAATTAATGGCACAAGTGCTGCATAAAATATGATTATATTATATCCTAGAGCTAAAACAGAAATACACTGATCATATTCAAGACACTATACATTAGATGGGATAGAAGCCTTTCAAGATAATTTGGAGTTAATGATATCCAAGATTCATAATTCATATGGTGCAAATACCTAAAATTGTTGAATAATGCATAGTTCAAGGAAGGTAGCATTCAC
This sequence comes from Cryptomeria japonica, assembly GCF_030272615.1. Classification (NCBI taxonomy): domain Eukaryota; kingdom Viridiplantae; phylum Streptophyta; class Pinopsida; order Cupressales; family Cupressaceae; genus Cryptomeria; species Cryptomeria japonica. The sequence continues at coordinate 64,145,345 of NC_081413.1, read as the reverse complement.
AAGATCGTCATCATGAATCCGTAAATAGTAATAATGCCAACATAGATATTATGATATAGATTATGAAAATGATGGTCAACTACATGAGAAGCATTTTAATTGAATTGAACTTAACCAACCATGTTCTAAGCCTAAGTTAAAGGCACGTATAATCATATATATTAGATCGCCCAAATCTGATTTTGACTAGTATTGCATAAGGCAGCAATTTATTATATGAAAGGTGCATGATTAAAAGAAATAGAGAAAGGCAGTGATCATGATCATCTAAATGCAGCAATCATTATTGTAGACAGTGATTATCTTTAGATTAATTATTGGAGATGATTAAAGATTCATGAAGGCAGCGATTGATGCTAAAACAGATTTGTTAACAAAAAAGACACATCCATTCAAATAGTTGTCTCCTTTCTAAGAGATGCATCATTTCATGAAGACATAAAGATACAAGATGTGAGTGAGATTTGTGGAGATGAGAGGAAGAGGAGAAAAAGATATCTAAAAAGAATATGCATGATTTGAGTGGAACAATGAAGTGGATAGAAAGAACACTAAAAGAGATCAAGTATGCAGAGAATATACAAGCATGTATTGAATCGGATTTGAGCAAATTTATAAAACATATACGAGAGATCTATAAGGATATATATGTGAAACGATAAGCAGAATATATGGAAAGAAGATGCAAGTGCGCATGAACATAAAAGTATATTTATACTATTATTAATGAGATGAGGAGTATCATAGAGAGTACATATATGAAGGAGAATCGTAATGTTCATTATCCGTTGAAGAAGCAACATTCAAAAGGTGGAACCTTATTTTGGAAGTTGGTGCTTCCTAAAGGAGAGATTGGTGTCTCTCGCTAAGTGCTTAGCAATGGGGGTTGGTACCTCGAGTAGGTTGGTACCTCGAGTAGGTTGGTCCCTACAATTGTGGGGATTGTGTCTCCCATGGATTGGTGCCTACAAATCATTTAAGAGGGGATTGGTGTCTCCTATGGGTTAGTGCCTGAAAAAGTTGTAAGAGAAGCATTTATATACACAACATTTTGCCGTGGTTTTCTCCTGTAAGGATTTCCAAGTATATCTTGTGTTCTTCTTGTGTTGCATAATTGTTAGAGCTTATGTCAATGATATTGTGCAATTGATATTATTGTGGTTGTTAGTTTGAAAAGATAAAGGATTATCTTATAATGATTCACCCCCTCGCCCACCCACTTATAAAAACCATGTGCTCATCAAGGTTGCACAGTACCTGAAACTTCAGGATTATCAAAATTAGACAGGTGACCATCAAAACCTCTGCTGCAGACACGTTAAATGTCAAAGGTAGAAAAGAGTTGATCTTGCTACTGCAAGGTAATTTTAATGCAAACGAGATTCTATTCAATGCAACTAACACCATTGATAAAGAGCATATTGTCCGTGCCATTGATGATGGAGCTGCCTAAAGACAGAAACAGAAATGTCCTGGTTGATAAGATGTCCTGCTGTAGAAGGCTATGTCACCAATCAAGATTGCATGGTTTATAGAAGGGTGCAGTATTTTGATGGGCAAATGCCCTAACACATGTTCACTTCTGGATAAAAATGTATCTTCTGCAGCAGGAACTTGTTCATTAAAGGATATTCAATTGTTAAAGCACTTGTAAATAGCACTTATTCCTCACATTTGTCTTAATAGCAGTCTCTGAGTAAACATTTAAATTATTAAACTTAAAGCATTCTTAGCTGAAGGATCAGATTGATAAAAGCATGCAGAGACCTTAACACAGTAAATGTTGAAACATCTAATGTATAGAATTGTTGAACATTTTATCTAACGTTTGGAATGTAAAATCTGCATCTAGAATATCAAGTCTTTCAAGCATTATGTGGTGCCCCGAAAGATTTTTTGGAATATTCACTGGATGAAGCATGTCAAGCAAAGTTTCACAAATAGTCTTTGCTGAAGCCTTTCAAAAATAGTAATAGTAAATACTAAAGGAGAAATTCAAATAATAAATTTTCTTTAGCTGAAACATCATCTTAAGTATGTGCCATGCAAAAAATAACATTAAACAAAAACTTACTTGAGAAGTGCTTACCCTACATGCATAATGTAACATCTTTGAGTTTCTCATAGATAAAAGTACATAATTTGGGAATATTTTCATAAAGAATTTCAGGTGCACGAGTTTTACCAATGCTAATTTTTTTAATCACTCATGATTGAAACATTCAGGAGACATAAAATTTAAAGCACTCGTAAATAAGTCCACGAGGTAATGACCTATTGGTGTGAGCATGTCATCCATTTACAGCGATCACAGGTTCAATTCCCTCTAATGAACATTGTGATCAAATTTATAATTGACAAAGTTATTTACAATCCACAGTAAATGAAAGTGCTTTGCCATCAAATAAATAAACACACTTATATAAACATTTACAGAGCAATATTCTTAAGTATTGGTCGCTGAGGCATCTGTCATGAAAAGGATAAGTAATATCTGGATTGTGCGTGTAAATTCTTTAAAGCACGTGTAATGCAAGTACAAAGTTTAGAATAGTTGGAGGACGAGGCATTTCAATTCAGGAAGTTTTCCATGTAGCTTTTCCAAAGCAGTTCAGATGCAAGGGGATAAGTGAAATCTGCATCTAGAATGTAAAGTCTTTGTAGCATTTTTGGATGCAAATGCAGAACTTTGGAGTATCTGATGGATGAAGCATTTCAAATTAGCCGGTTGTAGAATATAACTTTTCCCAGGGATTCTTGATGCTAAGGTTTGAAGAAAAATCTGCATCTATTATGTGAGGTATTCAGAACATTCTTCCACACACGCACAGTGTTATGGAATTTTTCTGGTTGAGGCATTTCATTTTAGCAAATTTTAGTCTGTATTTTTTCTAAAGCATGCATGATGGAAAGGGCTAAGTAAAATATGTATTTAGTTTCAGAGTGTAGTTTTTGACAAATATTCTTAGATGTACATATTTTTTGAAATATTTTAACGATGAAGTGTTTCAATTCAGCAATTCATACAATGTACTTTTTCTCGAACATTTACGATGCAAGGGGTCTAGTAAAATCTGCATCTAAAGTGTAAGGTACTTGTAACAATTTTAGATGCAAGTAAAGACTCATGGAATACATGGTTGAAGCATTTAAATTCAACAAATTTTACTGTGTAATTTTTCTGAAGCATCCTCAACGCAAAGGTTTAAGTATCTGCATCCAGGATGTAAGGTGTCCAGAAATTTCTTAGATCTAGAAAAGAATTATAGAAGATTTGTCCAGAATTATAGAAGATCTAGAAAAAAATTATAGAAGATTGGTGGATGAAGCATTTTTATTCATCAAGTTTTACGACATAACTTTTCTAAAATCATTGTTGATGCAGAGAATGAAGTTAAATCTGGATCTCGATTGTGAAGTCTTTAAAACATACTTAGATGCAAGTTATGATATAACTTTTCCAATTTTTTCTTGTTGAAAAGTGTTAAAGAACATCTACATCTAGAATGTATGGTAATTATAGCATTCTTATATGCGAGTGTAGACTTTTTGAATTGTTTGCTGGATGAAGCATTTCTTCAGCATGTATTTTTTCCAAAGCAATCTCAATGCAAAGTGTTAAAGAAAGACTGCATCTAGAATTCAAGTTATTTAATGCATTCTTAGATAACAGTCTAAAATTTTGGAATATTTACTGATTGAGCATTTCAAATCGGCAAGTTTACTTTTTTTATTTTTACCAGAGGATTGGGGATGCAGGATGCAGGATGCAGGATCTGTAAAATTTGTATCTACAATCTAAAGTCCTTAATGCCAAGCCTTCAGAGGTGCAATGACAAAACAATGAGATATTTACTGGAAGCATTTAAATTCATTAGGCTTTACCATATTGTCTTCCATAAGTATTACTGATTCTAAGTGGCAATGATTGTGTGAATTTTAAAAATCCCCATCTAAGTGTAAATTATTTTAATCATTCTGAAGTGCAAGTACACAATTATGGTATTTTTTTAGATGAAACATTTCAGAAAAATAAGTTTAAATGTGCAGATTTTTTGAAGCGGAAACGGGGAAAATCCTTTAATTAAAGTACATAAATGATAAAATTAAAGAACCGATCAAAGAAAAATTCAAAGATCTCCAGGCTGTATATCAGCAATGAGTTGTGGATTGCTCCACCTACAGTGACATCAGCCCCATTTACGTCGAAATCCTGAATTTGACTCGACACCGGAACTATTTGAAGAGGGAAAACTTGCAAAAGCATAGGAATTTCTAGCCAAAAAAGCAACAATAGAATCCTGGGCTCAATTATGCGGCGCCGCAAATTGATTATCTGCCCATACAGTTATAACTTGCATAATAGTGCAGCTTTGGCTTTGTGTTTCTACAAGCATCATCTAAGAATCATAGATTGTAGCGTGGCGTCCGAGCTAAGTACATCGTATAGAGGTTTGAACCTATTCCTGCCCTCATTAAAGAGGGAAGACACAAAAGCATGTGAGTTTCTCATCAAAACTAACGATGGAAATTCCTATAACCCATAAGGGAATGAATTGATTTGCTCTCTGCGCATCTCAAACTAAACATTGTAATGCAGTTTTGCGGATGAATTTTCCTTTGGCTTTCTAGTTCCATAGACTTAGTATGGTACAGCCTTTGGCTTTGGCTTGCCCTGAACTATTATGTAATGTTTGACTATGCGTTTCCATAGACTGCTATATTATTGTGATAAGATAGAACACTCATATAAAGAAACAACTTACTTGACAATCAGCCATCCGAAGAAGGAAAACCCGAAAAAACACAACAGGAATTTGCCAGGAGAGACCTCCATGGCAGGTCCCAGGCCTCCTCTCAGCCTTCCAGGGCGGGTGACAGAGCTCATTTAGCTCATTCGCCACGTCTACGCCCAAAATAAGAAAACCAAAAATAATCACCCCAGATCAACAATAGGAATCTCCAGTTCTGCAATTATCTTCCTCTTGCCCCTTTATTTCAGCTGAGATCACAAATAAATATTATCTCCAGCACCCCATATAGAACCCTTTTGTTTGTTTGCTCAGGGCACACGGATCGAACACGAGACGTACCATTAGTATGTATAATGTGATACATTGTACCGATCGACCCAGACGAGGAGAGAAGAGGAGAGTGAAAGAATAAGGAATGCCATGATTACCATGGTTTATGTAATTAATCAAATCGGCATATCCGTCACATCTCTCTTCCACGGGATTAGCCAGAAAAAGGCTGTTTCCGCAGTAGAATTAATACTAACTACCGTACGATTGAGATCGGAACCGGGGTAAATGCGGGTCAGAGAGAATCTTTTATAACCCTTGTGTCTTCAGTAGAAGGATGCTCTTGTGATCGGCGCTTGGAGCTTAGAGCTTGGCAATTTGGTTGAAAGACATCTATGTAATTATCTTATTTGGATGGTTTGGTTTGTGTAAGGGTTCTAAAAGCATTTGATTGTCTTTACCTATGATCTATTTTAATAGAAAGAAAAAGAACCATTTTGTATTTTAAGGAGGTAAGAAAATATAACTAGCAATTGTATCTTGGTGTGAAATGGGTACATCGAATAGGTGCATAAGGTCGATCAAAGAATATTTGGTCTATTTTTTCATACATTTTTCAATGCATAAGGTCAATTGGTTGGCATGATGTTGTTTTTGCATGAAACGCATCAATAAAGAACTAATAGCTTCAAATTAATATGGATCTGAACATAATTGAAACAAAACCTTTCAACCGAGAATATAATTAGGTTCCATTTTTTACAAGTTTGTGAAGGGGAGAGAGGCAGAGATAGTGATAGAAAGAGGGGGAGATAAAATGGGGTAGAGGGAGATAGATGGATATAGAGGAGAGTGGAATTGAGAGGGGGGGGACAATGAGAGAGAGTAGAGTAGAGTAGATAGATAGATAGATAGACAGATATGGAAGAGAATAAAAGATGGAGAAATAAAAAGATAAAGATAGAGATAGGAAGTGATGTATAGAAAGGTAGAGAGAGGGAGAGATATAGGGTAGAAAGAGATGAAGACATAATGAAATAGAGATAAATGGGAAGATGGAAGAAGAAATATGGAGAGATAGTGATAGAGACCCAAGTAAAGATAGAGGTAGAGAGATAAAGAGGGAGAGATGGGTGGGTATAGAGAAAGAGAGGGAGGGAGAGATAGAGAATGATATAGATGATGAGATGGAGTAATAGAGAGATAGAGATATAAGGAGACGTAGAGAGAGAGGGAGAGGGAGAGATAAAGAGATAGAAAAACAAAGAGAAGTAGAGATAGATAAATAGAGATGAAGAAGAGTGTGAGAGAGAGATAAGTAGGGGAAGATAGATAGAGGGAGGGAGAAAGAGGGATAGATAGAGATGTATGAGAAGGAAAATAGAGAGAGATAGATGGAGATATATGGTAAGATAAAGGGAGAGTCAAGTAGAGATAGAGATAGAGTTTTATTTATAATATTTTATTTGAAGTGCAATTTTAACTTATTTGAGAATTGAACTATATAATTTACATTTAATTTTATGGTAAATTTTATTTTTAGCATTGAGTTTATCTTTTAGTTAATGCTAAAATTGTTTGAAGAGAGAAGAGAGAGGTAAATAGAGATATATTGAGCTATAGAGAGAAAGGTAGAAAGACAAACATAAAGAAGTGGAGATAGAAAAATAAAAATGAAGAGAGAGAGAGAGATAAATAGGGGGAGATAGATAGACTTGGAAATAGGAAGAGGAGAGATGGAGATATATGAGAAGAGAAAGAGAGATAGATAAATAATTATGGTAAGAGAATGGATGAGATGGGTAGAGATAGATAGAGGGAGAGTGATAGGTAGATGAGTGAGAGAGAAGAGGGGGATAGGGAGAAATATGTAGAGGGGAGATAGATCAATATCTCTGTTTCTATCTTTTCATATATTTTTGTCTCCCTCTCCATTTCTCTTTATCCCTATCTTTATTTGTCTATCTTTCTCTCTCTACATCTTTCTACCCTCTTTTTCTCCTTGTTTATCTCATTTGTTTCCCCTCTCTCTCCCTCTTCCTTTCTCTTTTCTCTATTTTTGCTTCTCTAAATCTTCTCTCTATCCCTTATCTCCTCTCTTTTCTTTCTTTCTATCTCTATCTATTTATTTTTATATTAACATTAATTACTCTATAAACTCAATGTTTAAAAATAAAAATTTATAAAATTAAACATAAATGTAATTAAATTCTTAAATAAGTTAAAATCATACTTCAAAAAAATATTATAAATAAAAATTAGCTATATTAAAATTGATAAAGCAAAAATTTTAATTTATATATTAAAAAGTCACAAGTAAAACCAAATTCAAAAATAAATTGAAACCTTTTAAAAAGGTAAAATATTTTTTTATTTAACATTTTTAGTATCTCTTGGTGGAGAAGATTTTCAAGTTTCATTTTTTAAATGTAAATTATTATTGAAGTTGTTTTAAAAAATTAATCAATATTTCTAATCAACAAATTTAAACAAAAATATTAACAATAAAAATATACTATTATTGAAATTAATTTTTTTTAAATATTTTTTCAATGAAAGATCAAATTTTGAATTCAAATTGTTCATTGAAATCAAAATTTACTATGTTTCTCTTAAAATATCTAAAATATTTTATGTAAATTAAAAAATTATCTTCTAAATTGGTTTTAATACATTATTATGTATAAAAAATTACTATATAAATGAAAATAAATGTATTTAATTATTTTTAAATTAAAAAGAAATAAAATTATTCAAATTTCTTAATTATTTATAATATTTTATAAATTAAATTTTAATGTGTTATTAATATAAGAAATATTTTATAAAAAAATATATAATTTAATAAATAATATATAAACAAAAATATATACTAATTATTTTTTAATTGAAATCAAATTATATAATCAATTAATAATTGCAACCGAAAAAATAAAACTAATTAATATTTTTTTCAAATATTTAAATTATTTTATATTAATTAAAATTTTACAATACGAAAAAATACTTTATAATCAAAATATACTATAAAGTAATAAATAGAATAGAGAAACACATAATATGTATGTTATAATCATAAATAAACTAGCGCTTGCACCTAAATGAGGTGCAATGATTACGTCGATAGTAATTTATATCAAGTCTATCACAGCAATTGCAATTACAATATGTGACAAAACTCCCACTTTTATTATGCTTTGCTCGATGTTTGTAGCCTGTATTACCTATGTGAAGCAAATATATATACAAGGAGAAATATTATAGATGTGCTTCTAACAAGTGGAGTCTGCAAGGAAGCCGCATCTGTTCTCCTATTTACTATGAGTTAGCAGAAATTTAGAAGCATTTTAGCAAATGCAATGTAAGCAATTTCTCTCTTGTAGGAATGTTGTTTCCAATCTTGTTCGTAGCCTGAAAGTTGTATCGGATATGTGAATTCTCTATACTTTATTACAATATCAAACGTATTATTTATTTTCTAATCTTCTTCTTACCGTATCTCTCCCTTCTTACTTATACTTGTAGTCTAATCTATTATGATATACAGGTGTACATGATGAAAAGTGATGATGATAAACTATTGTAAAACCATAAAGATCCAACCACAAACAATCTAAGTCCTATAATGAAACATTCACCAATACCAATAGAGATACCTAAGATCATGTAAATCAACAAAATAAAATAATATTACCATTCACGTGTCAAGTAGGGTTTCAATCTCTATTGCCTCCTATCTCTATTGATCTTGTTTGATATATTTGCTCTCAGATTTTATGTGTGCACAAGAGCTCAACAAAGAATGGATTGTGGTTGATAGCTTGATCGCAAGAAGGCTTGATTTTGAAGCAGTTGTTAGACGTATTGATTAGATGCATTGATTAGGGTGGAAAAGAAAGAGAGCATCCTCTTATATAGAGAACACTGTAAGAAATGGAGGAATAAGATTAAGAGGTGCAAAAATAAATGGTCGGGTAGGATTAAAGGGTAGGTAGAAGAAATAATTAAACAATAGAGGGGGTAGGTAAGAGAAGAATTAAGAGATGAATGACATGTGTCATGGATAGAATAGGCTAATGAAGTAATTAAATAAATAAAGATTTATTTAATTAATAGAGGAAGTGGGATCAATTAAATAAATTAAAGTATTTATTTAAATGAGGAAAGGCTTAGAAGAGGATAAATGAATTAATTAAATAAATAAGATTTATTTAATCAATAAAAGACATGATAAAATAATTAAATAAATAAAAACATTTATTTAATTAGACATGACAATTTAGGTGTCTACATTTTGTCCCTCTTTGAGACAATGCAGCTTGTCGCGTTGGCTCAAAGAAGATAAGATAAACTAATACAAAGTTGCCCCGTGATGGGAATGATATGCCCCCTCAAGAGATTGGATGAATTTGTTTGAAAAGATCGCAAATAATCGCTCGATGAGAAAGAAAGGCAAGAAAGGACTAACAAGATAGGGTGACAAGGTCACATAGGAAAAAGATTGACACGAGAGACTAGGGTTAAGTAGCCTATATGATAGGGCCACAAGGAAAACATCCTCATTTGCATCCACATACCTAAGAGATTAGAGTCCAGAGAGAGCTTATAGCAGTCAGAGCAACCAACGACGATGGATAGAGTTCACAGGTTCGATCGAGTCTGGTGATATCAAAGACCAGACGACATGGGTGAGCTAGTAAGTACCTCGAAGCCTCTTTGTGTGTTTTTGCATTTATTGTTGTCATTAATGCATTTTAGAATAGATAAACAAAAACGTGAAATCGGTGTTTTGCACTACAAATGCGTCTAGGTCAGTGTCAGGCACAACTAGGTAGGATAGGTGCGTCTAGGATAGATTTGGTCTCATATGCGAATGTAATCGTGTCTAGGTTTGATAGGGACGCGTCTATGTGCAGAAGGCATATTTGTGTCACAAAGGCGCGTTTATGTAGGATAATGGTGCGTCTGTGATGTACAGGCACGTCTAGGGCAAATAAGCACATCTGGGTTGATAAAAACCACGTCTGCATTGTAAAAACATGTTTGTGTCTAAGTAGGGTCAAATAGGCAGCTCTATGATGAACATACGTTGTCGATTGGATAAGCTATTGAGAGGATACACTCAAGAAGGTGCCCTAGGGAGACAAACTGAGAGATAGGTTGGAATTGACATTTTTGTGATGAACATACGTTGTCAATTGGAAGTTGTTGAGAAGATTCACTCAAGCAGGGCCTCTAAATATGATCAAGTGCAATGTGATGAACATATACACTAGGATGTAGCGCCATGTGATAAACATAAGAACTAAGATAGAAGTAGCACTATATGATAGACATGAGTACCACTAGGATTGACATGATTGGTTTGCTTGGATGCAGGAGTACTTGCCCCAGATTGAGACGCGGGAGATATTCCTTGTGACACAGATGTTACGACCAAAGTTGACCTTTGAGGCGGGCAGTTGTCGAGGGTATGGGATTGAGACGCATCGTGTATCTGCCTGAAATTTGGGTGAATGGAGGATTACTGACTACTCTAGAAGAGATATGGAACTTTGAGATTTGTTCATTTCATTTGTCGACTACCAAGATGTCAGTAACTTTAGAGGATGTTTATAGGATTTTGAGGATACCGATCCACGGCGAGTTGGTGTCGTATGATGGAGAGGGCAACAGGAATGCACCGAGACGAGTCTTCGGTGACCCAGAGCTGGAGATGAGATCGAGTCATGTCAGTTGAGATGTTATGCTAGCTATTGGACGCAGACTACCGGCAGTTGTTGGAGGAGTGATTAGCGGTTAGCTTTATCCAAATAGGGCGACATGAGGTATGCATGGGGTCTATGTGTATTAGAACACTTGTATCATGAGTTGCACCAGTTTGTGTATCTCAGTGGTTGCAGGTTAGGGTGTGAGGTGACTTTATTATAGGTGTGGTCATATGAGCACATTGTAGTGACTAGACCAGGTCACTTCAGAGGGAGAGGACATGCACAGTCCTACGCACACTTGTACAGTATGATTACTTCCCAGCCATGGATTGGGAAGGTGGACTATTGGAGATGGGTGATAGATGACATAGATAGTGTCATATTGAGACTGTATCTTGATTGTGATGATTGGGAGGAGGACGCTACAGAGCTTCCATATATTTTAAGGAGCGGGTATTTGATCGGACAGATGCCCTATATACTGGATAGGCATCTCATTGACAGGGTCTGCAGGCAGTTTGGGTTGTAGCAGAGGATGCCTCGGAATCAAGAGAGTTTGCACGAACAATGCAAGAGTAGGATCACCGGGGGGCGATTTTTTCCTATGGTGTTACAGTTACATAGTTCGAGCAGATGGTTCCTATGCCATGGGATCTACTGAGGGATGTGGTTGACCCAGGTAAAAATGCAAAGTATGATGCCTATTTTGCAACACATCTAGTGTCGAGGTTGACAAATATGGATGAGCTTGTGGTAGCAGAGGATGATGATGATTAGGATGATGATGACAGGGGTGGAGGGAGACGGAGAAGGCGGAGGATGATGATGATTAGGATGATGATGACAGGGGTGGAGGGAGAAGGAGAAGGCGGAGGAGGGGAGCAGTGAGGAGGGTGGTGAGGGGCAGGGGTGGACAGAGGGATGTTGGAGAGAGGGTAGAGGGGAGACAAGATCCACAGGTTGAGAGGTTACCAAGACCATTAAAGGGTAGAGGAGGATATGTATTACAAGTTGGTAGATAGGTACCAGGGAGATATGCATAGGGATAGGCTAGGCAAGAGGAGGGGGCTCAGGGTGGAGATGAGGAGGAGGATGAGTTTCTAGTGTTGTGAGAGATTGCAGTAGGATAGGCCGATGAGATCGAGGTTCTCGATAGAGATGCGACTTGATTGAGCCAATAGCTAGCAGAGATGCAGAGGAAGAGGGATCAGGCCATCTAGAGGTATACTGAGGCTAAGGAGGTACTGAGGGAAGGCAGGAGAGCAGTTGAGGACATGGGGGCTGGATATGCATATGTCCTACGGGAAGGAGAGGAGATAGCCTATTAGATAAATTTGTACTACACAATTGTTCCTCCAGAACTGACGATTAGGAGCTTTGGGAGAGCTTCTAGGCGATTACCACAAGGGGGAAAGACAAACGATAGTCATCCAATGGCGGGGTTATGGGTCCACCCGCACCACTAGGGGGAGGAGATAGAGGAGGTGATCCTGGAGTAGGGATTTTGAGAGCTCAGATTCCTTTGAGGCCAGCTGGCTCTGAGGGAGGGAGTTCATCATAGCTCTCTTAGATCCAGTTTTTGTATCATTGTTTTGTATGATGATGTAGACACCTTAGGGTGATTTTGTAGCCATATGAGATATTGACATCATTGTATCATGACACATTATTTTTTGATATATATGAGATGATCCATCCTTGCTACAAATATACACATGTGTTCCTATGTGATGTTCTATATGCTTTAAGATGATTTTACAGTGCTTATGATGATGATTATGTACATGATGAAATGCAATATATTTATGCATATGAGTATATGGTTATGAATAGATGCATGATGTATATATTTTTTTCATTTTATGTTTTATATAAGAATGCAGATACTAACCAACGATATACGCAAGATGTGACGCTATTGTAATATCTAAATGTATGCATGAAATGCTAATATGCGGTAATGTAGGTGCAAACTACATGAAATGCACATATTTTTGGCGTTTCATTATACTCAGTCATGCGATAGCGAGCTACACAAACTCTGGAAGGACAATGGAGGTCAATCAAAAAAAGGGGATGAAAGGTAGAAGATATGAAAATGAAAGAGCTTCTTGTGCTTTATCATCATTGAGCTTTATTATGGAAAATTTTGGTTATGACAATCGAGGTATAGGTTCGACCCAAAAAGTCATTGTACCTGTTTGTATGGAGATCAGACAATCGCAATCAAGGAATGCCCCAGTTCACACTAGACTCAGAATGTCCTCATATCCTTGGACAAGTCATAGCATTACTAAGATAAAATCCACAGACAACAAAACAATAGTTGAACATACCCCATCCTCGCCTTTCTAGTCAAAGACATCCTGGAGATATAATCTGTAGTCAGAGACATCCCGAAAAAGCTAAAAGACATGTCACCAAAAGATAAAATCAAAAGAAAATCAAGACTTGACACCAACACACAATGAAATATTCAATTTATTTGTGTTCCTTGCCACATATGTTAACATGTTTGATTTGGTCACAATGTTGTTATCCTGATAAAGGACAGATAATGCTGAAAAACATGTTGCCAAAGTCTGTTGAAAGATTTGATTTGTTGAAAGCCCATTGTTGATCTCATATGAAATAGACTGAATTCATGAAACTAATACTTTATTGCGAAGAAGAATGGAACTTTATTGTAGATTGGTGATGTAAGTGATCTTTTTATTGCAGATTCCGTGTGAAAACAAGGAGGAATGAAAAGACGATTCTCCTCAAAACATGCGATGCTCAAGGTATCACTTCCATCACTAGATTTAGGATTTTGCCCCAGTTATAGATTGGACCTAATTTAATATGGAAGGAAAAGGGGAAAAGAGAGGTTTATTATGAATGGCTAACCAATCTTAGGTAGATCAATAAAAAGCCATGATGGGAATGGGTAAATATATTATGGATGGATAGGTTGTGAGTGCGTGCGAGGTGAAAGGATAAGATTGAATCTTGAAGGAGGGGGGAGCAATGTCTCTACACATGGCGCCAGTAACCTGGTTTTCACCATGGTACTTGCCCAAGGCACCACCAAAGTGGTTTTCACCATTGGACGAATTTATTTCTCTTTACTTTTTTTTTTTATTATTATTTTTTATTTTTTATATTTTTTGACTTTTTTTTTTGTATTTTTGATATTAGGATATTCTGAAGAGCTATGTGTAAAACCTGTGAAGGTGCATGTTGTTGATAGGATCTTCCAAAGGTTCTCCATTTGGCATTGAAAGCTGATATACACCTAATCCATAGACTGTTGTGATGATGTAAGGACCAAGCCAATTTGGTTCAAACTTGCCTTTCTTCTCTCTGTCTTGTTGATTTTTTAGGATTTTCTCTGAGCACTAAGTCTCCTACCTCAAATGTGCGAGGCTTTACCTTATGATTGTAGTTGTGTAGATCCTTGACTAAATGATGTGTAGCTCCATTTATTTTATTCCTTGATGAAGGAACTAAGGTAGAATTACTAATGAGTAGACTACATTCGCCCATATGCGTGTCACCTAAAGAAGTTTGGGCATCCCTGACAACAAAGTCCTTCGAGGAAGTTCCATTAAAGGTCCATTGATGTGATGTATCACCAAAAGGGGATGGATGTATAGAACAAGTGGATGAGTTATGAAGGCTTATGATTATGAAAAGAAGTGAAAGTAGCATGGCATGATGGAGACTTAGGGTCAACAAGTATATCTTTTGACTTTAAATTTTAGAAATTTTGCCCCTAATTATTTTGATATTAGGGGAGATCAACTCTTGTTAATTTTTTTCATAGGATTTTTATCCTTGAGTTTGATTTTTGCAGAGTCCAATAGCTTTTGATTTTGGTTTGGACTAAAGGACTTTTCTTTAGTTTTGACTTTTAGATTTTTCTTTTCAAAGCTTGATTTTTTATCCCCAATAAGTAAGGGCTTTTGTAATTCTTGTTGATTCAAGTCTAGGAGTGGAGTGGAAATGGAATGAGTGGATGAAATGGTAAGTATATAGGAGTTCTCAAGAGGTTTGGAAATATATTCAAAACATTCTTTGTTGGGACCACTCTTAAGACTATTGATATCAAGAGTTGCTTGCACCACTAGAGGAGATTTGCATCCAGACTTAGTAGCCACAACACTAGGTGGTTCACACGCAATTCCTTGATATTGTAAATTGTTTGTGGGATGTTCTTGTTAACTAAATGTCTTAGGAGATAGTGGGAGTTGATCAATATGAAAGATATACTCACCACATCCAATGTCTTTAACCTTGAATTTTCTTTTAGCTTTGCTTGTTTTGATGTAGAAGCTTTCAATGATTCTGGATCAACATATGTTGACGATGGAGTTGCTTCTCTATTGATTGGAATTATTATTTATGATCTTGGTCCCAGGTTGTTACAATACATGAATAGATTTGGATCACCTTTTATTGTTACTTCAACTCCATTGTGTGGGAACTTGATACATTGATGATATGTAGAAGGAACCGCTCTCATTTCATGGATCCATGGGTGTCTCGAGACTATATTGTGTGTGAGCTCCAAATCAAGGACTTGACATACCACATCCAGCGTAACTAGCCCAACTCTGAGAGGTAAGGTGATCATGCCCTTGGATGAGCGCTCTTCATCATCATATGCCTTAATGGTAATTGCATGTGTAGGATTCACGACCTTTTTATAATATCCCAAATTTTTAATGGTGTTCAATGTATAAATTTTTAGACCTACTCCTTCATCTATCAATACTCATTTTATTCGGTTTTTATGGAGAAAGGCTTCAATATGTAGAGATGCATTATGAGGCTGGGCTACAAATGCATCATTGGCTTCTGTGAATGTGAGGCTATGCGGAATAGAAAGGTATCCCACCATGACTTGAAACTGGTCCACGTTCATATTAGTGAGTACGGAGGTCTCTCTCAAAGTTTTATCAAGCATGGCCTTATGTGTGGGAGATATGTGTAAAAGCTCAAAGATGGAAATGAGGGCGGGTGTTTTCCCTAGTTGATCTACAAGGTCATACTCATTCTTGGTGGATGATGAGGTTGTCGTCTTGGATGGAATGCCTTGAAAGGTGACTTTACCTCGATGGGTTGTGACATTACATTCGGATGTTTCATTTTGGAAAATGAGGAAGATGGTCTAATGCCTTTCAAAACAAGTTTACTCCTTTGGGTAGAAATTTTGAGAGTTTTGTCCTCTACGATAATGGTCAAAACATTATTGTCCATTGACATGTGATTAATAGTAGAATCATAATCATAGGGCGTCTTGGTACAATAAGCTTGATTGTCTGTAGTTTTGGCTTTTCCTTTGTCATGTTTAGGAAATGGCTCCTTGGACATTGCATGTTCTTCATTGGAGGAGTGACCATCAACTTATATGTCACCTCTGTCAATGAGATCATGTATGATATTCTTCAATTTATGACAATTGCTACTTAAATGCCCTCTTCTCTTATGATATTCACAATATTCATTGTCATTCCACCAATTTGGTTTTACTTTTGGCTCATATGGTGGATTATCTATTAGTGTTATGAGCTTGTTTGCCACTAACTTCTTGAATATTGTTTCAATTGGTTCTCCCAATGGAGTGTATTTTATTCGAGGTTTTGATTGCCTTTGATTGTTCACTTGAATGTTTGTATTAGAAGAACTTGCACTAGGGAAAGTAATCTTGGGTTTCACAACATTTGCATCTACTAACCCATCATTGACTGTGTTCTTATTATTGTTCCAAAAGTGGGGTTTGTCCTTCCCATTTGATTCCTCTTTGTTCTCTTTGAATATCTTGATGATACCTTGTTCAATAAGGACTTTCTCTATTTTCATTCATTTCTCAATGACCTCTTTGAAGATAGACAAACAAGATTTTCTTAGCTCATATCCAATATCCTTGTTGAGGTTTTGTGTGAACATTTCTACCATTTGTTTTTGTGGGACATCACAAGAGCATCGACTAGCAAGACCTCTCCATCGCTGTAGAAATGAAGAGAAGGATTCCCCATTTTTCTGCTTAGTATTGCACAAGGTAGCTACTGACACATTTGTTTCAATGTTGTATGAGAAGTGTTGTATAAAATCCTCTTCTAAATCACCCCATGACATACTTCCCAGAGGAAGATGGGAGAACCATTTCATTGCTTGTTCGCCTAAACTTTGTGGGAACAATCTCATCAAGTATGTTTCTTCTCCTACTACCTCAATGCAAGTTGTTTAAAAATGTCTTATGTGTGCCTTAGGATCCCCTGTGCCTTTGTACTTATCAAATTTTGGTGTCACAAAATGTGGAGAGAATGGAGGCATTGGGACACTTCTATCAAATGGGTAAGGACATACATCTTTCATTGTGTACTATTGCTTTGGTGTATTCATGTATTCCATTTGCTTTTGCAAATCCTTGATTTGTTGTTGCAAGTCATTATTGGGTGGTGTCTTTTCTCTTTGAGCCAGTCCCATGCCTGAGCCACTGGGCGGAGGAGGAGGGATATAATGCATGTATGGATGGTATTGATCATAGATGTGTTCATATAGAGGATGTACATAGTTATAGCTTGCATATGGACTACATGGTATGGTGTTGTAATTAGGAGCACTAGGTCTTGGTCAATACATGTTATGACCATGAGGATAGGAGGTATCATAAGAGTGATCTTGAGTATTGCCCCCAAACTTGACACGGGGTCTCCTCATGTTATGATTTTAAATATTTGCTTGAGTGTAATTGTATGCATTGGTATAATCTTGGGTATCATCATGAGCATGTGTGGTGGTAGTTCTTCTCCATTGGAAAGGACAACTACAAGGTTGTTCATGAGAGGTTCTATCATAATTGGCATGAGAATGAGTGTCTGTGTTTGGAATTTTAGGTTTTTGAAATAGGGAGGAAGGTGACTCAAGCATGAGACGCTCTCTCCTATTACCACCAATATTGGGCCTCCTAAGCATTGTAATAGCTAGATTTTCTTGATTCGGATCATCCTCCAAAATTTGTGACATATCAAAATCATGGGGTAATCTTGTTCCACTTTGTGCCATAACTTGTAGGAAATATTGTCTATCCTTCTTCATGATTTCTTGAACCAAATTATTAAAATGGGGATCCATGATAGTTTCCTCAACTTCTGCAGAATCCACAGATGCATTGTCATTGTCATTATCATTTTCATTGTTGTTATCGTTGTTGTCATTGTCATGGTCTAGTATATTACTGCGTTTGTCAAATGGATTGCAAAATTCATCTCCATAAAACTCATAAGTACTCATGTTTAAAGACCTCAAAGCTTCTTCGTCTTCCCTTCTAGACCTTTGTGAACAGGTTTCAACTATGGACTAAAGCCTTGACCAAAATGAAAAGGAGTATGAAAATGCCAAGACTATGGAAGACCAATAGGTGTATGAAGTGTAGATGAACCTAGGGTAAAATTGCAATGTCCAAGAGTGTAATACCAAAGTATTTATGTTTTTAGAGTAAGGTGTGGCTTCCAAAAATATGATGGATCTCTTGATTAGGTAAGTTGACCTTGACTCAAGAACACCAAATGAGACCCTAAGATGATACATCTTGATATGAGAATCACCTAGTCTTGTGTTGTAGTATGTTTGCAAAGTTTGATGAGGACAAGCAATGTAACCTTTTGACTCAAATTTGGAAAATATGTATGAGGACAATGCAAATGAAGGAAAATAATTAACTACGTGTGACCAAGACAAGTTGATTGAAGAATGAAGCCCTATAGGAAGCAACCTTAGAATCTCTTTGAATCTGAAAACTTAAGTCCTTTTTCTCTTGAAAAATCTTTTGCAATTTCTTATTTCTGAACATAGACGCAATTTAAGTAAACCCAAACATGATTTTGAAAATGTTTTGCAATTCTGTCCAATTGTGAAGTTGTTGAATGTAACCAAATCTCAATGTTTTGACTTTTAGTGGCAATAAAATACAACAAATAATGAAGACACTATGTCTGAAGGTGTTTGTCTGCTTTGAAATAAAAACATGCAAACACAAATCCTAAGGCTGGCCAGGACAATAGTTTTTGGTTCTCACTTGGTTTCCCAACTACGCTTATTCAAAGCGGATACTTAGATGCTTGACCCCACTGGCTCCACTCCACAATACTCACTTCTTCAGAGAAACCAAGCACTAGTCCCCATGAAAACTCCCCATGGTGAACTTTGTATCTCTACTAAGAACCGTAAGAGTGTGAGACTGTCTCAGAGGTCCGACCTTTTCTACCAACAACTAGAAGGTTTTTGGCTTCTAACATAAAAAGGTGTCTAGTAAGGGCATACATTCGAGTGGCTATAGTCAGCAATGTGTTATGCTCCATTAAATGGAAGGCCTCCCAGCCTATAGAGGTTGCGCTTTATAGGGTTAATGGGGAGTCATAACGTCGACATGGCAGCATGTAACAACCATTGCTTGCAACTTTCATCACAAACACTTTTATTTATAATGGCTTGGAAGAGCTTGGCTTTATCTTGTTACCACTTGGGTCGTTCTCTCTCACTTGGCCTTATGGGCTACTCGGGAGGTAGGCCCTCTAAACGGTAAAACAAAAAGAGCCTATTGCTCAAGACACAAAAAACACTAGTTAATTTTAGAGCACCAATTGAAGTGTTTTGCTAGACTAAAGAAGACAAAG
Source organism: Cryptomeria japonica (assembly GCF_030272615.1). Lineage (NCBI taxonomy): Eukaryota > Viridiplantae > Streptophyta > Pinopsida > Cupressales > Cupressaceae > Cryptomeria > Cryptomeria japonica. Next base: position 64,125,947 of record NC_081413.1, on the reverse strand, counting down.
CAAACAATTTCAAAATCAAATCTTTGCCAAAAGTCCTACACCAAACTTGTTAGTAGTTGTGAAAGAATACCCCACCTACAAGTACACAAGTTAGGTAATTTTTTAGAAATCCCAAATGACTTTGTGAAATAGGGGCCTTCGACAATACGTTTTTTGACAAATCCAAAGATCTGATTTTCCATGAGTTCTTTTGCATCAAATTTAAATTCATAAAGAACATACCACCTGTATAATTTCAAGACATTTCCAGAAATGTAAGAAAATCCCCAAAAATTGCTAATTTGCTCCCAAAATTAATTTTTTATAAAAAAATTCATAAAAAATCCAAACTTGATCCAAAAAATCTAAACTTTATACTGGAAACTCCTGATACCATTCCCAACCCGCAAAAAAAAAATCTTGTGAAAATTCGAAGCATTTTGAGATATGATCAAAACATTGCAAAACCTTAATTTTCAAAGATCTGATTTTTCATGAATTATTTTGCATCAAAATTAAATTCATAAAGAACAGACCCCCTGTATAATTCTGAGAAATTTCTAGAAATGTAAGAAAAAAAAAAAAAAACACTAATTTGCTCCAAAAATTATTTTTTATGAAAAATCATAAAAAAATACAAATATGCTCCAAAAAATCTAAATTTTGGTCTGAGCACTCCTGATACTATTCCCAACCTGCAAAAAATAATTTTATGCAAAAATTCCAAGCCATTTGTGAGATCTAATCAAATCATTGCAAAACCCTAATTTTTAAAAATCTGTTTTTTCACTAATTTTATTTTGCACCCAAATTAAAATCACAAAAAATAGACCCCTTGTGGAATACTGAAAAATTTCCAGAAATGTAAGAAAATACGAAAAAATCTATAATTTGCTCCCAAAATTTTTTTTTTTTATGAAAAAGTTTAAAAAATACAAATATGCTCAAAAAAATCTAAATTTTGGACTGAGCACTGCTGATACTGTCCCAAACCTGCAAAAACAATTATACAAAAAATCACATTTGTTTATGAGATCTCATCAAATCTCTCCAAAATCTTAATCTTGTGTCCAAAATCTTAGTTGCACAAGGTTATTCTCCAAATTGTTTTACAAAACAACAATATAGGGTTATAAAAACCTGCAAAAAAAAAAAAACATAGATCTAACAAAAATCCATGTCCCACCGAGCGTGCTAAAATGTATATGGTGAAAAATGATGATAAACTATTGTAAAACCATAAAGATCCAACCACAAACAATCTAAGTCTTACAATGAAACATTCACCAATACCAATAGAGATAGCTAAGATCATGTAAATCAACAAAATAAAACAATATTACCATTCACATGTCAAGTAGGGTTTCAATCTCCATTGTCTCCTATCTCCATTGATCTTGTTTGATATATTGGCTCTTAGATTTTATGTGTGCACAAGAGCTCAACAAAGAACAGATTGTGGTTGATAGCTTGATCGCAAGAAGACTTGATTTTGAAGCAGTTGTTAGACGTATTGATTAGATGCATTGATTAGGGTTGAAAAGAAAGAGGGCATCCTCTTATATAGAGAACACTGTAAGAAATGGAGGGATAAGATTAAGAGGTGCAAAGAAAAATGGTCGACTAGGATTAAAGGGTAGGTAGAAGAAATAATTAAATGATAAAGGGAGTAGGTAAGAGAAGAATTAAGAGATGAATGACATGTGTCATGAATAGAAAAGATTAATGAATTAATTAAATAAATAAAGATTTATTTAATTAATAGAGGAAGTGGGAACAATTAAATAAATAAATGAAATTATTTAATTTGGGAAAAGGACAATTTAATTAAATAAAAGTATTTATTTAAATGAGGAAAGGCTTAGAAGAGGATAAATGAATTAATTAAATAAATAAAGATTTATTTAATTAATAGAAGACTTAGGATAAAATAATTAAATAAATAAAAATATTTATTTAATTTGCCAGGACAATTTTAGGTGTCTACAATAGGTTTGTTTTGCACATATACATTACATTTAATTCTCTCTTTTGAATTCACCCATAGGAAATAATAAATGAAGATAACAGAGCCCATACACTTAACACGCGTTTTATACGTATTTTGTATTAATGATTCTCCAAGAGGAAATTATGAGTTTAGATCGCAACCACAACACAAAAATTGATTACAACACAAATTTTCCACAAACCATTAAAATAGATCAGTAATCAGAGAATCAACTCCGATGGAAAAGAAAAGGATTATCACACACACACACACACACACACACACACACATCTGAGTATAGGTAGTAGATCAAATTGATAAAAACAACATATCGATGTATTTAAAGAAGGAAACAACATAAAATTGAATCTATCCAAATAACTACAACATAATGAATATACATAACTTGTGATAATCCAAGTATATTGGGGAAGTGTTAGTGTCCTCCCAAAAAGGAGACATTACATAATAATTTCTTGTCTTTGATAAAAAATTATATTTGGACCATACTGCCTTTCATCTAGAGCATTTAAATGTATTTGTTGGGCTAGTATTTCTGCAACTTCATCATTCACTTATACTTAAATCTTGGCCCATTTCTTTTTAAAATACTTGACAAATAACCATATATTCTTTGGATTAATAATGTAAGTCTTCTTGCTAAGCAACTATATGGCTTACAAATGCATCGTATAATGGGAATTCATGGCGGTAACATGATCTTCCTTCCTACTCCATGTTCTTGTTTAAGCAAAATTTATGAATATTTTGAAGCAGCAAGAGAATGGTTTCAAGGGAAAGGCACAATGGTTTATTAGTTTACCAAAACAAAAATCAGAAACTCTTAAGTTGTCTATTTTTAAAAATTGATTGTATAGATCATTCTAAATCTACATAAAATTTCTAATTTGAAAATTCATTCACCTACAAGTTTGCAAATATTGTATATATATTTTATGTATTTCTATAAATTATATTTTGATTAAATGTAAAACTACTTGTATATATTCTATAAAGTTTATTGTGTTATACCTACATCAAACAAATTTTGAATAAGTTTAGAGTTACAATTAGGATTAAGGCAACCCTAACCCTAACTCTTATTGTAACTCTAGCACCAGTTGTAATTATTCTAATCTTAACCAATAATTCTTATTGTTTTATATAAATAAAGCAGGAAGGACCGAACCCCATAATTCTTATTGTTAGGTCATTGCAAAATCTAACATTATTATTTTAATCAATATTATTTATAGTAAAAATATTTAGTAATTATATATGATAGCCCGTGATGGGTAGGAGAGTTAGCTTGGGCGGTGGGTTTGCTCCCCATTGGTCTTGAGTTTGACTCTTTGAAACCGATGGTGTGTGTAATGCATGGGCTCTTACCCACACCCAAGGGATTAGTCTCGCCTTAAATGGGCGTCGAGTTGGGTCGCGAGGATACCCTTCGACAACAAAAAAATAAATTAAATATGATATTTTTTATTTTAAAAAATATTGAAAGAAAACATGTAAATATTTAAATTACAATTTTTTTTTACAATTATGAAGGAAATTAAGAGAGAAACAACATATATTTAAATACAATAGTAGATAGCTAGCATAGAAGAATTGATAAGTGGTAGACGATTGAATATAATTAAATATTATTAGCTAAAAAAAATTGTGAGTCCCAATTTTATGAGTTGATTTGCAACTTTCATTATTTTTTAATTTTATAGAGGTCCAACATGCGAGCACTGGATAGTTTTTAATCTTAGTTACTACTTAAAACCTGAAACTTGATATCAATTTATAAAAGGCATGGGTTCAATTTTACAACTATATCCAATATTATACCAACAAAGGGACTTTTAATAGAACTCTCATTCTCCTTTCATTGATATTAAAAATGAGACATATCTTACACACAATCATTAGAAAAAAAGAAGAGTCTAGCACCTACATATACTCTCATTATATTGAGTTCGAGTATTTAAATTTTAATGAAACCTTTTGTAGATAACCTTTCAATCTATTATTTTCATTGCGAACTTCATTCTATTGTCTTTAAAAAAATAATTTTTAATGTGATACATTCAAACCTCTGTGATGTACATAGGTTGCATGTTGATAATTATATATTGATGCATCAAGAATTCTTCCACATTACCCATGCGATATTTTATTCTCTTTATTCCCTTTGCCATTGGTTCCTCCATGTGAGCACACCAACACTACTACAATATTATTCTCGTAAGTGTTGTGTTATTTGACATCATTTTATTCTTTGTCTTTATCATTTTTAAATTAATTTTATCAACTCTAATCCTAATACTAATTGAACCCTAATCCTAACCCTAACACTAATTTTAACTCTAACTCTAGAACTGTAATTTGAATAGTAATGCTAACTCCAACCTAAATTGAACTTGAGTACTAATCCTAACCCTTACTCAACTCTAACCCTAACTCAAATCTAATTGTAACCCTAACTCTATGCTTTATCATAATGGTAACCCTAATCATGACTTAACCTAACCTTAACCCTAACCCTACCATCATTATGTGATTTGTATTCCACAATATACTATTTAGAGTATATTTTACTATTATGTGATCAACAATATCTATTTGTGAAATATTGTTGTTCCTAAGACTAAGTGAAGCTTACATTTGTTGTAATCATTCATTTTATCTAAACCCTAGGAAAAAACAAATTTCTATTTGCAAGTCAAAAAAAAAAAGTATTCAATGTAACCTATTTATCAAATCGTTTTCATATATTGTAAAGATATTTTATTAAAAAACTGTACAATGTAGTCTTCATAATTAATTTTTATTTATTGTTATTTAGATTTTTAGATTTTAATATCAATTCATTGATATTATAAATATTTGTCACTAATATATACATTTTTTTACATTATGTGATTTGTATTCCCCAATATACTATTTAGAATATATTTTACTATTCTATGGTCAACTCCCTAGCTTATATTCAAAGGAACAATGTACCACAAACAAAAAATAAATATTCACATCAACTTATAATAATATATTTCATTATTTGATCATTCTACTTAAAAATAATAATTTATTGTCATCAAATTTTTTAATTTATATTTTAAACTTTTAATTTTACTTCTTTGCGTATGTAATTTTTACTTTCACTTTTGAGAACAATATAATTCATTATCTAATCATTCTACTTAAAATAACAATTTATTTACATTAATTTTTTTAATTTATATTTCAAACATTTTATTATTATTCAACCAAAAAATTTGAATAATAGAATCACTAAAAAATATACTAGAAGGAATGAATTTCAAATTGGTGTTTCAGTGACCCCGTTCATGGGTTTCAAAGGGTTAATCTCGTTTGTAAGAACTTTGGAAACAAGGAGGAGATTTAGTCAAAACCTGAACAAGGATGGGTTAAGATCAACTTTGATGGGGCTTCTAGGGGTAACCGGGTACTTTTGGAGCGGGATGTGTGGCTTGCGATGATGAAGGGAAGTTTCTTTTTAAAGGAGCAAAAAGGTTGCAAGATGGAACTAATAATGATGCAGAGGTGCAAGCAGCTTTGATAGCAACTGATTTGGCAATAAACATGAAGGTTTCGAAAGTCCATTTAGAGGGAGATTCTCAAGTTGTGGTTAACGCAATCATGAAAGGAGTAACCCCAAGTTGGAGATTATATAAGTTTATAACATTAATCTGCTCAAAATTAAAATCTTTTCAAGTTTTTTGCATCTCTCATGTAAGGAGAAGTGGAAATGTCAATGCTAACGGATTGTCCAATGTGGCATGTGATCTAGCTAAGGGAGAGGTGAGGTGGTGGGATGGAAATGGAAGTACCATTCAATGGAGTTAAGATAATTTGCTAAGTACAGTACCTTGTCATACTTGAAATGTATTTATTTTCTCTCTGTTCGTGGGCCTAGGTTGGCTCGAGTATTATAGGCAATTAATTTCGAATTCCTCTGCATTGGCGGCGGTAGTTGCGAGAGCTTCATTTGTTGTTAGAATGGGAATTTTTCGTTCATTTATTATGGGAGTCGAGCGATTTTGGTGGTGGTAATAGTGGTCTTTGTGCAGAGTTAGGTGGTTTTGTGGGGAGTGCTATATGGAAGCCAATTTCATACTCAAAACTATTAATATCTCTTCACGGGTTTAGTTTTATTTAGATTAATTTTTCATTAGTTTATTTATTAGGTTTTTCTGTTCCGACAGTTTTGTATAACAGTTTACTACTGTTTTTGCCTCCTCTTTATATCTGCTTGTTTATTTTATTTTGAATGTACAGTTTTTTTATTGGAATACAAATTATATTCAGATTGCCATTCTTTCCATTCTTTTTTCTATCTGCTGCTAACAAAGATTCCAGATTGTTATTTTCCGCTAGGCTAATAGTGGTATCAGAGCTTTGGAGTTTGGAGTATATTTTTATGTGAAGCATTTGAAGATTGCAGCTTTCTACAGAATCAAAATACGGAAACAAAAATTGATTCAGGTGAAATCAATTTATTTATTTGTACAAGAATTTTATATCTTGTTATATTTGGTAAAGTTTGGCAAGAGATTTTGAGCAATCCTATAAATTTGCAAACTCTGCAAATTCTATATACATTTATTTTCAATTTACAATGTAGTCCATTGTTTCATTGATTGAGGAAATATTAACTGGAAAAGATACTTGGTTGGAATGGCATAGAAAAGTGGAAAATACATTAATTTTTAATGATTTATGGTATAAAATATGTGATGGAGATACCGAACCTACAGAACCAACAGATGTTAAAGAAAAAGAAATTTGGAATTATAAAAATTCAAAAGCCTTGGCTTTGATAAGAGCTTCAGTTAATGGAGATGTATATCGTCATATGCAGGGATGCAAATTTGCTTGGGAAGCCCTTAACAATTTAAAAAAATTATTTGATTCTCATTCAGAATTATAATTTATTCAGTTACAATTAAAATTGTTCAATCTTGAATTAAAAAATGGTGATGTTATGAGTTTGGCTTCTGAAATTAGAGCCATAAAACAAGATGTTAATGCTGCTGGTGGGAAATTTGATATTTATCTCACTGCTTTTATTAAGGCACTCCTTCCAACACATTCTACTTATCTAGAGTCCCTTCAAGCAAGTAACCAATTGAAAACCATTACTTTTGATTTATTGGTTGAAAAGTTGGTTGAACGTGAAAAAGCTTTTGGAAGGAAAATGGATAATACTAATGAAAATGTTTGTTTTGCTCACCAAGAAAAACCTCTAAATAAGAGCTCTTCAAGAGGAGGTTATAATGATAGAGGCAAAGGTAGAGGTCAATGGAGGAAAAATGATAATCAAAATGATAGGCAACATTTATATTGTAAAAGATGTGGTAGAAAAGGAAGTCATGAAGCACATGAATGCAAGTTGTCATGGGATAAGATAGAAAGTTTTAAAGAAAATACTTTTAAGCAAAAAGATAAAACAAAAGTTTATAATGATGATAAACATTCAAATGATAAAATTCCAGGAGCAGCCCAATTTGCTTGTGATAGTGATGGTGATCAATATGTGCTTTATGTTTTTGACTTTGCATCTAATTCCTCATGGTATGATTCTTGGATCTTAGATACTGGAGCCACACAACATATGACATTTCGGTGTGATTACTTTGAGGAATTTCATGAAAGTGCATGTGGTCCAATTTATTTAGCTGATAAATCAAGTCTCAAACCTATTGGAAAAGGAACTGTTCGATTTAAGTTGCCTAATCTTCCAGAATTTGTGCTTCATGATGTATTGTTTATCCCTCAATTGCAACGTAATTTGTTATCACTAGTATTGATTCAACAACAAGGCTACTCTATTCTGTTTAAAGATGGGCAAGTTGTTGTTAGAAAACAATCAAATAATCAAATTGTATTCACTAGATGTGAGGATGGGAGATTATTAAAACTAAATGGCACTTATTTTTCTAAAAAATTTGCATATCTTACTGAAGAAGGTAGTCTATCTCCTATTCTTTTATGGCATGCAAGACTTGGGCATATTGGTTATGATAACATTCATATCTTGCAAAAGCATGGTGTTGATGGCTTACCTGTTTTGCCTAAAACAATTGAAAAATGTGAAGCATGTATTCTTGCCAAGCAACATAGAAATTCTTTTCCTCGCTCCACTTGGAGAGCACAAAGAAAATTGCAGCTTATTCATTCTGATTTATGTGGGCCTTTACTAGTAAATTTTGTGGGAGGATCTAAGTATTTCATGTTGTTTATTGATGATTACAGTCGCATGACTTGGATTTATTTCTTGCAGCAAAAATCAGAAGCTTTTGAAATTTTTAAAAGGTTTCGTGTTATGATTGAAAAACAAGCTCAATCTCAAATTGGTACTCTTCGAACATATTAATGGTGGAGAATTTACTTCTCTAGTTTTTGAGGACTATCTACGTCAAAATGGGATCCAACATCATCTTACTGTTCCAGGTACTCCTCAACAAAACGGTGTTGTTGAACGAATGAATAGAACTATCATGAATATGGTTCGTGCAATGTTATATTTTAAAGGAATCAAATTACATTTTTGGGTTGAAGCAGCAAGAACTGCAGTTTATCTTCGTAATAGATCTCCATCATCTGCATTACACCAATCTATTCCATATGAAGTGTGGTTTGGATATCCTCCTTCTATTCGACATCTTCGCATTTTTGGTTCCACTTGCTATGCTTTAATTCCCAAGGACAAAAGAAGTAAGTTACAACATCACAGTATTAAGTGTATTTTTCTTGGTTATTCAGAATTTTCCAAAGCATATCGGTTGTATGATGAAGTCAACAAAACTTTCTTTATTACATGTGATGTTGTATTTGTTGAAACCTCCAACATTGCTGAAAATGATGAATGTAAATTCAAACAACTTGATACAATTACAAATTTGTCTCCTTTGATAGAAAACTCTTGTGAGATTCCACATATAGAATCTATATCTCCAAGTGATCTAATTCACGTTGCTCCATCAATAAATGACCAAGAAGAAGCCCATCATGATGAGCTTGAACTCTCTGAACTATTAACCACTAATACAACATCTAGTAATGAAATGGTCACATCTTTTGTGCAACCAAATTCTTCTCATAAGTGGGCAAAACAAGTCCAACAAACATTGAAAGATTTAAGACCCGATGAAATAGGTAAAACAGGTACAAGAAGCTCTTACAAAGCAAGGCTCCAAGCTCAAACCAATAGTGCAGATAACTTGGAGGCCATTGGTGAACTCAATCTCATAATTGACTCTGAACCATCATCCTATAATGAAGCCAAAATTATTACAGTATGGAGGAAAGCTATGCAAGATGAGTATGATGCTCTTTTGAAAAATGGCACATGGCAGTTGGTTGATCCTCCACTTGGTTGTAAACCTATTGGCTGCAAGTGGATTTTCAGGAATAAATATAAAGCAAATGGTACACTTGACAAACACAAAGCCCGACTTGTTGCCAAAGGTTATGCTCAAAAGGAGGGGATAGATTATGATGAAACCTTTGCACCTACAACAAAATGGACCACCATTCATGCTTTGTTGGCCCTTGCAGCTCAATATGGGTGGAAAATTCACCAAATGGATGTTAAAACAACAATCTTAAATGTTGATCTCAAAGAATCAGTTTATATGATTCAACTAGATGGGTATGCAGTCAATGGAAAAGAACATCAGGTATACAAGCTTGTCAAATCATTATATGGTTTGAAACAAGCTCCTCGAGCCTGGTATGAAAAACTTACTGAGTATCTCTTAAAGTTGAATATCCAACATTTTGAATTTGATGATGCCACACTTTTTGTTAAAAAAACTTGATAAGATTATTGTCTATCTTATTGTTTATGTGGATGATTTATTTATCACTGGTCCCGATGAGAATAATATTCAAAATGTGAAAGAAAAACTGAAGCAAGGTTTTGATATGACTGATTTGGGCCATCTTCATTACTATTTGGGTATTGAGGTAACTCAAACACCTCATTTTATTTTTATCACCCAACAAAAATATATTGGTGAACTTTTGCATAAGTTTGGCATGGCTGATTGTAAACCCCTTAGTACTCCTATGGAGCAAAATCTTAAGCTCTCTTCAGATGACCCTTCAACATTGGTTGATGCAACTATCTATAGGAAACTTGTTGGTAGTTTGATTTATGCTACAACTACTCGTCTGGATATTTCTTTTGTTGTTGGAGTTCTTTCAAGGTTTATGCAACAACCTAGAGAAACTCATTGGTTAGCTGCCAAGCGCATTCTTCGATATTTGCAAGGTACTCAACACTATGGGCTCAAATACTCCAAGAGAAACCAATTTTCTTTGGTTGGCTATTCTGATTCCGATTATGTAGGCGATTCTACAGATGGAAAATCTACATCCGGGTATTTAATGTATCTTGGATCTGCTCTCATCTCTTGGAGATCTAAAAAGCAATCTGTTCCAGCTACCTCTTCTCCCGAAGCTGAATATATGGCCGCCTTTGAAGCAACTCGGGAAATCTTATGGTTTCGAAGAATTCTTGAAGACTTGCAGACACCACAGATTTCGTCAACTCCACTCTTCATTGACAATCAATCTGCTATCAAAATGGCTAAAAATCCAATATTTCATGATCGCACCAAGCACATCAATACAAAGTTTCATTTGATTTGGCATTATGTGAAAGATGGCACCATATACCTTAAATATTGCCCCACTGCAGATCAACCAACAAATATTCTTACCAAGGCTTTGGGCAGAGAAAAGTTTGAGAAGTTAAGAGAAATGCTCGGCTTAACCCCTTCAATTTAAGGGGGGGATGTTAATATCTCTTCACGGGTTTAGTTTTATTTAGATTAATTTTTCATTAGTTTATTTATTAGGTTTTTCTGTTTCGGCGGTTTTGTATAACAATTTACAACTATTTTTGCCTCCTCTTTATATCTGCTTGTTTATTTTATTTTGAATGTACAATTTTCTTATTGGAATACAAATTATATTCAGATTGCCATTCTTTCCATTCTTTTGTCTATCTGCTACTAACAGAGATTCCAGATTGTTATTTTCTGCTAGGCTAACAAAAACAACTAAACTCATACCTGATTTTTGGGGTCTAGTTCATGCAAACCGGCTGCAAAACATGTTCATTCTGAAGGATCCCCTGTTCTTGAGGGCTATTCAACTGGTTCTTGGTGAGGAGGCATGACTGTTATCAGACATAGATATAGAACAAGGGTGGATATCTACGCCTTAATTATGGCATGGGGACTCAAATTTGGTTATTCCTGTGTGGAGGTGAGAAAAGTGATGACAACGATAGTGCCAAGAGATTATTTGCTCAATATGGAATCTTTGTTGGAGTGGGCAATCTCAGGATGGGGCTTTAATGTTTTAGAAGGCATAGCGGAGTAGCACACTGAGCTTAGAGGCAGGCATTTGCGAATTCCTTTTCTGAGAGGTCGAGAAGAAGTAAAAGCAAGATTTTGGGATGATGCGAGGAGAGTTTGGGAGGGATTGATAGTGTACATTCAAACCATGGAATTGGAGGAGATTATCAGGTAGGTGAAGGAGGAAGTTGGGGTGGTGGAGGGGGAACAAAGGATGTGACCGATAACCAGACGCCTATCTGCGAAAATGGCCAAGCAGAATATGTCATGAGCTAACATACCAACTGGTGAAGTGAACAGGGCTGGGGGTGTTGCGAGCTCATAGGATGAAGAGGCAATGAAGAAAGAGAGATAAAGATGTTGCAGGCCAAGGTACCTCTTAGTGCCATTTCTTTTTTCTATTAAATTCTTATTTTGAAAATGTGAACTTTCAGTTAGAACAATTTGAATAGTTTATGCCAATTTTTGTCTAGCACTATGTATATGATAGTCTCGTACTTGTAGATATGGGGTAGGGTTTGTGCATACTACTAGTTTATGGATGTTTTTTTTATGGGTGGTTTGGAGTTTTTTGTCGGTGACTTTTTGGGTGGTTTGAGGGATATAATCTGGATGAAGATGTATTGTTTAGTTTTATTCAATAAAATAAAAAATATCACCGATAAAAAAAAAATTGTGTTTCAATGTTGTAAAGAAATAAGAAATCATAAATGATCCTCAAATAGAGTACTCTAATAAGAAATTAATGGGAGAAAAATTTCCAATGACATTGATTAACGAATAGTGACAAGTAAATTGGCAGTTCAACATAGTCTTCAACTTCCTACCGAGAGGATTTTCATGGCTTTCTACAAGTCACATGAAGAAAGAGACAAGACGATGAAAACCATATCATAGACGAACAAATGATCCTTTCTTTACCTACAAAGTGTTCACCTAATTTTAATCCCAAAGATGCCTAACCAATTGATGCATCGACTTGAATTAGATTACACAACCTTTCACTATAACATTTTGGCTCTCTCTACTTTGGACTCAGATATCTGAAATTTTTTTTCCTCGGGGATATCTGCTATTGATATTATAAACCTCTATAAATATTCAAAAAATCCAACCCATCAAAATTACAAATGCCCTAGCCCACTGAAACGATTGTTGTTCGGGTAAAACATCAGTGACAAATTAGATTAGTCATTTGTTTAGTGTGAAAATTGTTTTACTATTAATTTTTTTGAACCAATCTGAATCACACAAAGAGATTGTTCTTTACATGTGCAAATGTGAGAATTCTTCTTTAAATGATTTGAAAATCTGTCATCTATAAATTATCCATTTGTAGAGTGGGTAAATTATTCAGCAGTAGCTCATCTATTAATTATCTCTACTGATTATGATAGCAGGGGTACTTTTGTATGACTTAGAAGAACAACAAACGGTCAGAAAGAGTTAATAATCACCAACATTTTATTAGTTAGTAGCAACACCCACCTGCATAAGGGATTCAAATATTCTCATTAGTCCCCTACCAGTTACATTAGCCTTATCCTGTCTTCAAATAGTGTTACCGCCTGTACTTAATCTATGCCATTCTCCTATTGACAACCTCTGATTGTCTTTGAAATATTTTTGATTTTATAAATTCATTAGCTACTTCTTGTAGTTGTCCACGATGCTATAATTTCTCTGTATTCGTGGAATTGAATATGATTCATATCTTTCTTTCTATAATCATCATAGTAGTTTTTAAATTAGTCTTCACGGTTTTAAATTTGTATCATAGGGTTTACTATTTAGAAGATGATTCTCAGGCATGAAGGGAGACTAATCAAAGCAGTTGTGAAAGGCATGATGGATATCTTGAAGAATAGGGTTCCACTGGATATTCCTATGCATCTTGTGGGACTCAAAAGGGGTATTCATGAATTAACAAACAATTTACATCTAAATTTGACGGATGCGAGTTTGGTGAGAGTGGGAATCAACGACATAGGCGGTGTTGGGAAAACCAACTTGGCTAAGGTCATTTACAATGAAATTCATCATAGATCTGATGCTTGTTGCTTTCTCTTCAACATTGGAGCTACTGCACTGAACAACACTACACTAATGGACTTGTAGGGAAGAATTTAAAGGAGGTTGGTAAATTACCGTGGAGAAGTACCAAGTGTTGATGAAGGAAGATCTCTGATGAGAGATCAATTGTGTGGAGTTCGGGCTCTTGCGTTTTGGGAAGATCTGATTTCTTGACGACCATGGGAAACAATAGATAAATTTCATAGTTTAACGCTAACCATAAATAGTTAGACAACGTGAGACATTTGTCTGAAAGTTTTGTTGATTGCTCCGTTATTAGCGGCTACAACAAATTTAATGGCTATGGAAAAATTTATTTCTGCTTGAAATTTATCAGCGTGCCAGCTTGAGACAACTCTCCAGTGGGGAGTTCCTCCCCCAAGGAATAGCCTATTGGCTAATAAATACATTGCCCCAAAAAAAAGCTTTTACTGAACTAAGTACTGGTAGAGGATGCAACCAATAAAAATCTGTTGAGACGAATTGCAATCTGTTGCATAACAAAAATATAAAAAATAAAAGTAAAAAATGAAAAAGGATAGGGAAACGCACACGACAAGAAAAATGCACTGAAAATCCACTGTAAAATTGACGGCTAATACTTTTTCAATCGTCTTACATTCTGTATGTATAGTTTTCCACTGTTGATTTTTAAATAAAGGTTGTCCATTTCATATAAGAGACACCTTCAGTGTAAATATATTGGAATTGATTAGGAGACTAAAATTAGTTAGGAAATTTGTAAATGGAAAAGAAATTTTGTGGTGGAGAGTAACTTTTGTTCTTTAAAATACTTATAAAAAGGTAAAGTTATGAAATTAAAAACTTATTCAAGTTCTATTTGGACTATTGTTAATTATAGTGGTGTCTTATGAATGTAAAATTTGGGTTGGTATTACTTTCAACAAAAAATGGATACAAATAACGAAAATTCAAAAACACGTGATCACAACAAATTCAAGTTAAAAGCATTGGTCTCTTATGAGAGTCTTCTAGTTGAAATGGGTGTGTATTGAAGCCATCATTATGGTATGGCTTTTAAGATATTTGAAAAAATTGAGCAAATGGAAGCAAGTTGTTTGCCTAATGTTGTCTTTAAAGATGTCTCGAATGAAAGAAAGAAGTCATGAATGATGTTAAATTGTAGGTGTATGGACAAGTGTACATTCAATTGAATACTTTCTCTGGTGATGGTAAATAAATAAAGGCTTTCTTGTAAATAAGTTTCACAAGGCTATGTGGGAAAGATGTTAGGGATAAAAAAGCTATTATCTTGGAGAATTTAACCCCACCTTGGAGCATCAACAAAAGGTCTATTAAAAGGTAAATATCCCATGGAAGTCAAAGATTCTCATTGCCTATTTTAAAACTAACTCGAATCATCTACAATATGAAATAAGTAGGTAGAAAGGCCAAAAGAGGTTTGAGAAAAGAGGGTATGTATATTTTGCATAGTGGTAATTGGTGTCACTAAAGTTTGAACCCTCACTAAGCTCTTAACTCATCAACCCAGTGAAACATGGGAAGACCTCTCAAAGTGTGGCCTTTCAAAGTTAGAGTTCAACCTCCAAAGAGGGTTGGTTCCCTATTGCAATCACCTAAAATGGACTAACTATTGTTCCATACTAGGAAAAGGGAAAGAAAGAAACATGAAGTGAAACCAGGACTAAAAAGGTGATGCACAAAAATGGTTTATAAACCTATAATGTTATTTTGGACATACAATATGACTGACTTCTCAAACCAAAACATACACAACTCAAAATTTTAGATGTACTTTGCAAAAGTAATTTATAACTAGGTTAAAGGTAAGAAATACATTATTAAAAAGGAGGTATAAAATACTAGGATTCAGGTGTCATCTACCTTGTACATCATATGACATGGTTCCAACATCCTTGAAAAGTGTTCTAAGACACTTATGATGTATTGGAAAATAATTTGTAATATTAATTATCACTATTATTTGTAATACATTCATAAGGGGTGATGGCTTCCACTAGCAACAGTTAAAGTAGTTTGTTAACACAATTAATTAGTATCGGTCCCCACTTATGGATGTCTAGAATAAGATATTTAATCACTTAAGAAAGTGGAAAAAGAGTGACCTATGGGCTTCTCCAAATGGGAGCATGGAAGAGGCAACAAGTGTCTCTTGGTTTATGGTCATTTATTACATTTAATATAATGTTTATCTTGCAAGTATAGGTGTCCATGTTGGAGGGTATTGGAAGATAAATTAATCTCTTTTTGAGTTTTGTGGAGGCATTCTAAGGGTTGTGGTCATGAGGAATGAAGATTCTTCTTTGGGAACCTAAAGAATGTGTAATAATTGAATACAAATTTCACTACAAGAACAAAGGACGGGTGGGAGGCATGAGTAGGTGATTCACATGTGCATAGGTGCTACTATGGTGGAGGCAAAGAGGAGAATGGAAATGACTGTATTGTAAGTACATTTATTGTTGTTAATACAAGCTTGTCCTCTCTTCTTGGTGGAGTTTTTTTCTTGCAAGGGTTTCTCTATGCAAATATGTGTTATGTGTGAATCTTATGTTGTTGTTTTATGCCTTATTGTTATTATCTTATATCGAAATTAACCATTATTTATTGTTGTTATGAGTTCATATAAGATAGGTTTATTAAGCATGGTTAACAAGTTAGTTTTTGGCATCATAAAGAAGAAGGATCTAATAATGGGTTTTCCACAATTAAGGCAACTTAATTTTTAGATTTTCATGTGAGTTACAGAATTTCATGTCAACCGCTATTATCCAAGCCTTGAATCTCATCCTTTGATTAATTTACTTGATAAATATTAATCTTCACAATCTTTGGTGTTGAAGCTATTTATTTCCCAATATTTGGTATCAGAGCTAAAGGCCACTGGTTCTGGGTACTCCTCTATTTTTGGTTTCTAAGATTGGAAAGCTTGTGGGAATCATTTAGAAGGAATCAAAGGTTGTTGAAAGGCTTTTGGGGCTGCAATAAATGTTCTATGAGTTAACATTATTTTTCAAAAATTTCAAATTGGAAATTGTGGATATTATCAATGTGATCTATGTTGGGCATTTGAAGCTCATGTTTGTAGATCTTCAAGGAGTTGGTTATGGTTTATTGAGTTGGATCTCCTATTCGATAATACGTGTGTATCCTTTTGTTTGGTGGTTTTTTTCCTTTACCTTTTCATCATATGCAATGAGAAAGTGTTTGTGTTGGATTGGTATTGACATCCTGGTCACATGGAGATAGACTAGTTGTTTGGATTATAGAATGGAGTGCTTGTGTACAATTCATGGTTTTAGCCTATGCTTACATAAAATAACTAGAAGATAAGACACTAAACTCTTTGTGATTTGTGGAGTTGATATGTTTCATATGGTTTAAGCTCTTGGACAACTTTGTTATCTTGTTGGGTTGTAGTGATCTCTTATTTTCAACTATTGGGTTTTGTAGGTCTGTGATATTTCCATTGTTGAAATGAACCACATAATGTGAATGTCTAGATGTTTAAATATATTTTATATTTATTGAGATGGATTTATGGGGTTTACATGTTAACTAAAATCTATGATAAGACAAGATTCATGGTGTTCTGAATGGAGACAATTACAAGTTTGTATAATTGCTTAGAAGGTTCTTATTGATATATGGTTACTCCTACGTGGGTTTGTTTGGAAAATTAGATCTAGTGTTGATTATGGTGTTTGAGTCTTGGAAATCCACATGTTATGCCTAATTATCTCTATTATGCATGATATTGATGTGGAGTTGGATCTTTCAATTATTCGGGATTGGACCATTAATTATGTATTTCTTTTTTGAGACATTGCATATGTGTTGATCTTCTAAATTGTCTATTAAGGATTCGGTTTGGTAGGCCCTGTTATTGATCACAATTATTAAATTGGTATTTTAACTACAGTGAGAAAGGGATTCTATTGGGAGTACCTAATATAGTTGATCATTTGAATTTTAGTAGTAGATTATGGTGCATGAAAAGGTCTGCTCACTTTTAATGGAGTTTTGTTAATGATGTTATTCATGATGCCATGTATAACTCAATATCACTTTCAGTGGGAGCTTTATGTAGTCACATAATATGTTTTATCTTCTTTGTTTCAAGATTTTGGCTATAAGTTATTGTTGTTACAGTGTATTTCTAGTCATGGACAATCTTTGATTAGAAGATGGATGATATTTTTGCAATAGGTGTGGTTGTCATGTGGAGCTCTTAGATTCTACCTTCGAATTATAGTGAGAGTTTGAAATATTTGGTTCTATTGACAAGGTATGTGTATTTGTATCTTCTTGGTCTAAAGATCATGATTTGACTCTTCCTTTTGGGACCTCTAGGTTGAGTTCTTTGATTATGTTGGGGCCACAAAAGGATCTTCAATTAGGAGATGTTTATTATGATGCCTAAAGAGCTTGGTTACACGGTTCAATGGGAGCTTTTCCAGTGATGTGGATACATCCGTCAACAATGGATGGTTATCTTTATGTGATTTGGAGATGGTGGCATCTTGGTGCCATGGAGGACTCTTGAGCCTTTGGTGAGGTGTTGTTGTTTCTCTTTGGTTTTGAGTATTAATCATTTATTTGGATCTTCGTGATTTTTCATGAAGTTGGCATGAATTGATTGGTATATGCTCATGGAGGCTAGACAAACTTGGGTGAGGCTACGAGATCTCATATTTTTTGGATTGCGTCTTGAGATAGTTACTCTTTGATGAGTATTTCAATAGAAAGATCGAGGAGCCTACAACCAGTTATGGATGTGAATTCATTATGGACCTAGAGAGAAGATTTTCATTTTTTATAAGCTTTATTTATTGTGTTGTAAGCACGTGACAATCTTGTTTCCCACTCTTGGTATACTCAGCAACTAAATGATCAAAGAGTCATTGCTTGACTGGTTATAAGATGCATTCTTATTTTGTATCTTGTTTTCATGTGGGTAAGTCTTGTATGAAGACTTTTTTAGAAGAAGATGCATGGTTTTATGGATTTCCATTGTTCTCCTTGTTGATGGTCTTAAGCTAAGGATATAGTTTTAAGGACTTATCTGGAGAGGTATAGGAAATGGTTTGTGGCTTTGAGCATCATTCACTTTTTTGTGGGAATGGGCGGTTTGTTTGATCTACCTTTGGTATAAGAGGTTTACATCTATTATTTCCATATTTCATTTGATTGAATGTTAGATGTTGATATCCTTTTAGTATGTAAATGGTGAAGGAGATCTTACATTACATAGCTTGGTACGTGTTTAGCATGGGACAAGGATATGGTTTGATTTGCAAGTTCTCTCTTTGGTCTTGTTCTTCTTCCTCGATGTTTGTATTCACATTGTTGAGTATGAAGAACTTGGGAGAGCTATCGAAACTATTGGTGGAAGAGGTATTGCAACATTTTTTGATTGCAAGATTTGCAGATCAATGTATGTTTCCTCGACACTGTGTCATAAAGGAGTTGGCCACATCTTCTATGTGAAGTGCTATAGATAGGATTTGTATGCTTTGGTCTATTTTTTAGCTTGGACATTACTCATGTAATGGTTTTTCATGGATAGATGCATAGTTATCCTTGATGATATCTTGGTTTGTTGATTACTTATGTGATGATGATTTTGCATGTTTCATTGGATTTGGATCTACAAGTTATGCAGGTCTTGGATTAGCTACCCATTTTCTTGCAATGCGATGAATCGAATGTGGACTGTGTTTATCCACAATATTGTTTTAGTGGTGATGTTGAATTAGTTAGTTGGCCTTGTTTTTGGTTATTTGTGCATCGATGTGTTTCTTTGAGATAGTAGATTGGATATATAGTGACTTTATTGCAAATTTAGAGTTGATATGTCGATGGAATGAAGTTTTATTTGTTTTAATATACCTTGTTTAAGGTATGGTTAGCTTGGATGAATTGCAATTTTTTGCAGTTGCTTTTCCAAGTGGTATGAGTGAAGTAATTACTAAAAGTGTTTGTTAGCATTTGAATCTCATACTTACTTTCATGTAGAGATTGGTGCAAGTTTCAGTAATAGTGGATATGGTTCACCTTGGCATGCTACTTTTTCTTCCATGTGTGGCATGTTGGAGGATGTGAGGAGAGTTTTTGCTCAATGGTGGTTGTCATGGTTGCTTTTGCAAAAATCATCTTGGAACACGAGAGCACGATGAATATTCATATGGTATATAGATGGCTAAGAGATGGTTTTCATTTTTTTGTGATTCTTATGGATGTATTTCTAATGTATGATGTCAAGTGGGAGAATCTTAGGATTAAGGTACCATCTACCTTCTAAATCTGATGGCATCATTCCAACATCCTTGGAAAGTATTTTAAGGCACTTAGGATGTATTGGAAAAATAATTTGTCATATTTAATTCTCATCATTATTTGTAATACATTCATAAGGAGTGATTGGTTCCACTAGTAGTAGTTAAAGTGGGTTGTGAACACAATTATTTAATATTGTTTTCCCTACTTATGGATGTCTAGAATAAGATATTTAATGACTTAAAAAGTGGAAAAAGACTAACTTGTGGGCTTCTTCAAAATGGGGGCATGGAAGAGGAAACAAGTGTCTCTTGGTTTTCGATCATTTATTACATTTAATGTAATGTTTAACTTGTAAGTATAGGTGTCCATGTTGGAGGGAAGGTATTAGAAGCTAAACCGCTGTCTTTTTGAGTTTTGGGGAGGCATTATAAGGGTTGTGTCCATGAGGAATGGAGAATATTCTTCAGGAACCTTTGTTGGTGGTTTTGGAGCTCTTGCCATTCTATAAATTTAACATTTTGGGTGTAAAAAATATGTGACAGTTGAATGTAGATTTCTCTACAGGAACGAAGGACAAATGGGAGGCATAAGTAGGTGATTCACATCTTCATAGGTGCTTCTATGGTGGAGGAAAAAAGGAGAATGGAAGTGATTGCATTGTAAGCAAATTTATTCTTGTTAATACAAGATTGTCCTCTCTTCTTGGTGGAGTTTTTTCCCACAAGGGTTTCTCCACGTAAATCTTGTGTTATGTGTGAATGTTATGTTGTTGATTTTTGCATCATTGTTGCTATCTTATGCTAATATTAATCATTATTTTTTATTTTTTTATAAGTTCAAATAAGATAGGTTTATTAAGAATGGTTAACAAGATGATTTTTGGCATCATAAAGATGAGGGATCTAATCATGGGTTTTCCACAATTAAGGAAGCTTTTTTTAATTTGCATGTGTTTCAGGCTTTCATGTTGCTACTATCCAATCCTTGAATCTCATCCTTTGATTAATTTATTATATAGAGGTTGATATTCACAATCTTTGGTATTAAACTTGTTTATTTCCCAACATAAAATTTATCACAACTTAACTATTATCCCTAACTGGTATAAGTCATATCCTACAAAATAGATAATTTTTTTCATAGACGCAATAGAGATGAAACAAAAATTAGGGAGAAACCTCATCACAAGAATGCATCAATTATCTTAAACAAACTTGCACAATATAACAACTCAAAGAAGATAAAAAAGCTTGATTCTTGGTGATAAAAAGATATTTACAACATCTTTATACAAATATAAAAAGTTTGTTTCTCGATCTAATAATGAGTTACAATGAGATACAATAAAATATAGGTGCGAGAAAACCTTATTTTTGGTTACAATAATTCACCCAAAATGCAAAAACTAACTAAAAATATGAAGCTTAAGGTTGTGCTTTATAATGTGCAACAACTTGCTACAAGAAAGGAAACATATGTTGATAGAGAAGACAAGTGTTACATTAGCTTGTTGTGTCAAACTCCTTCGGGTGTACAATTGACTTGTTGCTACTTTTGAGGTCCTCAAAGTATTGCAAAGTAATGGCTTCATAAATAAAAGTCTTTTACCATGACTACATCAACGATCAAGCTCCTCAATTAGCTCCTAGATGCTTTCAACAAGCAAAAATTCGGTCAAAATGTCTCCTACTTCTGCTCAAGCATTTGAACAAGTCGCTATTTTCCTCTATATTTTATCCGCATGTTCAATGACTAATTTTAACTCCTTCAATTTTTTCTACACTTCTTGCCATGGTTACAAGGAATATGATTTTCAAGGCCTTAAAGGTTGGAAAAGTCTTCTAGTGGATAGAAAGTAATTGGGCCATTTAAAACCACCAAAACTACTTCAAATTGACTGTTAATGACATGTGATTTCTCCTTAATAGATCTTTTACCTCTGAGTGTTGTTTATACATGTCAAAACGTGTATTAGGAGTCATCAAACTAAGTTTATACTGCTTTGAAAAAAATTAAGGCTTTTATTCTTTGTCAATGTTGATTTTACTCTAAACAATGAATAGACCCTAAAGCATAAAATGTGTTACCTTTTATTACTCTATTGATTACTATTCTCATCCACTCAATAGACCATACAATCATGTCTAATGGATACTATCACACAACATTCTTTGATATTGTTACACACTTTAACAGGCAATAAATATCATACCTTAGGTTGCCTTTCATTCTTTTCTTTTTTCCCCTCTGAATTCCATATTCACGTCTAGGCTATGTCTTTTTTTCTTCTTTCTATCCTGGGATTATCCTTTCCATGTAAGATTGTCCTTCCACTTAGTTATTATTTCCCTGATATCACACATCAATTAAATGTCCTCAACATGTTAAAAGAGGCTCATAGATTGTCATCATCTTCTAATGTTCTTTGCTTCTTATCATGACATGGTATTCACTTAGTTTTATAGGTATGTTGTTTCTTAGCTTGAGACTTCATAGTATACATATCATAACTTCACATTAAAAAAAAAAAATTAAAGCCCATCATAGAACAATAAGAATGATAACATCAAATAAAACAAGAATATCATCACTTTCACTCTCCCTCTTAACATAACACAATTATTCTCTTAAGGACTATCATTGTAGTTATGCTCATTCCTTTTTATTTTTTGCAACTTGATTGCATACTCTGAATTTATCATTTGGCTCTTGTAAGAATGTCCTTTACTGTGGTTGAAATCACACTTCTTTGGTATTTGACTATTTATTTTTATGTTGATTGTAAGTTCTTTTTCTATCTTATGTCACTCTTCATCATCATGCTAAAACTTTCATTCCATTGTGCAATGTTGTCCATTCTCAGTACTCTTTGTGTTGTTAATGAGTGTCTTTGGCAAAAAAGGACTTTCATCTCTAAATTTAATCTTTACAATTATATTTCTCCTTTGATGACTCTCTCTCTAAACCTATAGACTATCATGAGCATAAGACGTGACTATGTTTTTATCTGTTCTCCATAGGGCACTTTTCTTTGCCTCTAAATAACTTTTGACATACCTTTAAATATTATAACGACCAACAAAATATTGTCCTTTTCTTGTTTATATTGTTGTTTTACTTTCCATTGTTTTGTGTTGCTATCCTTTATGCTTTTTCTCTTTATATCATCCTCCACTATGACAAAAAATAATACCATGGTTGAAGATTGTCTTTATCCTTTTTATCTTCTATACTACATGATCTTTCAACATTATCATGACCATATGTTGAGTAGCTACTACATGAACAACAATAATGATGAGAGAACCTTTAAACTATTGTCAAAGCCTTTGAGATACTGAAAGTGCACTATTCTCTATAACTAATCCTTTAATATTATAGATCATTTCCTTGTGTTTCTTGATAAGGCATTCTCTCTATTACTATGTCATGGATACAAAAGCATTTTACCTTTCCTATTTAAATAAGCTTCACACTAGATCTCTACAAAGGTTTGCATGGTATGACTTACTTCAAGACTGTCATCCAACTTTTTTTTCCATAGTTGGTGTCCATGCAATCCATGACCAACTTTTTTAATGTCTCTTTAAATCTTGGTATGATTGTCCTCAAGCATATAAGTTTCTTTCAAGTCTGTGAATTGCTACCTCGTAATTATTGTCCATCTTGCATATGTTATTTTGTACTTTGACATGGTAGTCCATGTTATCTTTGACATACTCCATATGTTCTCTGTCTTGAAACACTACTCCTTGTCTTCAACATACATATTATTCTAATCACACTCCTTGATCCTAAAAGACAACACTTTGATCTTAAGATTTCATCATCAAGTGTAACATTTAAGATAAACTCGCAGCAATGGTGCCTACTCCCTTCTTATTTCAAGTTGTGATAAAACATTAATTATAGCAAAACAAAACAAAGCATTAGAAATAACACCCAATTTCAAACTTCCACTTTGTTGTGGAAAACTTGAGACTTCGCTAATTCACTTTTTCAGACTCATGCATTATAAAAAGAGTTTTAAGAACTCCAGATGAATTCTCCCAAAGAATTTAATTGCCTCTTTCTGGCAGTCTATCAAAACAATGATGTGGAATTGAAATAATATTCTAGAAATAATAAGCAGACAAAAAGATTTGGCAAAGTTCAGGAAACCATTTGTGTTAAACACACTCTAGTTTCTCCATAAACACACCTTGGACAACAATATCAAGATTTCAAACTATACTTTAATAATGAAAATTAGTGATAATGCCAAAATTGATATAAGGGCATTGAATTGCAAAACCTAAGGGTAGAACTCAATCCTTAATAAGCTTCTGAAAGTGTGCTTTTGTTGTACCTAAGCATTATCAGAACTTTGTACTCTCATGGATATGCAGTCAGATGAGGACTCTAAAATTATTTGTTCCCAAGAGAAAAAATCCTAAAATGGGCTAAGCCTCAATGGTATATTTGAATTAACTCCAAATTATCTAGTGTCATTGAAAATTCTAGTTACTCTAATCATCATCTGTGAAAAAAAACAACCACCAAAACAAAAAAATAATAGTGTGTCAAGTGAGTGTTCCTTCCAGGACACTATGTACTTTCTCTGCACCTTTGATGTTCCTGGTTCCTCATCTTGCAGTTCTTGTTGGCCGTCATTTTTAGTGTCCTTGTCCCTCTCCCTTTTCAACATTATGGGGAGGTTTGTCATGTTGTTCTAATGCTTAATTGGTTCGATCGATCAACTCTTCAGGCTTTGATGTTTCATGTCGTCTGTATCTTTGAGTTCAGTTGTTTGCCTTTGTTTACAATCTGATTTGAGTAGTGTCATTTGAGGGTACTCATGCAGATTACAGTTTTCTCTACCTAGTCATGTTCTATTTCAGTGGACGTTCTTCAAATCAGCAGTTACTCTTCAACAGTGTTACTAGTTATTCATGCTTCAGTGGTGTTCTTCATGCTCTTCTTTTTGTTCCTATCTTCTGGAACACTCTTGTTTGGAGGCTTCTTAGTCCTTCACTTGAGCTTTCATCTCTTCTTGGAGAGGAGTTTTGTTCCCACAGGGTTTTCTCCTTTTTCTCCACTTTACAGAGATATTTATTGTACTTTGGTACCTTATCAGGCCTAGTTGTCGGGGACCCATTGTTGCTTTCCTGCATTTTTACATGTTTTCTTAATCTTTAGTTGTTTTTTAGCTACTCCCTAAGTTTATCTTAAGGGGGGGTGTTGGAGTTATCTTTTATTAGCTAATAATTATTTATTTAATTACTAGTCTATTATACTCCATGCTTAAGCTAAACTTAGGAATATTATAATTCTTTAGGGTTTTCTCCTTTAGGGTTTCGAGTATTCTTTTATAAGGATTCTCTCTTTGTATTTTCTCCAGATTGAAGTTGATAGTGTGTAAAGAGTGTGGAGAGAATTCTTATAAAAGGACACTCAAAACCCTAAAGAAATATATACTGTAGGATCAGAATGACAACGTGTAAAGAGTGTGGAGAGAAAGAAAGAGTCCATCTTCTCATAGGAGCCTGTTTGAGACCATATAATGAGTGTCGAAGTCTGCAAACCAAAGAGGAATCCTTCACAAATCCCTTAGGTGAGTACCGAGTAGCAGTGTTAGCTAGCAGGAGGTTTTATGGCTTTGACAATTGATGACTAAGTTTGGGTTCCCTCCTGATAGTCCCACTATTCTTTGGTATGACATTCAGAGTGTCATTCACCTTTCTCGCAACCCAGTGGAGCACCAGAGGTCTAATCACATTGAGCTTCACATCCACTTCATTAGACAATTGATTCAGGATGGCTTTCTCATCTTGGAGTACATTCCTAAAGAGGAGCAAGTTGTTGACATCTTCACTAAACCTTTTGCATCTTTGCACTATCGTCAATTGCGCTCTATGCTTGGGGTGAAGGAAGGTGTCCTTGGGGGGTCTCATTGATGCCTTCCTTCCTTCATGTATTTTTTGCATGCTTTTTCCCATCTCTTTTTGGGGTAGAGTTTTTCCCCCGTGGTTTTCTGTATTACTCTATTTCATAGAGATTTGGTTGTGATTGGGTACCTCATCAGATTTTGTTGCTGGGACCCAAATTTTTTTACCTTCTTCATGTAGTTGCATTTTGCTTTATTACATTTAGTTTTTTAGCTACTCCCTAAGTTCATCTTAAGAGGGGGTGTTAAAGTTATCTTGTATTAGCTAATAATTATTTGTTTAATTATTAGTCTATTATACTCTACGTTTAAGCTAAACTTATGAATTTAATAATATCGTAGATATTTAATAATTATTCTAATTATTAAATACTCTTTATCCCTTTAGGGTTTCTTTAGGTTGCATATCTTTAGGGTTTCATATTCTCCTGTCATAAGGATTGTATTATAATTTTCTTTTTCATTCCCTCTCTGAATGATAATCTTTTTCTTCAGAGCCTTTTTTGTGTTTTGTCTCCAATCTTCTCTTGTGACAGGTATTTTGCTTTCAAATGCTCTTGGGATCTCAGAAGTTGTAGTTTCCCAACTTCTTCATGGTATCAGAGTTTCAGATCTGCATGCCCCTGTTCTCTTCATGAGAGATTTTGGGCCTTGTTCTTCAAATTTGTGTATTCGGGGGTTTGTGCAGTTGTTTTTTTCTATTTCTGGGAGTAACTAATTTTTTGGTACATTTTGGTGCCAAAAGGACTTCACAGTTGGATTCAAAAGGCTGATTCCATGAATTTTGATATATAATTTTGCCTCTTTATGCCCTAAAAGAGGGGTTTTTTTTTTTGTTTTGGCCGTAACTTGGGCATACAGAGGTGTTTTTTGACAAATATTATATCGTCGGAAAGCTCTTTCCGAGCTCTATCCAGATCTAGAGGTTTGAACTTTTGGTTTTTCTTTTTTGATGTCATTTTTTTTTCTATCAAAGCCAAAGATTCTGTTTTGCACTCTGGGATAAATAACTTTAGCATTCGAACTCCGTTTTTCAAAAAAATTATATCGTTGGAAAGCTTGTTTTGTGTTATTTCTGTTCATATGAGTGTTCTTTATAGATTCTTCTTTAAGTATATTTTCTTCACTTTTTTTGCTTTTCAACACTCTAGTGAATATCTTGGATGTTTAAGGTCCTGGTATCTCTTTCTTTCAGTAGGATGTCTTGTCTTTGGCTGTTCTTTCTATTTCTAGTCTTTTGTATCTTCTGATCATTGTAGCATGTTATTTATGCAAACACACTGAGATAAAGTGCCATCATACATTGTATATCTGGGATCTTGCACATCTTGTGCCTTATTGTACATGCACTACTTATAAAGTGCCATGGGGGGTTGATGTTTGCCATTGTTTGCCATCTACCTTTGTCACAAGAGTGTTCATTCCATGACATTAGCCTCATGATGTGTGTCAAGTGAGGGTTCCTTACACGACACTATGTACTTTCTCTGCACCTTCGATGTTCTTGGTTCTTCGTCATGTAGTTCTTATTGGCCGTCATTTTCAGTGTACTGTCCCTCTCCCTTTTCAACATTATGGGGAGGTGTGGCCTATTCTTCTAATGCTTCTTTGGTTCAATTGATCAACTCTTCGGGCTTTGATGTTTCATGCCATTTGTATCTTCAAGTTCAGTTGTTTGCCTTTTGTTTGTCATCTGATTTGAGTAGTGTCATTTGAGGGCACTCATCTAGATTATAGTCTTCTCTACTTGGTCATGTTCTATTTCAGTGAAGGTTCTTCAGATCAGCAGTTACTCTTCGACAATGTTTGCAGCTATGTCATGCTTCAGTGGTGTTCTTCTTGCTCTCTTTTTGTTCCTATCTTCAAGAACACTCTTGTTTGAAGGCTTCCTAGTCCTTCACTTGAGCTTTCATCTATTCTTAGATAGGAGTTTTGTTCCCACGGGGTTTTCTCCTTTTCTCCACTTTACAAAGATTTTATTATACTTGGGTACCTCATCGGGCATAGTTGTCAAGACCCATTGTTGCTTTCCTGCATTTTTTACATGTTTTTTTAGTCCTTAGTTGTTTTTTAGCTACTCTCTAAGTTCATCTTAAGGGGGTGTTAGAGTTATCTTTTATTAGCTAATAATTATTTATTTAATTATTAGTCTATTATACTCTATACTTAAGCTAAACTTAGGAATCTTATAATTCTTTAAGGTTTTCACCTTTAGGGTTTCGAGTATCCTCTTATAAGAATTCTCTCTTTATATTTTCATAACAACTGTAATTATTGAATTGCATTCTTGTTGCACAATCAATATGACTCCACTTTTATGGATCTCTGAATTCTGGCCTCCATAACTTTTTTGCTTCTCTCATTTTGTGACAAGTTTGCATGTATATGATCTTTAGGAGCTATAGAGTTGATTTTTCCTCAACTCCAATATGGTATCAAAGCTCTAGATCTGCGTGCCCCTGTTCTCTTCATGAGAGATTTTGGGCCTTGTTTTTCAAATCTGTGTATTCAGGGGTTTGTGCAGTTGTTTTTTTCCATTTATGGAGGTAGCTATTTTTTTGGTACATTCTGGTACCAAAAGTACCTCACAATTGGATTCAGAAGGCTGATTCCATGAATTTTGATATATAATTTGCCTATTTTTGGTGACAGGGGAATCTAGGGCATGATTTTTTATTGGCACATTTTTTGAGGCACTATAATCTGTACGACTGTACCTACAAATGCGTCACAAAATTTTTGTAAAAAAAAAACCCTCTTTATACCCTAAAAGAGGGGTTTTTTTTTCTTTTGGTTGTAACTTGGTCATACGGAGGCATTTTTCGACAAATCTTATATCGTCGCAAAATTTTTTCCAAGCTCTATCTAGATCTGGAGGTTTGAACTTTTGATTTTGCCTTTTTGATAGTGTTTTTTTTCTGTCAAAGCAAGAGGTTCATTTTTGCACTCCGTGAGACATAACTTGAGCATCCGAACTCCGTTTTTCAAAAAAATTATATCGTTGAAAAGTTTGTTTTGTGTTCTTTCCATTCATATGAGTTTTGTTTCCATATTCTGCTTTAGCTATATTTTATTTAGTTTTATGTTTTTCAGCACTCTAGTGGATATCTTGGATGTTTCGGGTACTTGGATCTATTTCTTTGAGTAGGATGTCTCGTGTTTGGCAATTCTTTCTGTTTCCAAACTTTTGTCTCGTCTGATCATTGTAGCATTTTATTTATGCAAACGCACTGAGATAAAGTGTCACCATGCATTGTATACTTGGGATCTTGCACGTCTTGTGTCTTATTATACATGCACTGCTTATAAAGTGCCATGGGGGGGGGTTGATGTTTGCCTTTGTTTGTCATCTACCTTTGTCATGTGAGTGTTCCTTCCATGACATTAGCCTCATGAAGTGTGTCAAGTGAGTATTCCTTCCATGACATTATGTACTTTCTCTGCACATTTGATGTTCCTGGTTTTTCGTCATGCAATTCTTGTTGGCCGTTATTTTTAGTGTACCTATCCCTCTCTCTTTTCAGCATTATGGGGAGGTTTGTCCTATTGTTCTAATGCTTACTTGGTTCGATCGATCATCTCTTCAGGCTTTGGTGTTTCATGCCATCTGTATCTTCGAGTTCAGTTGTTTGCCTTTGTTTTCTATCCAATTCGAGTAGTGTCATTTGAGGACACTCATGCAGATTACAGTCTTCTCTACCTGGTCCTGTTCTATTTTAGTGGAGATTCTTTAGATCAGTAGTTACTCTTTGACAATGTTTGCAGCTATTTCATGCTTCAGTGGTGTTCTTCATGCTCTTCTTTTTTGTTCCTATCTTTTGGAACACTCTTGTTCGGAGGCTTCTTAGTCCTTCACTTGAACTTTCATCTCTTCTTGGAGAGGATTTTTGTTTCCATGGGGTTTTCTCCTTTTTCTCCACTTTATAGAGATTTTATTGTACTTGGGTACCTCATCAGGCCTAGCTGTCGGGACCCATTATTGTTGTCATGCATTTTTTTACATATTTTATAAGTCCTTAGTTCTGATTAATAAGAAAAACAAGTTTTAAGGAACCAAAACCTTTACATAGGAGCATAAGAGTTCATCAAAAAGCTTCCAGATATGCTAGGAACAAATTACAAAAAGACTGGAAAAAACCTAGTCAACTGAAAGGACAACAAAAGAAAGGAACAGCAAAGCACAAAAAACCAAAGAAAACACATCACAACTAAAAAGACTTGAGGAGCTCCTCCGCTTTATTCACCAGCTGATCATTGTTTGTCGTGACAACTTTGAATTCTTCCAGGTCCTTATTTGGCTTTTTCTCCTTCTTTTTACCTCTGCTCCTTGTTCTAGGTCCTTGCACTTCTCCCGTGCCATCCATGTCAGATTCAATCTCCAAGGAATCCTTCTCCTCTTCCATTTTGCTGATGAGGATTTTTGTGTTGCCAATTGAAGCCTTTAGAATGTTTAAGATTTGTTTTGCAATGCTTTTAAGGCTTTCTTCAATTTTATTGACTTTTTATCAGTTTCCTCCATTCTTTGATCCATACCAATCTCATTATTTTTCCTCTTAGTCAGGTCTTTCTCGATTTGCTCAAACCTGAGGTTAAAGGAGTCTCTGATCTCTTCGACTTTAGCAACTATTTTAGTCAGATCCTCAACCTGTTCTACCATTGACTTGCCTCCGCCAATACTAATAGTCTCTAGAATTTGGACTTTGTGATTGAGCTTCTTAATATCCTCCACAACTTTCTTGTAACTGGAAATTAGCCAATCAATGATGTCCACAAAGCCTTTCAAACCCTTAGGAGGAGGACATGAGGAGGGTGATTTCTCACCAACGTTGTCTTTTTCCATATTGGAGCTGTCTCCAATAGTAACTTTACCAACTTTTACAATTCTCTGTTCAGAACCTTCCCCAATGGTCTCCTCCTCCACATTCTAGTCGAAGTCTGGGTTCTTTCTCTGTACCCGTTCCTTAAGCTCCGTAATGTTGGCATCCTGTTTCTTTTGTTTGTTCCTTGTCTGAATAGAAATTTTCTTTTTCTTTTTCTGGGGAGACAGGGGTTCCTTCTCAGAATCCTCAGAGACCTCTTCCTCCGAGGAGGAGCTAATTTGGAGAATTTTATCTTTAGATTTATTCTTTCTCTTCGAGGAGGAAGGCTTGGTTATCACATGTTTTCTTTTCTTACTAGATTTCGCTTCAGAGTCATCTAGACTCTCTTCGGACTCGCTCATCGAATCACTATCTGACTCCTCACCTAAAGAAAAAATAGAATCTGACCCTTCCTCCTTAGACTCTAAGATAGAAGGTTGAGGGCGGGCAATTTCATTGGCTTTGAGGTGGTCATAAATTAAAACCATGAATCCTTGATGCATGGCAGTATCACCCTTAGGGTTCTCTTTATGGGCCTTAATGATCGCATTCATGGAGCACAACAGAAAATAAGGGATATTGACTTTTTCATCATACCTAAAATGGTTCAGCAAAACAAAATGGTAGCCATACACTTTTGTGAATCTACCATCCAAAGTTACATAGCGCATTATAGCAAATAAGACCTCCCTCCATGGTTTAACAAAAGCCCTAGGAGGATAGTAAGTTTTACTTAGCTTAACCAGGCACTTTTTCTCCTTTGCCATTTCAGGATATCTTTCTATGGCCTCCTCGCTCAATTTCCTGTCTCTATAGTAATTACTTCCTTCCCTGTGACGACCCGTAACCTGAGCAATGAGGTCCTCATCTATGGAGATTGATTGATCTCCCATATTCAGAGTGCCCTTTCTCTAGTTTTTATAGAAGAACTTAGTAACTGTGGCATCACACCCATGGAGCCTCTCCATAAACTTTGAAAACCCGCCCTTCTGCAAAATGTTCCAGACAACCTCCTTTTGCTTCCACTCCTTGCAGTTGCTGGGTTCATAACAACGTCGGTTTCCTCCCATTTTTTCACTATTCAGAGCAGCAGGTCGAGAATTGCAGAGAGCTTTAGACAAATTTCTCAGAACTACCAAATATACCCAGAAAGCGTGGGAAGCGGTAGCGTGAGTCTTGCAATAAATGGTACTGACCTTATTATTACTCACATCACTCCTTTTAATCCATTTCATCGTTACTTTGTCCATTTATGATCTTTGGGGTACTATTGCATCGATCCTTAAAAATGATTAATCTGACATCATCGGGGATGTGCTCTTCACCCTTCCATGTGATCATTTTATCTTGAATGACTGCCACATTGGCTGCCCAATCAGCAGAACCTTTAGCTTCATGATAGATATGAGATATGAAGCATTTCTCAAAAGTATTAATGAGATCTCTAGCAGCCTTTATTGTGTTAGTGATAGTCCATGAAGGTTTAGAGGTTCCCTTTAAGCATTTGATGATGTTATTAGAATCCCCTTCTATCCATAGATAGGGACAATTCCATCTTTTGGCCAAGAGAATACCTTGGAGTGCAGCCATTGCTTCTGCCTTGTGGTCAGTTTGACTCCTATAGGAACAACAATCATTTCCTTACAGTTACCGTTTTCATCTCTGAGGATTGCACCACATCCTGCAGGACCGGGATTGCCTTTTGCAACACCGTTGAAGTTGATTTTGAGCCAACCATGTGGGGGAGTATGCTATCTAGCTTTGAGTATTTTGTTTAGAGTGGGCTCAGGACTACCAGCATACTTCAGATTCCAGGAACTTAATATGTGAGTTTCCATTGGGTTGGCAGAAATACAAGGATTCCCAATGAGTCCAATGTTCTCCACAATGGCCCATTTAATTTTCTGGAAAACAACATCCTGGGTGAGAGAAGTATCCCTGAAGATACGGTTGTTCCTTTCTTTCCATATTCCCCACATAATATGAGGGAGAGATGGCTGCCACAAAGATCTCAAAAAGGGGTTAGCCCAGTGATAGTTCCAAGAATGGAATAAATCACTGATAGTGTTAGGAAAAACCCAATCAATGCAAAAATTCTTAAGAAGTCTTTCCCAAATTGAACCAGTAAAGGAGCATTGGATAGCCAAATGGTCCACGGACTCTTCCTCCTTGAGACAAAGAGCACATCTATTAGGGAAAGAAAAGCCTCTACCGTTCAGATTGTCTAAGGTCAGTATTTTGTTTTGAAGGATAGTCCAAAAGAGAAAATTGATTTTAGGGATTAAACCCTTTATCCAAGCTTTAGACCAAAAAGGATTCTTAGAGAGGGCTGGGGAAAGAACACCATACATTGAAGAGACAGTGATGTTGCCTTTAGAATCAAATTTCCAAATAAGGGAGTCTTCCTCTTTATTCAGCCAAACTTGAGGAAAGATGGTTCTTAAGATTAATAAGGCCTGGGTGAATACTTTCAATGTTCTTCCATTTATCACTTATCCAATACCCTTCAACCATAGGGCCATATATTCTAATACAGGAGGGAGCAAAAGGGGCCCATTCAGAGATATCTACCAAATGTTTATCAAAGAGCCAATGATCTTCCCAAAATCTAACTTTCCTACCATTGCCAACATTCCATTTAACCCCTTTGGAAATGTTATCTTTACACTTAGAGGCATGATTCCAAATATGGGACCCATTCAAACTGAAATCAGAATTGATGAAAGCTGGAAGAGAGGAAGACAAAAGAGAGTACTTACTTCTCTAGATTTTACACCATTCACTGTCAAAGTGGAACAGTCTCCAAACCTATTTAGACAAGAGAGATTCATTGAGGGTCTGAATTCTTCTCAGGCCCAGGCCTCCATTACTTTTTGGTTTGTACACCTTTTCCCAAGCCACAAGAGACATTCTTTTCTTTACCTCAACCCCTGAACAAAGAAAGTTATTCTGAATTTTCTCAATTTCTTCAGCATACTTAATAGGAATTCTACAGAGGCTAAGGGCATAAGTATGAATGCTTTGAAGGGAGGCTTTTAGTAATTGGAGTTTTCCAGCCTAACTTAAAAGGGAACCTTTCCATCCAACAAGTTTTTTTTTGAAATTTGTCCACCAGAGAACTCCAAAAGGAATCATGTGGTGCAATGCCCAGAGGGAGACCAAGGTAAGTGGCCGGAAGATCAGCAATCCAACATTCTAGAATTCTATTGATTCTATGTTGTCTCTTCTCAGGAGTGTTGATGAAAAACACTTCACTTTTAACCCAATTGATAAGTTGGCTAGAAGCAGATGCAAACTTACACAGGGTGTCCTTGAGAGTTCTTGCTTCTGAGATGCTTTAGTCCCCATGATAATGGTATCATCTACAAACTATTGGTGGGAGCATGTATGATCAACTAACAAAGGTTGGAGTCCCTTGAACATTCATCTCATCAGCATACTTTCCATAGATCTGCCAAAACATTCAACCATAATTATGAAGAGGATAGGAGAAATGGGATCCCCTTGCCTTAGTCCTCCAGAGGCTTGAAAGAAGGTGGAGGGAGATCCATTGATGAGAACAACAAAGGAGGCAGTGGTAATAAGTTGTTTGAAGAGATCCACACATTTGGTAGAGAAGTCATAAGCCAAAAGAACCTTCACAAGGAAAGACCAATCAACCCGATCATTAGCCTTTGAGAGATCAAGCTTAAGGATAAAACCCTATTTCTTAGCCATAACTAGTGAATGAATATTATTATGAACAATTATTATGGAGTCAAGGATTTGTCTTCCTGGCACAAAACCATTTTTCTGGTGCTTAATCAGAGGAGGAAGAACAGTCAGGAGTCTGGAGGTAAGGACCTTAGAAATAATTTTATAAAAAAAGTTGCATAAGCTTATAGGCCTGAACTTATCCATGGAGTTAGCACCTTGAATTTTGGGGATTAATTGAAGGTACCATTGATCTCTTTCAAAAGTCTTCTAGCATTGAAAAATTCTTTAACGCCATTGGAGACATCTTTCCCAACAATATCCCAGAATTCTTGGAAGAAGAACATGGGGAAGCCATCAGGTTTGGGTGCTTTGTTACCATCAAAAGAAAAGACATTATTCCTGATCTCCTGGTTCGAAGGTATAGAAGAAAGGGAGGCATTAATCTACTCATCAATGAGGTAAGGAATATTATAAGGAAAGAGCTTTGAGCATCAACATCCAGTCTATGATCCCTACAAAGGATATCAACAAATAATCTTTTGGCCTCTTTTCTTATCTCTTCCTCCATAACTAGCTCCCCGCTATCCACAACCAGTTTAGTGATCCTATTTGCTGTTTTATGTTTTATTGTCGACATGTGAAATAATCTTGTGTGTTTGTCACCTTCCTTCAGCCAAGTACATCTTGATCTCTATTTCCAAAATGTTTCTTCTTTAGCAATGATTTCATGGTATTTTTTGAGGATTTTGTTTTCTTCAGCAATTGACATAGTAGAGAAACCATCCTTTTGAATTTGAGACTGTATTTTATTGAGGTCTTCCTGAATTTTACCTTTGGCCGCAAAAATATTCCCAAAGTTGGTTTTGTTCCATAACCTTATGTTGTCTTTGATACTTTTGAGTTTCTTCACTGCTCTATACATAGCAGTGCCCTCAACTTTGATGTTCCACCATTCCTGGATTTTAAGAATGAGGTCAGGATGAAGTGTCCATATTTTTTCAAATCTAAAAGGAAAGTTCCTTGTTCTGTTTATTGGGTCAGCATAGAAAGTTATAGGATAATGGTCAGACCCAACCCGGATATGAGTGGATAGGGAACAGTAATAATGTTTGTACCAATCATCAGAAATAAGAGCTCTATCAAGACGAACTTGAATAAGGTCATTTCCAGTCCTCCTGTTAGTCCAAGTGTAATTGCATCCCTGTATATCCACATCATTGAGAGCTTGAGAGTTTATAAAGTCCATGAGGTCCAGTCTACTTTCCAGCTGAGAAGGGCTTCCTCCAAATTTTTCCTCCTCTCTCAAGGGAGTGTTGAAGTCTCCCATGACCAACCAGCTTAAATTCTTAAAGTTGTCCCTTATTTCCATTAATTTTTTCCAAAAATTGCTTCTGGATTTCAAGGTAATAGGAGCATAAATATTAGTGAGGATCCAAGATGTTCCATCTTTTAAATGCTCAAATTTTATGCAAGAGAAATTATTTTCTTGAATATGAACTTGACCTTTAACACTATTGAGATTCCAAATGGTTGCAATGCCTCCGGAGGCACCTTCCAAGCTACCATCACTAATGATACCAAATTTAAAGAACTTCAAAGATTCTACCTTATCTATACTCATCTTAGTTTCTTGAATATGAAAAATATTAGGTTTGCTATCCCTTATCATATTCCTAATAATATCATGTTTATGGGGATTATTTAGTCCCCTTATATTCCAAGAGATGATCTTCATAGTTACTTACTAATTCCTAGCTCCTTCAGAGTCTTCTGAGTCCCATCTGCTATATTTTTGCTGGCCTCCTTGTCTCTGACTTATGGTTTGAAGGTCGTCCTAGAGAAGAAGAAACATACCCGACATCAGCTTGGGCAATTTTGCTAGACTTCCTTAATTGGGAAGCCGAGGGGGTGGATCCTTTCTTATTCCTGTATTTTGGTATTTTCCAGTCAGCTTCTTTCTCAAGAACAACTTCAGGGTTACTGAGAATTTTGGAAATTTCTTCTTCATCACCCCATTTAGGAAATCTGGAGTCCGGTGAAGTACTGTTGACTGTTTTAGAAATTTGATCTTAATCCGAGAGATTCATTCCCAATATAGCACATTTTTGGGCTTCTTCCATTTTAGAGCTGATCAAAAGTGGGGAAGAGTCAGCCTTTTCTTCTTGAGAGCCAGTGATCTCCCCTTCCTCAGGTTGTTCCTCTTTGTTGGGCGCTTCCTTGCTAGCCAAAGTATCAACAATTACCATTTCAACTATTTCTTTTGAGGATTTAGGTTGTCCTTTAGATTCTTTTATTCGGATCTGCCCTTCCAGGGGGTTGTTCACTTTCCTTAACTCCTTCCTGAGGACTTCTTGAGTGGGGAGGTTAGAGACAAGGGTTGAGGGTACCACTTCCTTATTTTCCCCCAAGGGTTCAAAACAATTATTATCAACAAAGTCAACTTCCTTACTTTCTGAGTTTTTGACTTGCCATACCTTTTTTTTCTGTAGGCTTTTTACTCTCAGCCAAGGGTTTGGCTTGCTTGAGCTCCCCTTTAGGCTTGAGAGGACAAGATTTAGCCCAGTGACCTACTTTCTTGCAGTGGAAACAAGCAAAGGGGATAGATTCATATTCTATCAGTTGCTTCCACATTCCCAATTTTGACACAATGTCTATCTCTTCCGGCATATCTGCATCATGAGCTATCCCTACACAAAATCTAGTATGAGTAAGCCTCCTTTTTGAGGTTGTGACTGGGCCTATTGAGAGTAGCTCGCCAAAGGAGATTGCTATTCGAGAGAAAATGTTTTCTGCCCAATACTCAAGAGGCAAACCTGGTAATTTTACCCAAACTGGGACCTACGCCAAAAGAGAACCATTCATGTTAAGATTCGGATGCCATTTCCGAAGGACCAATGTTGTCTATCCAACCATCCAAGGACTACCATAGAGAATCCTTGTTTTATCTTCTTCACATGAGAAAGCAAAGGTAAGGAGGCCTTTGGGCAAGGCTGAGATTTTGACATTACCTTTCAAAGCCCATTTCCTTTTAACATAGGCCCTTGCCACTTCGATGTTTTGGCGTGAACCCATAAACTTGCCTACCAGGGAGTTCGACATACTACTAATATTATGATCCAAAACTAAATCAGGGATGGAGATAGCGAACTTACCACCGGTAGGGTCAGATATGTTCTTGACAGGAGGTAAAGAGGATTTTCCAATTGGTCTTGTTCCAACAAGGGATGACCATTTTCTAGATTCGAGTCCAATCTCCAAGACCTCTTCACGTGGGCTGGACCCCCCACTGGACCCCCCCTGTGATTTTAGAGACCACTTTATTCTCTGGCAGAGTACGAACAACCTGCGGAGTCTCATCTGCCTTCAGAATATCCGAAGGCTTGTCCTTCTCCCCCATAGGACCAACTCCATCGTTCTGGCCGCTCCCACCATTGGAACCAGAGTTCCCGCCTTGCGGGGAATTTGAAATTTGAATGTTGAAATTTAAGTCCTTAGTTTTTTTTTAGCTACTCCATAAGTTTATCTTAAGGGGGGTGTTACAGTAATATTTTATTAGCTAATAATTATTTATTCAATTATTAGTCTTTATACTCTATGCTTAAGCTAAACTTAGGAATCTTATAATTCTTTAGGGTTTTCTCCTTTAGGGTTTCGAGTATCCTTTTATAATTCTCTCTTTGTATTTTCATAACAACTATAATTATTGAGTCGTATTCTTGTTGCACAATCAATA
This sequence comes from Cryptomeria japonica, assembly GCF_030272615.1. Classification (NCBI taxonomy): domain Eukaryota; kingdom Viridiplantae; phylum Streptophyta; class Pinopsida; order Cupressales; family Cupressaceae; genus Cryptomeria; species Cryptomeria japonica. The sequence continues at coordinate 64,088,020 of NC_081413.1, read as the reverse complement.
TGACTCCTCTTTTCTAGATCTCTGAACTCTAGTTTTCTGATACCATATTGGAGTTGAGGAAAAATCAACTCTACAGTTCCCAAAGATCACCTGCATGCAAACTTGTCACAGAAAGAGAGAAGCAAAAAAGCTATGGATGCCAGAATTCATAAATCCAGAAAAAAGGAGTCATATTGATTGTGCAACAAAAATGCAATTCAATATTAAGAAAATACAAAGAGAGAATCCTTATAAAAAGATACTCAAAACCCGAAAGGTGAAAACCATAAAGAATTATAAGATTCCTAAGTTTAGCTTAAACATAGAGTATAATAGACTAATAATTAAATAAATAATTATTATCTAATAAAAGATTACTCTAACACCCCCCCTTAAGATGAACTTAAGGAGTAGCTAAAAAACAACTAAGGACTAAAAAAGCATGTAAAAAATGTTGGAAAGCAACAATGGGTCCCGACAACTAGGCCTGATGAGGTAACCAAGTACAATAAAGTCTCTGTAAAGTGGAGAAAAAGGAGAATACCCTATGGGAACAAAACTCCCCTGCAAGAAGAGATGAAAGCTCAAGTGAAGGATTAAGAAGCCTCCAAACAAGAGTGTTCCAGAAGATAGGAAGAAAAAGGAGAGAATGAAGAAAACCATTGAAGCATGAAATAGCTGCAAACACTGTCGAAGAGTAACTGTTAATGTGAAGAACCTCCATTGAAATAGAACATGACCAGGTAGAGAAGACTGTAATTTGCATGAGTGCCCTCAAATGACACTACTCGAATCAGATGGCAAACAAAAGACAAACAACTAAACTTGAAGATACAGATGACATTAAATACCAAAGCCTGAAGAGTTGATCAATCAAACCAACGAAGAATTAGAACAACAAGACACACCTCCCCATAATGCTGAAAAGGGAGAGGGATGGGTACATTAAAAATAACGACCAACAAAAACTGCATAACAAAGAATTAGGAACATTGAAGGTGCAGAGAAAGTACATAGTGTCGTAGAAAGAACACTCACTTGACACGCATCATGAGGCTAATGTCATGGAAAGAACACTCACATTACAAAGGTAGATGGCAAAGAAAGGCAAACATCAACCCCCCATGACGCTTTATAATATAGTGCATGTACAATAAAGCACAATATGTACAAGATCCCAAGTATACAATGCATGATGACACTTTATCTCAGTGTGTTTGCATAAATAAAATGTTACAATGATCAGAAGACTGAAAACAAAAAAAACAGCCAAAGATGAGACATCCTACTCAAATAAAAAGATCCCAGGACCTGAAACATCCAAGATATTCACTAGAGTGCTGAAAAGCAGAAAAATGAATAAAATATACCTGAACCAGATTCTGGAAATAAAAATCATATTAATGGAAAGAACACAGAACAAGCTTTCCCATGATATAAAGTTTTCAAAAAATGGAGTTCGGATGCTCAAGTTATGTCTCCCAAAATGCAAAAAGGAACCTTTGGCTTTGACAACAAAAAACGTCATTAAAAAGCAAAATCAAAAGTTCAAACCTCCAGATCTGGATAGAACTTGGAAAGAGCTTTCCGACGATATAAGGTTTTTGAAAAAACGTCTCCGTATGACCAAGATATGGCTAAAAGAAAAGAAAAAAAAACCCCTCTTTGACAAAAAAATTCTGACGCATTTGCAGGTACAACCGTACGGATTTACATGCCTTGAAAAATGTGCCAATAAAAAATCATGGCCCAATTACCCCTATCACTGAAAATAGTTGAATTATATATCAAAATTCGTCCAATCAGCCTCTTGTATCCGATCGTGAGGTCCTTTTGGCACCAAAATGTACCGAAAAATTAGCTACCCCCAAAACAAAAACAAAAAAAAAAAACTGCACAAACCCCCGAATACTTAGATCTGAAGAACAAGGCCCAAAAACTATCATGAAGAGAAAAAGGACATGTAGATATGGAGCTCTGATACCATATTGGAGTTGAGGAAAAATCAACTCTACAGCTCTCAAAGATCTCCTGCATGCAAACCTGCCACAGAAAGTGAGAAGCAAAAAAGCTATGGAGATCAGAATTCAGAAATCCAGAAAAGATGAGTCATATTGATTGTGTAACAAGAATGCAATTCAATATTACAGTTATTATGAAAATACAAAGAGAGAATATTTATAAAAGGATACTCAAAACCCAAAAGGTGAGAACCCTAAAGAATTGTAAGATTCCTAAGTTTAGCTCAAGCATATAGTATAATAGACTAATAATTAAATAAATAATTATTAGCTAATAAAAGATTACTCTAACACCCCCCCTTAAGATGAAATTGCGGAGTAGCTAAAAAATAACTAAAGACTAAAAAAACATGTCAAAAAATGCATGAAAGCAACAATGGGTCCTGATAACTAGGCCTGATGAGGTACCCAAGTACAATAAAATCTCTATAAAGTGGGGAAAAAAGAGAAAACCCTGTGGGAACAAAACTCCTCTCCAAGAAGAGATGAAAGCTCAAGTGAAGGACTAAGAAGCCTATAAACAAGAGTGTTCCAGAAGATAGGAACAAAAAAACAGAGAAAGAAGAACACCACTGAAGCATAAAATAGCTGCAAACACTATCGAAGAGTAACTGTTGATCTAAAGAACCTCCACTGAAATAGAACATGACTAGGTAGAGAAGACTGTACTCTACATGAGTGCCCTCAAATGACACTACTCAAATCAGATGACAAACGAAGGCAAACAACTGAACTCAACGATACAGATGGCATGAACTACTAAAGCCTAAAGAGCTGATCAATCGAACCAAGGAAACATTAGAACAACAAGAAAAACCTCCCCATAATGCTGAAAATGGAGAGGGACAAGTACATTGAAAATAACAGACAACAAGAACTGCTTGATGAAGAACCAGGAACATCGAAGGTGCAGAGAAATTACATAGTCTCATGGAAGGAACACTTGACACACATCATGAGGCTATTGTCATGGAAGGAACACTCACATGACAAAGGTAGATGGCAAACAAAGGAAAGCATCAACCTCCCATGGCACTTTATAAGTAGTGTATGTACAATAAAACACAAGACGTGCAAGATCTCAAAGATACAATGCATAGTGGCACTTTATCTCAGTGTGTTTGCATAAAAAATATGTTACAATGATAAGAAGAGACAGAAGACTAGAAACATAAAGCCAAAGATGAGACATCATACTCAAAGAAATAGATCCCAGGACCTGAAACATCCAAGATATTCACTAGAGTGCTGAAAAGCAAAAAACTAAATAAAATATACCTGGGCTAGAGTCTGGAAAGAACACTCATATGATTGGAAAGTATATAGACAAGTTTTCCAACAATATAAAGTTTTCAAAAAACGGAGTTCAGATGCTCAAGTTGTTTCCCGGAGTGCAAAAATGAACCTTTGGCTTTGACAGAAAAAAAAAAAAACACCTTAAAAAAAGCAAAATAAAAAATTCAAACCTCTAGACCTGGATAGATCTCGGAAAGAGCTTTCCAACGATATAAGATTTGTCGAAAAACGTCTTCGTATGCTCAAGATACAACCAAAAGAAAAGAAAAAAAACCCTCTTTTAGGGCAGAAAGAGGGTAAAATTTTATTTTATTTTTTTTGAGGAAAATTTTCTGATGCATTTGCAGGTACAGTCATACGTTTTTTTGTGCCAATAAAAAATTCATAGCCCAGATGCCCTTGTCATCGAAATAGGTCGAATTATATATCAAAATTCATGGAAACGGGCTTCTAAATTCAATTGTGAGGTTCTTTTGGCACCAAAATGTACCTAGAAAAATCAGCTACTCCCAGAAATGGAAAAAACCAACTTCACAAACCCACGAATACACAGATCTGAAGAACAAGGCCCAAAATCTCTCATGAAGAGAACAAGGGCATGCAGATCTGGAGCTATGATACAATATTGGAGTTAAGGAAAAATCAACTCTACAGTGTTGGCATTATACACTCAGATGAGAATAGTTGATGTTGTCATTGATGGCAACCAACTGATAACATGGTTCATAGGTTACACCGGTAATAAACATCATCTACCAGCATCGGCAGGCACAATAAGATTATTCACACCGACATCCATTCTACACCGACAGAAGATCTTACCGGTACTCCCAGCTGACATGGAAATTATATTATTTTATATTGTAATTATATTGTATAGCTGACATGATGTATTGTAAAATCTCATATATGTATGAGATCTTATAGGTCATTTTTTAAGTGTGAAATGTAAGTGAAAAGTATGTATGGTATGTAAGTAAGCGAAGTGAAATGTGTATAGGTAATGAATGCAAGCGGTATATGAGAGTGAATATCTATATATGCATTATGATGTAATTATTTTATGAGAGAATAAGAGCAGAGTAGAATGAAGAAAGGTTTATGGTAGATGTATCTGACAAAGCTTAAAGCAGTACTGAATCCAGCATTGCAGATGCTATTTTGAGAAATACATTGTCATTGGATTTAATCATCCAATTTTGTAGTCAGTGTGACTCCTTTTGTGATTGAGCTGTGAGCTCTAGGTTGTTGGCCTTCCTGCATGTGCAGGCCCCTATTGTATAAGTAATATTTATTCATATTGGCCAGTGAGTAAATATTGTGGGTCACAAATCCCATCGAGGTTTTTCCCTACCGGGTTTCCTCGCCAAAAATATTTGTGTTATGGTGTGCGTTGATGGTTATACTGTTATTTCTCTTTATTGCATTATTGCTTGTTTACCGGTACATTAATTTGGGTTATAAAGTTGCAAACAAGTTTAAATATTTTGTTTACCGGTTAGACATTGATTCACCCCCCCTCTTAGTGTCTTTGGGACTGATCAAGTATCTAACAATTGGTACCAGAGCCTAATCCTCTATTTGCAAAAGCCTAACAGCTTGAGGAAGATTCTGAAACCGGTACCGATGGAAAGTTTGAGACAATAGTTGGAAGGAGCTCTTGAAGATTTTGTTGCAGAAAAATTAAAGAATATCAAACTGGAAGATGAACTCAGAACTGCTCGGGAATTGATCAAAGCACTTCAAGATAACCTGGTTATAGCAAAGAATAAGAGAAAAGAACTACATGTGCAATTGCAAAATCAAAATGATGAAGAAAAAGAAACTCTCAAAGATATTGCAGACAAATTGAGACAAGAGAACAGTAACATGAAGAATGAGATGCAAGATTTAACCATGAGACTATGCAAGTATATTGAAGATAGAAAGAGGAATGAGGAGGATTTGGCTAGAAGACTTAATGAAAGATCAAATGAATCTCAAAGGCTTAGTTATGAAAATGATATGCTTAAAACTGATTTGATTCACATGCAACATGACAAAGAGGAACTTTTGAGACAAGTTAGCTATTTGGAAAGTGAGTTGATCACTGCAAATGAATACAAAGACAAATTCAAGAAGAGTTCAGATAATCTTGATGATATGTTGAAAAGTCAGAAACCTGATGGAGAAATAGTTGGACTTGGATTTGAACATGGAGAAAGTTTTGGGACTACAAACAATCATGATCATAGCAAAACAATAAGGCAACCTAATGCTTATAAATTTAAAGGAAAATGTTTTAATTGCAACAAATTTGGTCATAGAGCAAATCAGTGCAGGTTTAGGAATAATCAAAATACAAACTTACCCACCGGTCAATGTTCCAAATATAATAAAAATAGTCATAACTCAAACAATTGCATAATGAATGTGAAATGCTATGTTTGTGGTAGATTTAGACATTTATCTAATCAATGTAGAACTCAAACCGGTCAAGGTTATGGAAAGGCTATTCAAAGAAACAATGTAACTTGTTATGCATGCAACAAGATTGAGCATATTGCAAAATTTTGTAGAAGCAAGAATGTACATGCGAACAATAAAGGATATAATAAAAAAGGCAAAGAGAAGGTGACTGAAATAAAGCAATAATTTTCAAAACAATGGATTAGGAAGAGAGTTCAGAGAGGAGATGAATCTGTCACTGCACCGACAGAATAGGGTAATCCTGCACCGGCAGGAGATTCTTCATCTGACTAAGGAATAATCCTTAGGGGTAAGGCACCAAATTGAAAATCATACATTTACCCTTAGTTGATGGTAAGAAGTTATATTTCTTCTTTACCGATAGATATGTAAAGTTTTCACTTCATCAACGAAGCATTTATTGTAGTTGTAAGTCAAATTTTGGTTATAAAGGCATTGTAACCTCTCATTTCAATTCACCAAGCATCCAAACATTCGAAGAGAGCAAAATTGAGCAAAGGCATTCTAAAGGTGAAGCAACGAAGGTCTTTTCAAAGTATTCAAGGATTTCATAGTTAAAAGGTATTTATCTTTTGCAATGGCATCTTCATCTTCTATTCCCGAATTCGTAGCAAACCCTACGATTGTGGAAAACATTAAACGACCTAGACCCATTTTCAAGATCATTCCTAAGATAGAAAAACAGGATGACTCTATTGGTGCGTTTCCAAAAATCCCGAAGGGAGTCGCATTTACTGAAGACCCTAGGGCATACATACATTGTCACATAGAAAGTTTAGGGTATGAAGATTTGATGAACATGTACATGAATGTAATCACTGACAAGAATGGGGTTGTGAAACTGGAACATAAGGTAGTTGACGATTTAGGTTTCATGGACATCCTCCATATGCTAGAATTCTTAGATGAAGTCATCCGCTATGTCCTTAGTAGGGTTCATGGAGAATTTATGTGGTTGGGCTCAGTATTTAAGATTACCAAGGAAGCTATCAGGGTTGTTACTGGTTTGCCCTCCACTGGTTCTAGACCTGACAAGAAGAAGAAAATCCCTAACAAGAAAGTTATGAGCTTAACCGAAGCTACATATGACAACCAGTCACTTAGGATCAAGGACATAAAGGATAAAGATGTTAAATTTGCTAGCATGGTCATTGGATATAAAGTTGGTCATACAAATAGGTTGAATTTTGTGTCAAGTTCATGCATTCATAGTGCACATGTGATGATTATAAACAATACAAAGATTGATATTTGTGAATGGTTAAAGGATGAATTGATAGAGAATTTGGATAAGATAAAAGGTGATAAGAAACGAACCTTCAAATTCGGTTCACAGATGAGAATAGTTGATGTTGTCATTGATGGCAACCAACTGATAACATGGTTCACAAGTTACACTGGCAATAAACATCATCTACCGGGACCGGCAGGCACAACAAGATTATTCACACCGACATCCATTCTACACCGATAGAAGATCTTACCGGCACTCCCAGCCGACATGGAAATTATATTGTTTTGTATTGTAATTATATTGTATAGCTGACATGATGTATTGTAAAGTCTCATATATGTATGAGATCTTATAGGTCAATTTTTAAGTGTGAAATGTAAGTGAAAAGTATGTATGGTATGTAAGTAAGCGAAGTGAAATGTGTATAGGTAATGAATGTAAGCGGTATATGAGAGCGAAAATCTGTATATGCATTATGATGTAATTATTTTATGAGAGAATAAGAGCAGAGCAAAGCGAAGAAAGGTTTATGGCAGAGGTATTTGACAGAGCTTAAAGCGGTACTGAATCCAACATTGCAAATGTTATTTTGAGAAATACATTATCATTGGATTTAATCATCCAATTTTGTAGTCAATGTGACTCCTTTTGTGATTGAGCAGCGAGCTCTAGGCTATTGGCTTTCCTGCATGTGGTGGCCCCTATTGTATAAGTAATATTTATTCATATTGGCCAGTGAGTAAATATTGTGGGTCACAAATCCCATCGACGTTTTCCCCTATTGGGTTTCCTCGCCAAAAATATATGTGTTATGGTGTGCATTGATGGTTATACTATTATTTCTCTTTATTGTATTATTGCTTGTTTACCGATACATTAATTTGGGTTATAAAGTTGCAAACAAGTTTAAACATTTTGTTTACCAGTTAGACATTGATTCACCCCTGTTGGATTTTGCCAAGATCAAGAGCTCAATGAAATGTACAAAATAGAGACACAATATAGGACAAGAATAAACTGTATTCTCATCAATAGAAAATGATCAATAACATGATTCAATGGTTCAATAGTTACATACAATGAATAGAGGCCTGCTTATATAGGCAAGGCCATATGGATGTATGAGCACACAAATATGACATGTGGCTCAATGAGAAACAAGGGTAGGTAGGAAATAGGTGTGGGTAGGTAGGAGAAATAATATAATAGTCCACATGAGGTGGATCACCCACTGAATGTGGAGTGTAACAACAAGAGTGGAGTGTAACAACAAGATCAACACCATAAAAGGTGGAATTTGTCCTACACACACTATCCCAATGTGGCACAAACACCCAAGTGTCTCATATCCAAACTACTATGAAATGCATTATCCTAAGTAAACTTAAGTAAGTGTAATAATATCCATGATGAATAATTATTTACACCAACACCCCCCCTTAAGTGCAACTTAGGGGAATGCACTTAAGTCTACAATGCAACTAAGCAATGCAAGATGGGTCCTGGCTACGAGGCCATGTTAGGTACCCATGTACAAATGCAAATGCATGCAAACCAATGCAATGAAATCTCTCACAAAGTGGGGAATGAGAGAAAAACCCAATGGGAAAAAACCCTCCCCCAAAAAGAGATGAAAGCTATACAAAAACTCTCAAAGAAGTATGTGAGGAACAAAACCCCATGTGAGGAAAAAGTCCCCCCATAAGAGAGAAGAAGAGAAGTCAAACTGTGACCCCCCCTCAATGGAGAATCTGCACCAATGATAGAAGCTCGATGTATGAAGAAACTGCTCCATGAACGTCGAACAACATTCCTCCCCTTAGGAAGAAACAAAACCAAAGGTGTATCCATGAAGTCTCCCCAATCATGAAGGGAAGATGTATGAAGAAAACTCATGATGAAAGGAATCTCTGAAAACTGCTCAAGTGTCCCCATGTCGATGCTGAAAGATACCCCCTCCAAAGGTGGTAAACTATGCCACACTGCTGAAAAAGGCACTCCAAGATCTAGTGGAGATGGATGTAGAACATGTCCCAAAGACTCACATGTCTCCTCAAAACATAAAGAGACCTCCTCAAACTGCTGTACATAAGTATCCACAATCATATCAACCTCGAAAGAATGATCATGTAGAGAATGAACAAGAGGGTCAGAGTGTGCCCTCACAACAATCGAAGAAGGATCACCTTCATCAAAGAGAAGATGAATGTCATCAATGATGTCTCCCAAATCTGCAATGTAGGATTCCACAAACAAACCTGCAATGTCTGTCAAGTAATCATCCCATGAATCTGAAGCTGGAAGACAATGAATATCTTGCTGCACTGAATCACATGAAGGCAAAACTGTCGCACTATCCGCATCATCAGGTGCAATAAGTGATGTGATATCAATAGGAGGAGATGAAATACAAGACTCAAGAATGGGGTCACATGTGAGAATCCCCATGTTCAAGTGTCCAAAGTTCTCCTCAAAATCTGAACTATCACAATAAGTGTGATCATAATGTGTAGAATCATCAAATGTGAAATCATCATCATCAACAAAATTTGAAAAGGAGTATAACCGAGATGCATGATCAACCACCCCAGTTGCAATGATAGCTCTAGTCTCCATGTCTCTAATGAAAACTGAGTCAGGTGTGAACTCCACAACTCTCTTAGTTGCGCCATGTGTGATTTGATAGATAGAAAGGAGATTGTTTGTCAAGTGGGGTACACACAACACATCATTGAAGGAGTTATCCCCAATGTCAATAGATCCTTTCCCAATCACATCCATGTATGTATGATTGCCCATCAAAATCTGTGGCATGGTGCAAGGCTCAAATGTAGAGAACATAGACTGCGAAGATGCCATATGGTGAGAAGCCCCTGAATCTAGAAGCCATCTCTCTGAATCATGACTGATTGTAGCACATAGAGCTTTTCCTTTTCTTGTTCCAAAAGAGTGAGTCTTCCCACTTGTCGAAGCCATGAATGCTTGCCCTTTTCCTTTTGAATGTGAGGAAGTGGAAGTTGATGAATCATCCTTCTTGTAGAGTTTAAGCAAATCAATGTTATGCTTTTTGATGATATGTGTGAGCTCATCAATCTTCTTAGAATGGCAACGATGCTCCTCATGACCAATCTTTTTACAATAAGCACAAGTAGGTCTCTCCCTCTTTGGTGAATTATCTCTCTTGGAAGAGGATGAATCTCCTTGTTTTGGAGAAGATGGTGCTTTGTCCTTAGGCTTTGATTGCCATTTCTTCTTGTTTGAGTTGTCCTTTCCTTGATTTCCTTTGTTCCCTTGATTTGCCACTAATGCTTGAGACTTAGAAGCCTTAAGAATGCCCATGCTTATCAACTTAGTTTGTTCCATCATCAACATTTCATTGAAAGCATCAAATGTAGGCATTGTGTAGCTTGAACCCATTGTCATCCTATGGGTTTGGAAACTAGAAACAAATGCTGCATATTCTTGTGGAAGCTTGCCTATCAAGTTGAATATCAATTGAGTATCCTTCTTATCAATGCCACAATCTTTGAGTTGTGCCCTCAACTCATTTGCCTTAGTGACATAATCTTGTATAGTATCAAAGTTCTTGGGATCTAACATGGTGAGATCACTATCAATTTGATATCCCCTAATCTCATCAACTTGACCATACAAGTCTTGAAACTTTTGCCAAGCATCCTTGATTAGAGTACACTTCTTAATATGAAAAATGAGATCCTTTGATACATACTTTCTTAAGGTACCAATTGCCATGATATTTTTAGTGAGCCAATCTAAGTGACCAACTGGATCAGTCTTAGGATCAACTGGAGCAACAATAGTTCCATCAATGTAATGAATGAGTCCTTTTTCCATAAGTTTACTCCATGCATCAATTATCCAAGTAGCATAGTTATGTGGAGTTAAGAGAGGAAACTTAGAAGAACCCATAGCAGCAAAAAGGAAGGAACACAAGAGCACAAAATCACAAGAGACACCCCCCCAAATTCACTCAATCAAAGTACCCCCCCTAAAGTGATGATTTTGGCACTTTATACTTAGTGCAATTACAATGAGCCACTTGCAAAACAAGGAAAAGTGGACTTATGATGCAAATTTTACAACTTCTCAAATGAGATACAAGAGACTTCAATCAATAGTGCAATGAATCTAACTGAGATTCAAGCAAATATACAAGTACCAAAAGGCCAAAAATGGCCAAAATTTGAAAGTACAATTTTTACTTACAATGGCATCAATATGATAGAATCATGTGAAAGTAGACGAAAAAATATGCACTTTCAAAAAAAACAGCACCTGAAAAGGAGGTCGTATGACCCCAAACGAAGCCTCTGAAGTTGCAAAAACTAGGATTACTCAGGTACAGTCACCAAAAATTGCATTTTCTGAAAAATACATGCATCAAAATCAAAAAATTTCTTCACCACTGTCGAGAGCACGAAATTCTAGCCCATTTCAAAAAAAATTGCACCAAAAAAGGAGCAAAAATGAGCAAGTTATGGCCATTTGAAGTTGAACTGCAAAATCAAAAAGCTCAATGAGAGGGGGGTCCAAAATTTTCAAACCCTGCTGATGTGGTGCTGACATCATCAATTCACTGGATTAAATTTGATGGTCGTATGACCGTCGCAAAAACTTCGCCCTCTGCTGACTAGGCGTCCGTACTGTACGGACGGATGACGCGGCATGTGACTGTGCAACTGACTGTGTAGTCCGTACGGATGATGTACGGAAAACCTGACTGTGCGTATGAAAGGTACCCACGAGCCAATGGCCGCCTGCCACTTGGCGGGCGCGGGTCCGTCCGTCTGTGGTGGTTGCCGGAAAAATTTGCCGGCGGCGTCGTTCGGAGCTGTCGGCGAATGGCGGAGACCGGCGGGAGGAGCCGAGCTGCGGTGTGGATCCGACAGTCGGACGGGCGCGGTCGGTGATGCCGGAGGCCGAGGAACCTGCAGGAGGCGGCGGGAGGTGATGCGGAGCTTGCAGGTCTCGGCGGCGGGCGGTACGGTCTGTTCGCGGCGTTTTCCGGGCTGTCAGGTGCTGCAGGGTACGGGTGGCGGCAAGTCGACATACCTGCAATCTGCAAGGTACGCTCTGCACGGGGGGGGGTCTGCGGACCCCCCAAAAAATTGATTTTTTTTCTTTTTTTTTTTGTATTTTTTCAAATTTTTTTTGCTTTCGGAATTTTTTCCAATTTTTTTTTTTCGATTTTTCTGAAAATTTTTCAGAAAAAATGAATTTTTTTTTTTTGAAAAATATATTAAAAAAAATGAAAATCCGTACGATACAAGCAAAATTGGAGAAAAAATTTTTCTCACCAAAATAGGCCGACTTTATAACCAAAATTCATGGAAACGGCCTTCTGGATGCAATGGCGAGGTCGGATCTGGTCTAGGACGCCTCCGAAAGATGCTGCTCCTCATATTTGCCTCTTGACGTCACAATAATGCCTCTTCAAGACGAATCAATGAAGCCCCAATGGCTCTGATACCATGTTGGATTTTGCCAAGATCAAGAGCTCAATGAAATGTACAAAATAGAGACACAATATAAGACAAGAATAAACTATATTCTCATCAATAGAAAATGATCAATAACATGATTCAATAGTTCAATAGTTACATACAATGAATAGAGGCATGCTTATATAGGCAAGGCCATATGGATGTATGAGCACACAAATATGACATGTGGCTCAATGAGAAACAAGGGTAGATAGGAAATATGTGTGGGTAGGTAGGAGAAATAATATAATAGTCCACATGAGGTGGATCACCCATTGAATGTGGAGTGTAACAACAAGAGTGGAGTGTAACAACAAGATCAACACCATAAAAGGTGGAATTTCTCCTACACACACTATCCCAATGTGGCACAAACACCCAAGTGTCTCATATCCAAACTACTATGAAATGCATTATCCTAAGTAAACTTAAGTAAGTGTAATAATATCCATGATGAATAATTATTTACACCCCCTCCCCCGCCCCCCCCTCCCCCTCCTCTCAATGTCTTAAGGACTGATCAAGTATCTAACATACAACTCCCAAAGATCACCTACATGAAAACCTATCATAGAAAGAGAGAAGCAAAATAGCTATGGAGGCCAGAATTCAAAGATCCAGAAAAGAGGATTTATATTGATTGTGCAATAAGAATACAACTCAATAATTACAATTGTTATGAAAATACAAAGAGAGAATCCTTATAAGAGGATACTCGAAACCCTAAAGGTGAAAACCCTAAAGAATTATAAGATTCCTAAGTTTAGCTTAAGCATAGAGTATAATAGATGAATAATTAAATAAATAATTATTAGCTAATAAAATATTACTCTAACACCCCCCTTAAGATGAACTTAGGGAGTAGCTAATAAACAACTAAGGACTAAAAAAACATGTAAAAAATGCATGAAAACAACAATGGGTCCTGACAACTAGGCCTGATGAGGTACCCAAGTACAATAAAAATATCTGTAAAGTGGATAAAAATGAGAAAACCCCATGGGAACAAAACTCCTCTCCAAGAAGAGTTGAAAGCTCAAGTGAAGGACTAAGAATCCTCCGAACAAGAGTGTTGCAGAAGATAGGAACAAAAAGAAGAGAATGAAGAACACCACTGAAGCATGAAATAGCTACAAACATTGTCTAAGAGTAAGTGTTGATTTGAAGAACCTCCATTGAAATAGAACATGACCAGGTAGAGAAGAATGTAATATGCATGACTGCCCTCAAATGACACTACTCGAATCAGATGGCAAATAAAGGCAAACAACTACACTCAAAGATATAGATGGCATGAAACACCAAATCCCGAAGAGTCAATCAATTGAACCAAGGAAGCATTAGAATCAACTGACAAACCTCCCCATAATTCTAAAAAGGGAGAGGGATGGGTACACTAAGAAGAACGAACAACACGAGCTACATGACGAAGAACCAGAAACATCGAAGGTGCGGAGAAAGTACATAGTGTCATGGAAGGAACACTCACTTGACACACATCATGAGGCTAATTTCATAGAAGGAACACTCACGTGACAAAGGTAGATGACAAATAAAGACAAACATCAAACCCCCCCATTGCACTTTATAAGTAATGCATGTACAATAAGGCATAAGATGTGCAATATCCCAAGCATACAATGCATGGTGGAACTTTATCTCACTGTGTTTGCATAAATAAAATGCGACAATTATCAAAAGAGACAAAAGAATGGAAATGGAAAGAACTGCTAAAGATGAGACATCCTACTCAAAGAAAGAGATCCCAAGACCTGAAACATCCAAGATATTCACTAGAGTGCTGAAAAGAAAAAAATTGAAAAAATATATACCTGGATCAGAAGCTGGAAAGAAAACTTATATGAATGGAAAGAACACAGAACAAGCTTTCCAACGATATAATTTTTTTGAAAAATGGAGTTCAGATGCTCAAGTTATTTCTCCAAGAGTACAAAAAAGAACCTCTAGCTTTGATAGCAAAAAAACCATCAATTTTTTTTATTTATTTTTTTCAAACCTCCAGATTTGGATAGAGCTTGGAAAGATCTTTCCAACAATATAAGGTTTTTTAAAAAGGGCCTCTGTATGACCAAGTTACAACCAAAACAAAAAAAAACCCTCTTTTATTAGAGCTCATATTAGATGGCAAACAAGCTCGTGCAGAAAGAATAGCTCGTGCGGGTGATCAAAATGGATACAAAACCATTAAGAATATATGCATGAATCTCTTCTTCTGATAGGTCTGTTGGATTAGGTTTATTCGTTAACTCTATGCATTCCCTCTTGTGAAGTAACAGAGTGTTCAATCAAGGACTCACCAAACCTCTTAATTCCCTTGCATGTCGGCTTAGCCTATCCATGTCCTGCTTTAATCGAGTAATCTCAGACTCTATTATCAAAGTCTAACCATCAATGGTATTGGTTAGTGTCTGAGTACCATCAAAATTGTTAGCCCAAAGTTCTAACCGGGCCTTTGCCGCCTTCAATTTCACCTCAAGGTCTGCTGTTAGTTTACCGGTGTTAGTACATGACCTATATATAGTGCTACACTCATTTAGAGCCACATCAATCTTTGTTATTTCATCTATCAGCTTAGCCTTGTCAGATGAAATCATGTTGTCACAAGTTACCTTCCGGGATGTATTATACCGCTCAATCAACTGTCAGTTTGATACCTGTTGAAGAGTTTTAATTCAATCGGGGACTCACCAAACCTCTTAATTCCCTTGCATGTCGGATTAGCCTATCCATGTCCTTCTTTAATCGAGTAATCTCAGACTCTATTATCAAAGTCTAACCATCAATGGTATTGGTTAGTGTCTGAGTACCATCAAAATTGTTAGCCCAAAGTTCTAACCGGGCCTTTGCCGCCTTCAATTTCACCTCAAGGTCTGCTGTTAGTTTACCGGTGTTAGTACATGACCTATATATAGTGCTACACTCATTTAGAGCCACATCAATCTTTGTTATTTCATCTATCAGCTTAGCCTTGTCAGATGAAATCATGTTGTCACAAGTTACCTTCCGGGATGTATTATACCGCTCAATCAACTGTTGGTTTGATACCTGTTGAAGAGTTTTAAACTCTTTGGAAATATGCTCTGTCAAACCTTTCAGTTTTTTGGATGGCCTTCCAATCTGATCTACCTTATATTCTGGTGCAAGCTTTTACAAAATCAGAATGGCTTGCTCAATAACTTGCTTGTCTTTAGTCCCTTCCTTCCTTAACTTCTGAGCTGTAACATACATCAATTCAAAATTGCTCAGCCACTCAATATTCTTCTCTACAAAATCAACTTGACCGGATGAGTCAAGTTCCAACAATGAATGACTATCTAAAATCTTCTTGGAGGATTCAACCTCATGACTTGCACTGATGGCTTTGTCACTTGGTGCAGTAACCTTTTCAACCTTAACCTCTTTAGTATGTACATTTGGTGTCCGAGGTTCAATATCCTCAACCTGCTTATTTATGTTTCCACATCAAGAACCTCTATATCTGAATTGATATGTTCCAGTGTATCCTGCTTATCTTGTACAGTTTCAATGTTATCGACTGATATCTCTATATTAGGTACAAGGGGTTCTATTGGAGGAATATCATCTGATATTTTCTTATCCAAAATTGGTGTATCCATTCGCAATATGCCTTTCCCCTTATCATCTATCAGGATGTCTGGAGTGTTATACTTTTGAGGGAATTCCTTTAATGTAAAGAATCCAGGTTTATCTACAAAGAATTTTACCCACGCCTCACGTGTCTCCTTAACTAGCTCATTCACTCTACCTACCATGAGATTCACATGCCGATGTTTGCTCCAAAAAATTGATTTATTTGCAAACTCTAAACACTATTGCATCTCTTCATCAGTTACAACACCACAAATAGTTAACAATTTATGTACCTTTATGTGTCTATCCTCTTCAACTGCAGATAACCTCCTAGCATCTAGTTTTTTTATACAAATCTCCTGGTATTTATTTTTCAATCTTTAAAAGTGATTTCTTATATATATATATATACAACAAAATTGATTCCTCTATCTCCATTTGCTCCTTATCATCCATATGTACATAGTAATGTTGTATATTACTCAAAATTCCATCTTTAGTGATTTGATCAATCAACTCAGCAACTGAAAGAGGAGGAATGACTTCAATACTCTTACCAGATTCGAGAGATATATCTACATCTAATTTCATCTTCTTGT
Source organism: Cryptomeria japonica (assembly GCF_030272615.1). Taxonomy (NCBI): domain Eukaryota; kingdom Viridiplantae; phylum Streptophyta; class Pinopsida; order Cupressales; family Cupressaceae; genus Cryptomeria; species Cryptomeria japonica. Next base: position 64,071,306 of record NC_081413.1, on the reverse strand, counting down.
CGGTAATAGAAGTAGACTCCTTAACCAATTTGCTCTTCTCTGTGGGCTTCCTCTCCTTCGAAATTTTCTTTGGTGCTGCTCGAGGGGTGACCTTCACTTTCTGCTTATTTACTTCCTCTACCTTCTTGCTTGGTATCCTGATAAATTTTTTGGGAATCTGTGAGGGCACAACATTAGTATTAAAACCGGATGTAACAGGGCAATATAATTCTCTAGTTTCTTCCTCTTTACTACACCCTTGCTGGTTGTTGTTGTCGGTGGAGCTGTTGATGACTGTTTTTGACACACCCACCAACAGTCAGGTAGCCAATGTGAAAACTCACCACCTCTCCTGAAAAGAAATGAGTTTGGGAAAACTCACTACCCCAAGGTCTCTATATTTGGGTCACGACGGTGATGGGCAACCCAATGGTTGATGTATCTATACCTGTTAAGGGGCCTGCTAATTGAAACTGAGTCTTGCTTATCGTGAATGGCTGAACTTTCTTTTTTTGTATTTTATGATTTAAGATTCTCTAGAAAATAAACTGCGAAGAGTATAAGGAACAAGAAAATAACAATGAAACCAATATAATAACAACTTATAAAACTACTCAGTTAGTTCCCTACAATCCAAGAAATTATCAAATATTATCCAAGTTAGCATTCAACAACGAACCTCCAGTAAACCTGCAAAATAATCAATTTCATAGACTTATGGAAATAAAATCATCAACAATACAGCCTATCACGATAATTATTATACACCACTGACGCGAGAAAACATGATTCATAAAGTAGTAAACAAAAAAGATCAAACCACATTGAGTGAACTCGCAATACTGGTTCCCACTTTCTGACCAACTTTGACACTTATATGAATATTTTGAAAAAAACTTTCACTTTCTGACACCTATAACTTTTAAACCGTTAAGAATTTGAAGATGATATAAACTAGTGATTTTTAACATCTTGTTTGTAGATTATAAATATATATTTTTCAAATTTGTTTGAATAAAATTTTATTGATTTTTCCATCTCCCTCAAAAAGTAGTTTTTTACAGCAAACAACATTTTTTAAGAGTGATGTGTATCCCGAAATGCATACATTTTTTTCTATAAATGATAAAAACTTAATTCTTTTGAATTTTGGTTTGTAACATCAATACCCAGGGCATGTAGTTGGTTTGATAGTGATATGTTGAATATTTTTCATTTTATTAAGTTTTGAAGTTCGACTAATTATAATTTAGATATAGGTGTACGTTTGAACACATAACTTTTTCTATATATATCAAAATTCAATTTTCTTATTTTTGTTAGAAAGAAAACACCAATACCTAGTGCATAGATATTTTCAGAATTTTTTTGAATTAGTTTACTATTTTTCCCAATGCATTGAAGAAAGAAGTTCATGTTCGGTGAAAAACCTACATTCATAAGAAATAAATTAAAAATATATTAATAAAATTAAATATATTAATTATTATACTATTTGGAAATCTTATAATAAGGACTAAATACTTAAAAAAAACAACTTTTAAATGAATTAATTTGACCCCCAAAAAGCTAATGTAAAATTGGTTTTTTATCAGCATTTGATAGATGCAAAGGAGACTCCATTGCAAGTATGATTTAGAATTAGAGAGGTTCTATCTAAGAAATTTTGATCTAAGAGCCTTTGATTTAACTCTCTTCAATTAATTACTTAAAATGGGACCTCTTAAAGCTTAAATCATTGTATTTTTTAAAAAATGTATGATTTCAGCAAAAATCAGGACGTACCAAAAAGTGGGAACTAGCTTTGTGAGTTCACCGCATTGCTAACTCCAAATAATAGACATTACTAGATTACACAGAACAATTTCATAGAATATAGAAGTAGATCAGGCAATCTACAAGCTTCTTCTTGTATTAATCTCAATGAATGTGTAAGAAAAATAACTCAACTTCTTAACAATCTGCAAAATACTCTAAAAATCTCTAAGTGGGCCACAAATCATCGAGGACCCTTACAAATGAATTCAAATTCTCAATTTATAGAATTTTTCTGCCCTATTATCTAGGAAATAAATCTAACCTAAATTAAGAACTCAAACTAGGAGTCGTAGTTAACTTGCAAGTTTATGCCTTGATACTCTAATTAACTACTACGAAATGAGGGTTGCATGAGAACTATGAAGACCATGTTGGGTGAGCCACATTTTCGTAGTCATGCAAAATTTTGGTCAAAATTGGAACCTGAGTTGGAGGTACAGCTGAAAATACAAAATTGGGGGTCATGCAAAAAACCCTGCTATCTTTAGCAACTGTATGTTCATTTTTCACTTTTTAATGAAAGCTCTATAATTATTAATTATTCATGCAACTGCTTGGATAGGAGGATCAGCTACATGTTTAATTGTAAATTTATACTTCTTCAAAACTCCATCTGCATGCTCCTTTCCTTTCTCTAACTCCCCTACTATCTCTACCACCTCTTGACACTGGGTGATCAAGTATGTGTACATGTCCATGAGGGCGACATCGAACTGGGCCGAAGGTCCTAAATGTTGGGCCTCATATGCATCCCATTGATTCAAAACTTGTTGTTGCTCCATTATTCCAGTATTAGTTAATCCTAAACCAAAGGCTCCAAGCATATGTTTTACAAAATTATCATATTTCAAATTTTTTCTAAGGAGAGGAATCCAAATCTCTGCCATATTCTTCATATATTGCTGAAACATTTCAATCTTCAGCTCCAAAATGTACACATGGGACTACAAGTTTTCATAACTGTCTCCTCCTAAGAGGTCCTCCTCCATTATTGTCTCTTCCCTTAACTGCAATACTTTATTCAAAATTCAAAACTATTTATTAAAAATGCTTAGCTTCTATTCCCATTGCATAGAACAAGAAGCTAAAGCTCCGCCTGCCTGTACTGCCCCATAGTATATCCTCATAGTATCCTACAAAAATAATCTAATCTTAGCTACATTTACTTGGGCCCATGATTTAGCTGCAGCGGCCACCCGTCTCACCTCCACTAGTGCCTTCACTTCTCCCTCTGGTAGTGATGAGGTCGAAGGTAGGTTGTCAGCCCTACATGAGTTTAGATGTTTTCTCATCTCAATCAACAGATGTTTGTATTGCCCTAGTTGCACTTTTAGCTCCATGTTTGAAGTATGTTCTTTCTCTGCACGCCCCCTGTAAACACTTGTGGCTAACTCCAAAGTATCTAGCTCTCCCCACTTGGTTTGTTTACCCAAATTCACTTGGGATATTTTATACTTAGGGGAAGCTTGTCCCTCATCTTGGAGTGGAATTGCCACATCTGCAATCACTTCATCGGAGCCCGTTTTTTATAGATGATGTACGATTTTTGGCTTCTTAACCTTTGGTGGCTCCTCGATGATTACTTGTTGCAAAGTGACCTTAGGAAGCTTTTCTTTTCTCTTTTTCATTTCAAAAGTGAACTCGAGCCATTACGGTATATCTCCATCCTTGTCACCTTGATGTGACACTATATCTGCAGTTATAACATGGACCTCTGCCTGCTCCTCTACTTCATCTCTTTCCTCTGCCTCTGTTTGTCCGGGATCTTGAGGTGACGTAACTTGGCAGGCTAGATTGGCTTGGAGAGCCTGATGCTTGTGTAATTCTCCTAATTTTCCACTGACCTCTTCTCCAAACGTATTTTCTTCATCATCCATCCCTGCCTCTTCTTTCCCAACTACTATGTCTTTGAGGAGGTCCTCTTGATCTTGAGGGGTTAGAAGTAATCTTTCACTCAATAGGTCCTCCACCTCATCTCCTTCTTTCTTGACTCCTAGAGACTGATGTTGCTCAAGATCCTCTTCCTCCTGATCTGAATCAGATTCAATGTTCCTAACTCTTATTCCTTTGGTGATAGAACTGAAACCTTGCACTCCAGGCTGCCCTACGGGTATGTTAACTGGTGGTGGTGCAGGGGCGTTGGTACCTGGATCATGTGTGGCAGCTGTTGAAGGTGGTTGAGTAGGTATATCTTCAGTAATTTCTATTTCTTCCACCTTCTCCTAGGTACCCTCTCCTACAGTCTGCCCTATAGCTATCCTTGGTGGGAGGAATTTAGCCAGTGGTACTGCTCCTAATCCATCAGTCACTCCAAGGTCTGTTGCCTTCTTCAACAACTCAGACTCCCTCATCTTCTCTTGGAGTTTCTTCAATAAGTCCTCAGTCCTTTCTTGAGGTTTCTTCCCCTCATCAGGATCGGTGGACGTATTCTGTCTTGAGCTTGATCTTGTTTTCCGAGCATACTCCTTATAACCCCTTGATTGGGGTACCCCTGAGGTGGACTCCTTCTCTTTTCCCTTTGAGGCACTCGGCCTTACCTTTTGGCTTAGCCATTACTTGGTCCTATTGATGACCACCTGAGAAATCTTTTCTATATTCACGTCCTCATTCATGGATCACCTTATTGGGGAGAGGGACTAATTATCAATTTCTAATCCTTTATAAACTGCATCAAGTAGGTCTCCATCATCCCTGAGGTCTTTAGGGAGATTGGTCTCAATTTCAAAATCTCTTATCTGTGGCACGGATAACCTATTATAGTTTTTCTCTCTGACCTCAAAATTGTCTTGGAGGTTGGCCCAAAAATCCTCCAGTCTTGGCTTGTGTCCCTCATATGCCTTCGGCATAGCTTGTTTGAGCTTCCCGTAGGGATCATAAAATTCTCAGGCATAATCATATTCTTTCAAGTTTAAATCTTGAAGCTTTATCTTTGCTAGCTTTGCAACCTGTATCTTCGAGCATGAGAAGTATCCAATAGATACTGAAAAATCAATGCCTGTTTTATGTTTTGATGATAAGAGAGATTGGAGGCCCAATGGTTGCCTTATATTTCGACAAAATTACTCTATCATTGCAGTATCTGGGAAGCAACATTGGGTTCCCTGTGAATCCGTTGACCCTAATGGAAGTAGAGCATGAGTTTTGGGTAAACCAACATGCCCACTCTCGGATAATAGCCATGGCCTCCCGGCTAATTCAATATCCTGTGTCTCCTGTTAATTTAATTATTACCAGAAAAATGAAGGCATCATTAATTATTTTGAAATGAGCCTTTGCATTGACTAGGGGGAGTTGGGAATAATATTCTTATACCTTCTTTTGTCCTTCCTCATCTCCTAACTGACCCTCTACTTACAGTCCCAAAAACTTTCCAACTCTGGCCGCCACCCAGCTGACATAAGATGTGAAAAAGAGTTTTTGGGTCTGGTGAACTTCCTTCATTTGTTTGCAGATGTTGTCATAGAGGATCTGCGACCAATCAAAATATTGCTTACCTATTAGGATAGTGGTCATAAACTGGAACATCCATGGATGGAAATGCTTACAATCAGGCTTGCCAAAGGCCCTGCTCAGCATAACAATCAAATCTCTTTGGGGCTCCTTGAAGTCTGCCCTCAGGATCTATGTTGCCTCAAGGCCTATTTTTCTCTCTTCCTCCAACCAATTTTCATTCATGTGCCTTTTATTTGCTACAACCTTGTCATTCCATACCTTTAAGGCCTCCTCTTCAGTTGAGAGGAATATCTCTTCTATAGTTGGGATACCGAACACGAATCCCAACATGTCAGGAGACAAGTCTATAACTGTCCATCCCTATGCGTCAGTGCACTTTCTAGTATCCAGGTCGTAGAATTGCACAATTGTCATTATAAATTCTGGTGCTTGCATTGATTGCGAAAAGATAGTTGTCTCCACTAGGCCTGATATTTTAATTCTTCTGTGTAGGGCCTCCAATATTGGCTTATCTAGCTGGGTTCTGATATCTTGAATTTCGATATGGCCAATTTCCGTGTCAGTGACCCATTTGACTTGATCATCCAACTTTGAGGAGTAGACTTGTCCTTGATAGTGGTATTTCATGGTAGCTGGAAGTTTGTCAATATCTTTGCTTCTTTTGTTAGAAGATGAGTCCATCTAACCACTTGAACCTATAAGAAGAAAATGAGGATCAGTTCCTTATCAAAAACATAAAAAGTTCATTCACTTCGGGACTTCAGGGTTCCAAAGTCCTGGGGTAGGGAGTTTTCTTTTTAAAATAGGGTCTGGAACTCTAGGGTTCCAGGGTTCCGAGCCAGGTACTCATGGATGAAGTCCGGAACTCCGGGGTTCCAGGCTAGGTAGATAATAAATGACCCTGGAACTCTGGGGTTCAGGGGTAGGTAATTTGGGCTCATCTAGGGATCCCGTGGTCCCGGGCCAAATAAAAGATAGCCAATAGGATGCTTAGCAAGAGGATTTATAAAAGGTAGACCTTGGAACTCCGAGGTTCCGGGCTAGGTGATAACACTTTCTTGCAAAAAGAAATAATCTAGAACTGCGGGGTTTTGGGGTCATTAAAGGCAAGCTCAACAAGATCCCAGAACTTTGGGGTTCAAGGGTAGGGAACTAGGGCACGCGGGGACATGCAAGAAAACATAAAAAACAAGAAAAGAATAAAACCAAAAACAAAAACCCACGACGAAGAAAAAAAGATCAAACCTACAAATGACCCAAAAGAGCAAGAAAAATCACCTACCTAGTGAATCAAAATGCCTAAGGACGCAAAAGGAAGCTTGGTAGTTCGGAGGCTCGTGGTTAGGAGGCAAGGAAGAAGGAGCTCTGAATGCACAAATGAACTTTAAAAGTTCATTATTCAAATTTATACCCCCCTGAACTTGTTCGTACAAGCGCTTTAAACAGAACCTTGGGACTCCGGGGTCTTGAGGTTTTGAGCTCGACGACAAAAACACAAAACAAAATAAAACATCCCACCTCGGGACTCCAGGGTTCCGGAGTTCTGGGCTAAGAAAGAAAGCAAGCAAGGATCCACCTCAGGACTCTGGAGTTTCGGGGTGGATCAGACACACACCTCGGGACTTCGGGACTCCATAGTTTTGAGGTAAAGGACTCAAACACACAGAACAAGAAAACAAAAGATAAAGAAACTGACCTCGGGACTTTGGAAGTCCAGGGTTCTGAGGTGGTCAAGGAAAAGAAACAAAGACATACCTTGGGACTCTGTGACACCGAAGTTCCGAGGTAAAGAACACAAAATAGAGAAAAAGGAGACCAACCTCAGGACTCCGGGGGTTCGAGGTTGGTGAAAGGAAAAGAATAAAAAGAGACCCCGGGACTCCAGATTTCTGAGGTAAAAGAACAAAAAAGAAAAAGAACAAAGTAAAAGCAAGCAACAATAGGGGACCCATTTTGCAACACAAGGAAACTAATGGGGGATAGATATGGAAGGCATAACAAATGGTGACTATCTGGGGAAAATGACTCTAGGCAATTTAGAACTTCAGAATCTCTGGTTAACCCGACGCCTAAGGCTATTATCATTCAAAAGGGTGTATAAGAGAAAAAATATGAGTGAACCAATGAACAAACAATCAAGTCTAGAACTGAACATGATTACCTCTTGAGTGTGTGTGTATGATTTATTACCCCATCATTTTTAATCATGTAGATAATCAAACAAAACTGGGCGCAAGCTACGTAGGTGAAGCCAACCAATGTGTTTCGTGCAATGTTATCCTGGGTATAGCTCTACTTCCAGTCAGGCGTTTATAGCCCCAACAAAGATACCCCTGGTTCCCGTCAAGCAGTGTTCCATTGCCAACCAGGTGTCTATAGCCCCGGTGGATGTTACTCGAAACACCCATTTTAGTTGTTTTAAGAGGATCATTTATTTTCTCTCTCTCTTTTTTTTTGAAAACATTATAGAACATAGAATGACTTCTTTCCTTAATAACCTTTTAAGCAACTTTTCAGACATTGAAATCCGATTACTGGGTTGGGAACCACAGTGGATAACGTGAAGCATCCTGACTTTCAATTTTTCACTTGAAAACCAGTTTATCCACTATCTTACAAAACTTTCTGATGTATTTTAATGTGACAGTAGTGTTGAGTTTATCAAGGTAGCCTTTTCCAATTGAAAGTCAAAAACTCAAATCATATTTAAGCCATTATATACCACTTTGAATGAGTATAGACAAAGGTTTCAAAATTAACCAAATGACAATGAAGTCATAAATAACAAAGAGTCGAAGTCTCTCAGAATTTGGCAACATGTTATGCAAAGGATACCTTCGTTTTAGAATCTTTGAGAACAAAATATGTATATCCCGACACAACGAAAAGGAAATGAACGAAACAAAACAAACAAACAAACAAACAAACAAAGGAAACAAGCATGCAACAAAGCAAAAAAAAAAAAACACGCAAGAACCAAACAAATAACAAACAAACAAAACAAAAGAAACAACCAATCTACTATATACAATAGGTCAAGCTTCACTGGGGGTTAATCGAAGTAATGTTTGAGGAACTGACCATTGACGGGCAATGGTACAAGTTCTCCAGTCAAAGAGCTTAACCTAAAGGTATTCTCCCCTAAAATTTTGGCTATTTTGTAAGGACCTAACCACAACCTTTCAAACTTGTGGTGATCACCTTTCTTCTCCTTGTCCTTGTCCCATAACAGGAGTAGGTCAGAGATCCAAAAATCTTTCACTTTAGCCCTCTTATCAAACCATCACTTAACAACGACTTGGTGCTTGGCAAAGTGTTGTAGAGTATTAATCCTTTTTTTGTCAAATCTTAGTAAATTTAAGAGGCGATCTTCTACCTGATCGTCAATGTCAAGTTCTTTCATTAATTGGAGGATGGGTATTTGTAAGTTGATTGGGAAGACAGGGGTCTAACCATAAACAAGGTAATACGAAGAAGTTCCCAGGAAAGCTTTTACTCTGGTTCGATTAGCCCATAAGGCATATCTCAACTGATTATACCAATACCTGGGGTTTTTCTTGATGAATAATGATGAACAATAGATACCCCCATTGGTACTGAGAGGGGGGGGGGGTGAATCAGTACAGGCAAAAAACTTCCTCAACAACTTATCTAGCTAAAGCAATACCGACTGGTTGTCACCATTACTAAACTTAACCATGGCAATACTGGTTAAACACAGTAAGACATCAGATACCATAAACTGATAAGTCTGAACACTTCAAATATGATCATTATTTGCTATCAATTTCACCCATAAACATATGCATGTGGTATACTAGTAATACCATAACCTATAAACTCTGCATGCATAATCTTTCAACCAAATACTTCATAAACATCACATGAAAAATGCATAACACATAACACACAGATTTTTTACGTGGAAACCCAAATGGGAAAAACCACGGTGGGGATGAATACCCACAAGCTTGTTTTTGAACTCTTTTGAAGCTCGCCTTGTTAGGAGCCTAGTTCAATTAAAGACTTTACAGTAAGGTTTTGTTAGGAATCGATCCTGTAAGAGATCACCCGGTTAAGGGATGGCTATATTCCCTGTTAAAGGTTGAAACCTTGTTAGAGGTTACCTCGCTAGAGGATTTAAAGAAATCAATGATCTTGAGTCACCTGGTTACAGGTTTTACAATAAACCTGTTAAAGCTACCTGGTAAAGGGATTTTCCAACTGTTGAAATGATTAGAAGACAATAGGTAAAACTTTTGATCTAATAACAACACTACATGCCAAGGCAGATCTGTTTCATTTCCTCTACTCTGTAGTTTTCTTCTTACTGGTCTAGCAAGTATCTCATCACTTGGATACACACACAACTTTTGCCAACAACTTTACAATAACAAACATCATCGACCTTATAGACAACAGTCAAGTCGGTAACATAAACCCTAAGCATCTTAGGTTTACAACACAGGGGATCCATTCCTGACCATCCAAACACATTGCATAGAGTATTACAATTTCAAACAAATCACAAGACAATTTGCATCATTCATTCATCACCGCACATGGGAATCAGTAACCCATCACGCTCTCTTCTCATACCACTAAGAAGAATGATCATTCCTGAGGTAGACTTCAAATGCAGTCGATCTTCTTATACCTCAATCCTTCACGTGCACAAGATTGACGCGGCACCTCGATCTTACTCATATCTCTTAGCTAAATCATCACAGAGTATCACCGGTTGCATTGTACAAACTGAATCACCAAACCGATAACCATAGAGCTGAAACTACCAACCAGTAGTCACACATAGTGAAACCCTGACACCGGTTCATTGTATCTCTTCCTACCTCTTCATACCGGTTCACTTGAACTTATTGACATCAATGACAATATACATTATCATCATATCAACATGTCGGTTCATCATATGCCAATGATATCCAACATTTCTCAAGTATCTTCTTAATGACATCTAGGATGTTCTTGTTCATAGATTCAACTACTTCGTTACCTTGCGGGTAGTAGTTGGATGAAAATTTCAATATCACTTTATATTCGTATGACCATTGCATCAATGATGGATAAGTAAAAGCAGGGCCATTGTCACATACCAGAGCGAACGACATACCAAACCTAGTGACAATGTGCTCTTCAATAAATTTCAAGACTACCTTAGCAGTAGTATTCTGACATGCAATGGATTCTGTCCATTGGGTGTAGTAATCCGTTGCAGTAAGAATAAACTTATGTCTTGCAGATGACTTAGGATTAATAACACCTATAAAATCCAGTGCCCATTGGGCAATGGTCTTACCTCAAACACTAGTTGGAGAGGCATGGTGAGATTTCTCTCTCTGGAAGCTACGGTTTGGCATGTATGATAGTGACGAACATGCTTACGAGTATCCTTAAATATGCTAGGCTAGTAATATCTAGCCTTCAAGAATTGATGTGCAGTGGCATCTGTCGACCCATGGCTTGTACCATATTTCCTGTGAAATTCCTCAATCATGTTATGGGCTTCTTGATGATCAAGACAGCGAAGGTAAATACCTTCATAATTCTTTCTATAAAGTGTTGAATCCTTGATCATATAATTGGCACTTTTGAGCCTTAATGCTTGTCTTTGCGTGGCTGTCAACCCCTCAAGGCACCTATTACTCAACAATATAAATACCAAATCTATGTACCATGGGTCTTGAGTGAATGACTCCAACGTATACTGTTGGCACTGGATTTGAGGGATGTCAATCGCCATGGCCTGAGACAATCCTTGGCCTCGGACCAACTCATTAGATGCATCTCTAGATTAAATTCTTTTAATATTGCCATCCATTTCCCTCGACGTTCTCCCAGCTTGGATTGCATGAGTAGTTACTTCACCGCTTGATCAGAGACAATCGCGTAGATTTTACTCCTTAGGATATAATGCCTGAATTTCTTGACTACTCTCACTAACACAAAAGCCTATTTTTCAAGAGCAGAGTAGCTAACCTTGACACTTTTGAAGGGAGAGCTCATAAATACAATAGGTTTCTCATCCCCCGCTTGCCTCTGCATCAAAACAACTTCCCCAGAGTGTAACAAAGCAAAAGAATATACGTAAAATGACAAGGTGTAGTCAGGGCTGGTTAACACGGGGGCTTCAACGATGGATTTTTTGATCTGGGCAAAAGCCTCTTTTGCTTCAGTTGTCCATTCGACCTTAGCGTCCTTATTCATCATTTCATTCAATGGTTTGACAATCTCTGCAAACCCAGTGATAAAATTTCTGACAAAATTGATCTTCCCAAAGAAACATCTCATCTCCTTTTTGTTGTCGGGCATTTGTAACTTCAACAACGCTTCTACTCGATCTGGGCTATAGATATCCCCCTCTCAGATATTACATGTCCAAGTAGCTTTCCTTCAACCACTCTAAATACACATTTCTTGGGGTTAAGGGAAATCTAATATCTCCAACATCTTTCCAATACCTTTTGGAGGTGGTCTTCTCTGACCTTGGAAAATATCGTCAAGTCATTCATATAGATAATAATACATTTTCCGATCAGTTCTTTAAAGGTCGTATCCATTGCTCTTTGGAAGGTCGCCCCAGCATTGATCAACCCAAATGGCATCCTTTGGTATGCGTACGTTCCCCACTTCATCGTAAATGTTATTTTCATACGGTCCTCATAATTCACTAAGACTTGGTTATATCCAGAATAACCATCTAAAAATGACATCATTTGTGAACCATTTACTATTTGTAGTACTTCATCCAAAGAAGGAAGCGGGTAATTATCTTTTTCAGAGGCCTTGTTGAGATTGTGAAAGTCCACACAAAGCCGTATTTCTCCATTCTTTTTCTTTACTGGTACCAAATTGGCAACCCAAGGAGAATGTCGTATCGGAAAAATAATCCTGGCAGAGAGCAACTTTTGTACTTCCTTGAAAATCAAGGGTTCTATTAGTGAATTAACCGAACGTTGCTTCTGCCTGAATGACTTTATGTTAGGTTTTAGGGGGATAACATGGGTGATGATCGATGTATCAAATGTATTTAAATCTTAATACCCCCATGTTATTACATCAATGAACTCTTTCAAGATTTGTAAAAAAAATTATCTTTCATTTTGAGTGCAAATCTTCCCAACATAGACAATCCTCTCTTGTCCTTTTGGACCAATATTATGTGGCTCGCACTTTCTGACATTTGAATCCATTGTTAATCTCTCCTTTACTCTAGGGTCAGAATAAAAAATTCTCTCTAAGGTGACCATACCTTTAGGAATAACGTTAGTTGGTAAATCCATAATATCAACATCACTTTCGACATCAAGATCATCTGATTTATCTTTCTCATCAATAATTTGTTCTTCAAAAGCCCCTGAAATGGCAAAAAAGGCTAGTATGTGGGCATCATCCCAAGAAACTTGAAAGTGTTTGATATTATCAGGTACAACAGGTGTGGAGATTAACTCTATGGAAAACTTCTTCAAAGGGGATTGGCTCACTGGTTCTAATTTACTGGCAGCTATGACCAATGCATCAGGTATTCCATTTACTTTCCTGGGTACTAGCTGAATGTCGAAAGCATCAAAATCCTCAATCAAATCACATACTCTATTCCTGTACGTTGCTAACCTTTTATCATGACATGCATATTGGCTTCGCACTTGTTTAAACACCAGCTCAGAATCCCCGTGCACTTTCAAGCACTTAGCTCCCTTCTTATAAGTGTAAAGTAATCCTCTAACTAGAGCCTCATACTTCATCATGTTATTAGTACAAGGGAATTGGAGTCAGTAAGAGGCTAAAAGGGTTTTCCCTTTTGGGTTTGTTAACTCTACGCCTGCTCCACTGCCTTGCTTGGATCTTGACCCATCAAACTTTAAAAACCATATTTCATCTTTTGGTCTCTTTACATTTTTTTCCTTAGGGTCAGTGATAATATTAGCTTCCGAAGGTGATTGTTGTTTCTTAGACTCGAGGTCTTGTGACAATAGAGGTTGATCAATTTCTGGTTGCATGGATGCTTCAGTAGTGTTTGGAACAATTTGTTCCAATTGAGGTTGAAGCTGAGATTGTGTTTCTTCTTTCTCTTACTCAAGAGGAATAGGTTCCTTCTCTTGTTTAACAATCTCCACTATGAGAATCTCCTAGTTGTATTCTTTAGGTAGGGAAGTATTACTTATAGGATCCATTGTTTGGGGCTCTAATCCTTCACAACTTGGACTTTGAATTTCTTCCATATTGATGGTATGATCATCTTCTTCGTATGAAACCGGGCTCATCAACTTCATAATCTCGTTCTGACATGGAATACATGACATCTCTTAGTGCTCCTCATGATGTATCTGATACCATTTTGGAAGCAACAAATCTTGTATCTTCATAATATCCCCCAACAAACATATTCCTTGTTTTACTGTTGTAGTGAAACCTTTGACCCGTCCTCTATATGTAGTCATGTCTACTCGAAATAACTAGAGAGGAGCTGGTGCAAAGAAAGTGAGGATTTCATTAACCCTGTAAACTCCTGGACTTACTTTAGCAAACACCACCTCATTGAGAGCACCATAATCCGTCACTAACTTCTTCAACTTAGGTTCACTATCGATTTGGATATGGTTTCTTACCCCTTTCCATGGAAGCCACGGGTATGTAAAACAAGTTGAGAAATATCCTCCCAAAGTCTTTGACCAATCCCTACTAAGGAGCATCCCATATACTTCTGAAATATCCACTACTTGAATGTTAATGTAATGAAATATCCAGGGATCAACACCTAATTGGATGCATACATCTTTCAATTCTCTGATTACGTTAACCTCAGTTTTGTCTAGTTGTACCACCTTACTGTTTGCACGTACTAGTTTAAGTCCGAGCTTCTGACATATAGAGTAGGGCATTACGTTTCCTGAAGCCCCTGAATCTACCAAATAGTTGTGTAATTTCTTTCCACATACCCTCAAACTCAGTAAAAATGGTGGATTCTCTATTGCATCACTACTGACGTTAGCGTTGACTTCATTAAGGTCCATCATCTTAACCTCATTGCTCTGTGATCGTAACAGTTCCAACTTCCTAAGGAGAGCCCTCTTTTGTTTAGGGCAATATCTCAATACTTCCATCAGGGACATAGTGGTGGCAGTCCTCTCCATCTCCTTGGTAACATTACATGATCCTTTCAAAACATATTCTTTCCTTGAAGCTTGTCTAGGGCATGCTCCTTGAAAATCCTGAGGAGGGTGAGGGTTGTTGTTTGCATTCGCATTAGGAGGTACAAATCCACCCTTCAGGGGCGGTGGCTCTATTAATGGAGCTTTGCCTTGACTCCTAAGATTGTAGTTGTTTCTATTCTGAAAGGCCTGAGCATCGTAGACACATGGTTCACCTTCAGCTTCAGCTTGAAATTCTTTGCACAGGAAGGTGTCAACCAACATTGCGGTATTAACCTTATCAGATTCATCATTAGAGCAATCTTTTTGCTGAGAATCAACTTGAGCAATTCTTATGAACTTCTTGAACTGAGCACAATTAACCTTAGAATGCGCAGCTATATCATGCAACCTATACCAATTTGTTAGCAAATTCATATCCGCAAGGTTAACACTTTGTGTGTGGTTTGGGTTATCTCGTGCATCAAGGTGATCATGGTTCGCCCCACCATTATTTGGACCCGTGTTCCACTGCCTATTGTGAGGTTTGTTGTTATACCTTTGATTTTGATTTTGGTTCTGGTTATTGTAGTTCCACTAATTATTATATGGTTGGGATTGATTATACCCTCCTGGAGTATTCATTTTTAGCTTGCTCAAGTCTGAAGTAACTTGTGAGATCATTTTCTTTAAGGCTTCTACTTCAGTAGATATATGAGATCCTTGATTCTCAGGCACCGTAGTTGGAGGTTGGTTTGTTTTGTTAGTATTACCAAATTGTTGATTTCCCCCTTGCGCTTGACCAACATATTGCGTTTGAGTGGGGGTAATATTGGTATTATTTTGCCAAGTCAAATCTTGGGCAGAAAACTATTGATTCGCTTAAGGTTGGGGTCCATAGATTGGCACCGGGTTCATTGTTGGGGCACCTATAGGTAGAGGCGAGGGTACGCCTGGGAGTTGGTTGTAGTTTCCTTGATTCACCCCTATAGGTAGATTATATCTGATCCCTCCCGGGGTTTGATTCAACTCATGGTTCATACTAATTTCTAGGGCGAAGACTTTTGCCAAAGTGTCCCTTTGATCTTGGGGAACACTCTTCTTAATAAACATAGCAGTCCAAGGGTCGATAGCTCTTCGATACGAGTTGATTGCTACATTGGGTGCTACCTGGTAAGGAGCTTGTAGCCTCTTGAATACCCTTTGTAAGCTAGTATTAAAAGTTGTTAACGACTCATTTGGTGAGTTCTTAAGAGAAGCGAACTGATGGTATAGTGTTTCGGGATCTACATACACTCATAATTGATCGATGAAAGCCTTCTCCAAGATGTCCCAACCTGTGATAGAATTTGCAAGTAAGGTTAAATACCAATTGTATTCATTCTCTTCAAGTGAATATGTGAAGAGTCTACATACTACATCTTGGTGTTCAATATCGTTACGAATGAGCGCATCTTTGAATGCTTCAATATTTTCATCAGCCGTTCGTCCCCCCAAATAATAAACTTTGCTACAAAATTTATCTGGGTTTCTAGGTAGATCATGTATACCCCCTAGCATGGTTCCTAGTGGTGTGGTGTCTTGGTTAAAGTATGCCATTGAAGGTGGTGACGGTGGATATTGAGTCACAAAAGGTGCAACAATAGGCTGAGGACTAGGAATCAGTTGATCTTCTATGTTGAGTATGGATGACTATTCTAGTGAGTCCATTGAAATTTGTTTCTTAGCTTTGTTCCCCTTTCTCCTAGTGGTAGGTCCTAACTCTTCTAAGTCAGATGGTGAAGATCTACTCCTAAGGACTCGGTGGAATCTCTCGGGAGAGAAAGATGATATACGATCCAACTTAGTACCTCAATTCTTTGGTCGAGGTGGTGGTTGTGGATTTTCTTGTAGATTCTTGTGAGGACTAAGTTGTATTTGTGCCTCTTCTTCTATACGTATAGCCTTTTGTCTTTCATTGCCCAAGACTTGTCGTGCTCATAACTAATCGTTATAATCTCTTATACTATCCCAAGCAAAATCATATAGTTGGGTGAGAATGTCGTCTTGCTCATAGTTGAGGTTAGGTTGGGTAAAGGGCATCAATCCATCTCCTGGAAGTACTATATGTGGTTAACTAGCGAGGGGACTAGTCTAGGCCCTCTTTCTAGCGCCAATTTCTGTTGACGATTGTTTTTGACACACCTACCAAAAGTTAGGTAGCCAATGTGAACACTCACCACCTCTACTGAAAAGAAATGAGTTTGGGAAAAATCACTACCCCAATGTCTCTATAGTTGGGTCACGATGGTGATGGGCAGCCCAATTGTTGATGTAGCTATATTTGTTAAGGGGCCTACTGGTTGAAACTAAGTCTCGCTGATCGTGAATGGCTGAACTTTCTTTTTTTGTATTTTATGATTTAAGATTATCTGGAAAATAAACTATGAAGAGTAAAGGGAACAAGAAAATAATAATGAAAACAATACAATAACAACTTAATGAACTACTCACTTAGTTCCTTGCAATACAAGAAATTATCAAATGTTATCCAAGTTACCATTCAACAACGGACCTCCAATAAAGCTGCAAAATTATCAATTTCACAGACTTATGGAAATAAAATCATAAACAATATGGCCTATTACGATAATTCTCATACACCACTGATGTGCACAATATGATTCATAAAATAATAAACAAAAAAGATCAAACCACGTTGCTAACTCCAAATAAAAGATATTACCAGATTACACAAAACAAATTCGTAGAATATAAAAGTAGATCAGGGAATCTACAAGTTTCTTCTTGTATTAATCTCAATGAATGTGTAACAAAAATAACTCAACTTCTTAAAAATCTGCAAAATATTCTAAAAATCTCTAAGTGGGCCACAAATCATCAATTTGGGGACCCTTACAAATGAATCCAAATTCTCAAATTATAGAAGCTTTCTGCTCTATTATCTAGGAAATAAATCTAACCTAAATTAAGAACCCAAACTAGGAGTCCCAGTTAACTTGCAAGTTTATGCCTTGATACTCCAATTAACTACTACTAAATGGGGGTTGCATGAGCACTATGAAGACCATGTTGGTGAGCCACATTTTTGTAGTCATGCAGAATTTTGCTCAAAATTAGAACCTGAGTTGGAGCTGCAGTTGAAAATACAAAATTGGGGGTCATACAAAAAACCTTGCTATCTTTAGCAATTGTATGTTCATCCTTCACTTTTTAATAAAAGCTCTATAATTATTAATTATGCATGTGACTGCTTGGATAGGAGTATCAACTACATGTTTAATTCTAAATTTACTTCTTCAAAACTCTATCTGCATGCTCCTTTCCTTTCTCTAACTCCCCTTCTATCTCTGCCACCTCTTGACACTAGGTGATCAAGTATGTGTACCTGTCCATGAGGGAGACATCAAATCGAGCCAAAGGTCCTAAATGTTGGGCCTCGTATGCATCCCACTAATTCAAAACTTGTTGTTGCTCCATTATTCCGATATTAGTTAATCCTAAACCGAAGGCTCCAAGCATATATTTTACAAAATTCTCATATTTCAAAATTTCTTTGAGGAGAGGAACCCGAATCTCTACCATATCCTTCAAATACTGCTAAAAACATTTCAATCTTCAGCTCCAAAATGTACACATAGGACTGCAAGTTTTCACAACTGTTTCCTCCTAAGAGGCCCTCCTCCATTATTGTCTCTTCCCCTAACCGCAATACTTTATTCAAAATTCAGAACTATTTATTAAAAATGCTTAGCTTTCGTTCCCATTGCGTAGAACAAGAAGCTAAAGCTCCGCCTGCCTGTATTGCCCCATGGTATATCCTCATAGTATCCTACAAAAATAATCTAATCTTAACTGCATTTACTCGGGCCCATGAGTTAGCTGCAACAACCACCCGTCTCACCTCCACTAGTGCCTTAACTTCTCCCTCTAGCAATGATGAGGTTGAAGGTAGGCTATCAGCCATATAGGAGTCTAGAGGTTTGCTCATCTCAATCAACAACTACTTGTATTGCCCTATTTGCACTTTGAGCTCCATGTTTGAAATATGTTCTTTCTCTACACGCCCCCTGAAAACAATTGTGGCTAACTCCAAAGTATCTAGCTCTCCCCACTTGGTTTGTTTACCCAAATTTACCTGGGATATTTGATACTTAGGGGAAGCTTGTCCCTCAGCTTGGAGTGGAACTACCACATCTGCAATCACTTCATCAGAGCCCATTTTTTATAGATGATGTACAGTTTTTGGCTTCTTAACCTTTGGTGGCTCCTCGGTGATTACCTATTTCAAAGTGACCTTAGGAAGCTCTGCTTTTCTCTTTTTCTTTTTAAAAGTGAACTCGAGCCATTGCGGTATATCTTCATCCTTGTCACCTTGATGTGACACTATATCTATAGTTATAACTTGGACCTCTGCCTGCTCGTCTGCTTCATCTCTTTCATCTACCTCTGTTTGCCCGGGATCTTGAGGTGAGGTAACTTGGCGGGCTAGATTGGCTTGGAAATTTTGTTGCTTGTGTAATTCTCCTAATTTGCCACTGACCTCTTCTCCAATCATCTTTTCTTCATCGTCCATCCCCACCACATCTTTCTCACCTGCTATGTCTTTGAGGAGGCCCTCTTGATCTTGAGGGGTTAGAACTAATCTTTCACTCAATAGGTCCTCTGCCTCATCCCCTTCTTTTTTGCCTCCTAGCGGCTGATGTTGCTCCAGATCCTCTTCCTCCTGATTTGAATCAGATTCATTGTTCCTAACTCTTATTTCTTAGGTGCTAGACTTGAAGCCTTGCACTCTAGGCTACCCTACAGGTATGTTAATTGGTGGGGGTGCAGGGGCGTTGGTACTTGCATCCTTTGTGGCAGCTGTTGAAGGTGGTTGAGTAGGTATATCTTCAGTAATTTCTATTTCTTCCACCTTCTCCTGGGTACCCTCTCGTGCAATCTTCCCTATAGTTGTCCTTGGTGGGAGGACTTTAGCTAGTGGTAATGCTCCTAATCCATCAGTCACTCCAAGGTCTGCTGCCTTCTTCAACAACTCAGACTCCCTCATTTTCTCCTAGAGTTTCTTCAATAAGTCCTCAATGCTTTCTTGAGGTTTCTCCCCCTCATCAGGATCGATGGATGTCTTTTGTCTTGAGCTTGATCTCTTCTTCCGAGCATATTCCTTATAACCCCTTGATTGGGGTATCCCTAAAGTGGACTCCTTCTCTTTTCCCTTTGAGGCTCTCAGCCTTACCTTTTGGCTTAGCCATTACTTGGTCCTATTTATGACCACCTAAGAAATCTTTTCTATTCACGTCCTCATTTGCGGACCAACTTATTGGAGAGAGGGGCTTCTTACCAATTTCTAATCCTTTATAAGCTGCATCGAGTAGGTCTCCATCATCCCTGAGGTCTTTAGGGAGATTGGTCTCAATTTCAAAATCTCTTATCTGTGGCACAGATAACCTATTATAGTTTTTCTCTCTAACATCAAAACTGTCCTGGAGGTTGGCCCAAAAATCCTCCAGCCTTGGCTTGTGTCCCTCATATGCCTTGGGCATAGCTTGTTTGAACTTCCCATAGGGATCATAAAATTCCCAGGCATAACCATATTCTTTCAAGTTCAAATCTTGCAGTTCTGGCTCTACTAGGTTTGCAACCTATATCTTCGAGCATGAGAAGTATCCAATAGATACTGAAAAATCAATGCTTGTTTTATGTTTTGATGATAAGAGAGATTGGAGGCCCAATAGTTGCCTTATATATTCCAACTAAATTACTCTATCATTGTAGTATCTGGGAAGCAACATTGGGTTCCCTGTGAATCTATTGATCCTAATGCAAGTAGAGCATGGGTTTTGGATAAACCAACATGCCCACTCTCGGATAATGGTCATGGCTTTCAGGCTAATCCGGGATCCTGTGTCTCCTGTTAATTTAATTATTACTGGAAAAATGAACGCATCATTAATTCTTTTGAAATGAGCCTTTGCATTGACTAGGGGGAGTTGGGAATAATATTCTCATACCTTCTTTTGTCCTTCCTCATCCCCTAACTGACCCTCTACTTATAGTCCCGAAAACTTTCCAACTCTGGCAGCCACCCAGCTGACATAAGATGTGAAAAAGAATTTTTGGGTCTGGTGAACTTCCTTCATTTGTTTGCAGATGTTGTCATAGAGGATCTGCGACCAATCAAAATATTGCTTACCTATTAGGATAGTGGTCATAAAATGGAACATCCATGGATGGAAATTCTTACAATCAGGCTTGCCAAAGGCCCTGCTCAACATAACAATCAAATCTCTTTGGGGCTCCTTGAAGTTTTCCCTCAGGATCTATGTTGACTTGAGGCCTATTTTTCTCTCTTCCTCCAACCAATTTTCATTCATGTGCCTTTTATTTGCTACAACCTTGTCATTCAATACCTTTAAGGCCTCCTCTTCAGTTGAGAGGAATATCTCTTCTCTGGTTGGGATATTGAACACGAATCCCAACATGTCAGGAGACAAGTCTATAACTGTCCTTCCTTGTGCGTCAGTGCACTTTCTAGTATCCATGTCGTAGAACTGCGCAATTGTCATTATAAATTCTAGTGCTTGCACTGATTTGGGAAAGATAGTTGTCTCCACTAGGCCTGATCTTTTAATTCGTCTGTGTAGGGCCTCCAATCTTGGCTTATCTAGTTGGGTTCTGATATCTTCAATTTCGATATGGCCAATTTCCGTGTCAGTGACCCATTTGACTTGATCATCCAACTTTGAGGAGTAGACTTGTTGTTGATAGTGGTATTTCATGGTAGATGGAAGTTTGTCAATATCTTTGCTTCTTTTGCTAGAAGATGAGTCCATCTAACTACCTGAACCTATAAGAAGAAAATGAGGATAAATTCGTTATCAAAAACATAAAAAATTCATTCACTTCGTGACTTCGGGGTTCGAGAGTCCCAGGGTAGGGAGGTTTTTTATTTAAAAGGGTCCAAAACTCCAAGGTTCTGGGCCAGGTACTCATGAATGAAGTCCGGAACTCTGGTGTTCCCGGATTCCAGGCTACGTAGATAATAAATGACCCCGGAACTCCGGGGTGTCGGGGTAGGTAATTTGGGCTCATCTAGGGATCCCATGGTCCCTAGCCAAATAAAAGATAGCCAATAGGATGCTTAGCAAGAGGCTTTATAAAAGGTAGACCTCGGAACTCCAGGGTTCCGGGGTAGGGAACTAGGCCACACGGGGGCACGCAAGTAAACATAAAAAATGAGAAAAGAAGAAAACCAAAACCAAAAATATAAACCCGCGACAAAGAAAAAAAGATCAAATCTACAAACAACTTAAAAGAGCAAGAAAAATCACCTACCTTGGTGAATCAAAATGCCCAAGAACGCAAAAGGAAGCTTGGCAGTTCGGAGGCTCGAGTTAGGAGGCAAGGAAGAGGGAGCTCTAAATGCACAAATGAACTTTAAAAGTTCATTATTCATATTTATACCCCCTCCCAAACCTGTTCATATGAGTGCTTTAAATAGGACCTCAGGACTCCAGGGTCTTGAGGTTCTGAGCTTGATGACAAAAACACAAAACAAAACAAAACATCCCACCTTGGGGTTTCGGAGTTCCGGGCTAGGAAAGCAAGCAAGAAAGGATCCACCTCGGGACTCCGAGGTTCCAAGGTTTTGGGGTGGATCAAACATACACCTTAGGACTCTAGAGTTTCGAGGTAAAGGACTCAAACACACACCTTGGGAATCCAGAACTCCAAAGTTCTGAGGTAAAGAATAAGAAAACAAAAGACAAAGAAACCAACCTTGGGACTCTGGAAGTCCGGGGTTCCGAGGTGGCCAAGGAAAAGAAACAAAAACATACCTCAGGACTCTGGGACACTAGAGTTTCGAGGTAAAGAACACAAAACAGAGAAAAAGGAGACCAACCTCGAGACTCCGGGGGTCCGGGGTTGGTGAATGCAAAAGAACAAAAAGAGACCCTGGGACTCTGGAGTTTGGAGGTAAAAGAACAAAAAAGAAATAGAACAAAGCAAAATCAAGCAACAACAAGGGACCCATATTGCAACACAAGGAAACTAATGGGGGATAGATATGCAAGGCATAACAAGAGCTTGCACTGCTACCGGAGAAGATCCTTCAGCTAGTCCTATAATTTGTTTTATCTCAGAGGACATCTTTTGTACAGCTTCCCCAACCTTCTTGATCTTTCCTTCCCTTTTCTTCTTACTGAATCCAATTTGAACTTCAGTTTTTTTTTCTTTGCAGTCCCAAAGGCTTTCTCTACTTCATCAACCGAGGCATCAATAAGAGTTTTGGAATATAAGTCCAAGCTCTCAGCATCTACCTCATAGCCCATTTTTGTTATCTAGATATTCCTAGGTTGCACTGCCTCCATCAATGTTTCATCCTTCTTTACCATAAAATAGATTTCAGTTGAATATTTGTCAACTACATTCTTTGGAACTCTTTCTCTCTTCTTCATTGCTTTCTGGAATGATTTGAAATAACCCCAAAGAATGGAATCCCTATCCTGTCCCATATTTCTTACAACATCTTTGATTTGTTTTGCTACCGGTATATCAAATGCCCATTGGGTCTTTCCAGTTCTGGGTAACTCATTCAGAAAGAAAAGCATTAAACGGACAACAAGATTGCCATACCGAAAAATGCCCTTTTTCTCACCCTTAATTTTTCCTAAGTTTATAATTAACTCATCACACATCCATTGACAGCAACAGGGGTATCCACACTTGCAGGAGCAGAAGATGATCTAGAAGCCATTGCAAACAAAAGATAGCTTGAAAATTGATGAAATACATCACAACCTTTGTTGGTGAAATCTTTTGAAAATCCACTGTGAATGCACTAGAATTCACTTGAAATGCTTTTGATCGCCTTCAATCGCCTGAAACTTGCTTTGTTTCACTCTAAATGCAGTGTGATAAAAAATGAACCAACATTTCCCTTTTATTTTGCAAAAACCCTAATTACTTATTGTCATTAATGCATGCCGACATATGATACCGGATTCAAAATCCATTATCTCAGTGTCGGTGAATCTCCAAACTGTCTTCACCAAGAGCTAAAAAAAGCTTTCAGACCTCTACTAGGGGCAATGCAAGGTTTGTCAATAATTTGCCTCCCCCTAAGGCTAATGCCTTAGTTACCAGATAAGTTTCATGTCGGTGCAGGAACATTATGCTCTGTTGGTTGAGTAACCGGGTTGATTGTCTCTATCGGTTGATCTTTAGATTTCCTAACCCATTTCCACTCATGCTCCTTTTGGATATCTTCAACCTTTTATTTTCCTTTCTCATCATTTCCTACCGGATTGTTCTTGCTTCTATAATGTTTGGCAATATGTCCTATTTTGTTACATGCATAGCAAGTAATATTGTTCTTCTGAATTGCCTTGTTGAGTCCTTAGCCATTATTTTACCTACGTTGATTAGCCATATGTCCAAATTTTCCACATGCATGAAATCTCACATTCATTCTACAATCTTTTGTCTTATGACCATACTTATTGCACTTTGAACACTGATCAAGAACAACATGATTATTTTGATTTTCTCTATTTCCGCATTGACTTGCTCTATGACCAAACTTATTACAAACAAAGCATCTACCATTAAATTTATGTGCATTGGGTTGCCTTACTAGTAATTTTTGATTCTAGTTGTCTGGTGGATTCCCCTGATTTGCAGTATCAGAGCTTTCTCCATGCTCAAATCCAAGACCTCTAGTGTCTCCAGTGTCTCTTTGATTCTTCAATAATTCATCAAGCCTTGCAGAACTGACCGTGAACTTTTCTTTGTATTCATTTGCAGCATCCAGATTACTTCTTAAGATTGACATCATCCTTTCCAGCTCTTGCTCATTATTCTATGATTGCACCAACTCAGTTCTCAACACATCATTATGATGTGCCAACCTAATGTATTCCTCATATCTATCTTTTAGAGATCTGCCTAGATTTTCTTCATTCTTGTTTCAGTATTCAATCTCCTTGGACATCCTCATAGTCATGGCTTGCATTTCATTCTTCATGACACCATTCTCCTGACTCAGTTTCTGAAATTGTTCCTTAAGGGCATCCTTCTCTTCATCATCTGGATTTTGTAAAAGTTCCTTCCTTTTAGCTTGAATAGATGACAACCTCTCTTGTCGGGTAAGAATGAATTCCTTTACAAAGTTCAATTTATCTTGCAACTTCAAGTTCTTCATCCTTTCACCATCATAGTCCTCGAGTGCTACTTCAAGTTGTGTCTGTAGACTCATCTCCATGGATTCTGGATTCGGGATCTTCCTCAAGTTGTTAGACTTACTCCAAGGCACCAGGCTCTGATACCAATTGTTAGAATCCAAGAACACTGAGAGGGGGGGTGAATCAGTGTTCTACCGGTATAATCAATTTTAACCTTATTAACAATGTAGTTTTGTAACCGGTTAACATGAAAGAATGTAATAGAAAATAAAAATGAAGCAACTACAAGAGCATACACCATAACATAGAGATTTATACATGGAAAACCTCAAAGAGGAAAACCACGGTGGGATTGGAGACCGACAATATCTATCCACTAGCCAAATGAATAAATATTACAATAGGGGTCTGCACATGCAAGAAGTCCAACAACCTAGAGCACACTACTCATCACAAGGGGAGCCTCACCGACTACAAACACCACATATAGAGTTAAAAAAAAAATTATAAACTCTGAGAGTGCATCTACTATGCTGGATGAGTTCCGGTTTACATCGTGTCCTCCCTTACTAGTATATTGCTTCGCTTCCCAAACCTCTAAACCAATATCAAAGACTGACTACAAAATATTACATTTGCATTTTATTGATCAACATTGCTGGCACAATATCGCATCACTATATCCCATTACCTTTTATTCCATTCTCAAAATAACCTAACCGAACTGACTTAAATACCCTTCCAAACACAAACATAAAAGCCTTATGTTGGCTTATAATGATATGGTAATTTATTTACATGTCGGCCTAAACAAAAATAAATTCATTAAACTTCAAGACCGATGCCTTTGATCATTGTCGTGTAGACCTACTGGATCAATCTCCTGTGTTGGCCTCATTTACCGGTTCCTAGTTTGTTGGTTTCCCTTGTTTGCTGGTGTCAGTTCCTTGACTTGCTGGTTAGCCAAACAATGAATACCCAACCCAAAATGGTGTGTGTTTCTATCAATGACAACACAACTAAGTTGGATGAGTGTCAATTGCCAACAAGACTAAACACCTAGCTAAAGTTGTTGCGGCCTACCATGGGTTGAAGTTGGCTAAGAGCATTAAAGCCAATTTAGTTTGGCTTGAGGGAGACTCTAGTAAAATTATTCAATGCTCAATTGGCCAACAAAAACCTTGATGGACTATTAAAATATGGATTGAGAAATCTTTGGATATCATAAGGTCATTCCAAAAAGTTAAAATTTCCCATGTCTATCGTGAAGCTAATGGGCTTGCTGATCACTTTGTCAACGTGAGTGTTAGGAGTAATGATGAAAAGGTTTGGATCCTTTGTGATTGCATTTCGGTTGATGCTAAGGCCTTGTTGTCACATGAATTATCCCAGGATAGACAAGCCAACCCTTTTTAATGAATTCTTATGTCATTTTTCGATATGATGGATCGGGCAATTATCAATTACTGTGTTGATCTATTTGTATATTCCCTAGAGCTTCGCATGCTTTCTAGTTAGTTTTAAGTGTCCTCTAGAGTTTCCTTTATCTGTATATTTTTTCCATTGTTTTTTATTAATTAAAAACAGGTTTTAAGGGACCCGAAACCCATATACATAAGAAAGATATTCAATATAGCAACAAAATACAACAACAACAACAAAACACTAGCAAAAAGTCCAGCAACAAAGGAAAGGACAACAAAAGGCCAGCAATAAATTGGCCTCAAGCCCAACAAAAGACAACAATTAGAAATTCTTCATGGTTTCTTCTACATCCTATACCAAAAGCATCATAGCTTTTGCCGCTTCCCTCAAATCAGTATTCTCCTGAGCAGTCTGCCTATCTTTCATCTTCATTTCCTTCTCCGTCGTAGTCTGCCTGGTTTTGCACCTAGAGGTCTGGTGTTTTAGGCTGGAAGTAGGAGCATCTTCAATAACCACGAGGTCCTTCCCCTAGTTTTTCTTTTCCATGTGATTCACCAGTGCATTCATGTTTTGGGAGGAGACTTTTAGAACCTGGAGGCTATGACCCATAAGGCTTTTCAGGGCTTTCTCATTTCTAGCCATCCAGGCATTGACATTGTCCTTATCCTCCTCCACCTGTTCCTTCATAATTTTGATGACATCCTCCAGGTGTTTTAGGTCGCCTTTAATCAGGTCTTTCTCCTGCCAGTCTTCCATTTCCATTTCTTCCTCCGCTTCACTATTCTCCATCTCCTCATGCTGCTTCCCAGAATCAGACATGTTGATCAACTTGTTGATCTTAACTTCCAATTCCCTCTGTTTACCCTGCATGCTGGTAATGTTTTCCAACACCCACTTTTGAAAGTTGAAGAATTCAAGGGTGCAATTGCGGGCGGTATTCAGTATGGTTTCTGCAGAATCCTTGCTTTGTTCCATCTCCTCCTCATTAGGGTTTTCACCCTTAGGCTTCAGAGCCTCTCTCTCAATTTCTGAGCCAACAATATTATGTTGACAATTCTCAGAATTGCCCCCTTCCTCTCCTTCCCCATACTCCTCCTCCTTATTGATCTCCTTTTCAGAAATTTCTTCATTATTTTTTCCTTCTTCTTCCTCACAAACCACATTCGTTTCTTCCTGCTCATTAATCTTCCTTTTTTTATGGGAAGGGGTTTTGGTCTCCTCAGTCGAACCAGAGTCTATGCTTTTCTCAGAAGTCTGAGCATTGAGAATTAAAGGTTCATCCTTTGTTTCCCTAGTCTTATTCTTCATATATTCATAAATCAGCAGGATGAGACCTTGGTGTGCAAGAGGGTAGGAGCTGGGTTTTTTAATGTGGTCGGCCAAACTCTCGTTCAGAGAAGAAGCAAGATAGAAGGGCAAAGAAATTTTCACCCCACGGCGGAAGTGGTTCAGGATGGCAAAGTGATAATTGTAAATTTTTGTAAACCTACCATCCACAGTTAAATATTCCATTAATGCCCTAAGAATTTTTTGCCAGAAAGGTTTTACCTGTTGTGGGGTGAAGTAAGAGATATTATCCTTCTTCTCCAGGTTTCTCTTCTCGTCCTCTGTCTTAGGGAAGTTTTTGAAGGCCTCAGCAGTGTACTTTCTATCCCTATAAAATTTGGTCCCCTCCATCTTGAGCCCTGTTACCTCCGAGATCAGGCTTTCATTAATGTGCCAGATTTCCCCAAATAGGGTAGCCCTGTTATTGCTCCAGCTTTTTGCGAACCCTTGAGAAACAGAGCTTCTACTACCATGGAGCTTCTCCATGTAATCCGTGAACCCATGTCGGTGGACCCTTCTCCACACCTTCCTTTCGCTCTTCCAATGCTCACACCCGGACGGTTCATTCCTGTTAAGGCTGCCTCCCATTCTGCTTTTCAGGTTACAATCACCTCTGTTACAACTCTCAGCCCGCAAGTAAAACTTTGTGTTTCTGGTTTCTCCTTGAAAAGATACTTTCACAATTTTGAAATTGTCTTTCATGTTCATACGAACCTGGCTATTATTACAATTACCTCTCGCAGACATGTGTTCTTGGTAATGATGCCTAGAAGCACTCATCGACTGGCAGTTCATCCGCCTCCATACTCTGTCATTGGTACTCGTTCCCCAGAATTCAATCATAATATTTACTTGCTCCATTAAGGTGATCAAAAAATAATTGTTCCTTAATCTCCCACTTAATGTGATCTTCCCCTATATATTTGATCCCCTTTTCCAAATTAACCCCTTCATTAGCAAGGATATCCGCTACCTTGTTACCCTCTCTAAAAGTGTGGGTTAAAATAATGCTAACATAGTTATTAACGATAGTCTTAGCATTTTTAATAATATTAGCAATATTCCAAGAGACTGAACTAATCCCTTTGAGGGCTTGTATAATATTTAAGGAATCCCCTTCAAGCCAGATTTTTTTAAATTTGAATTCCTGGGCTAACTGGAGGCTCTTAAGCATGGCCATAGCTTCAGCCACATTGTTGTTTTGGATTCCAAAAGGGGAAGCAAAAGCAGCAATACACCTTCCTTGAGCATTTCTGATAACTCCACCTCCACCAGCATTTCAAGGGTTCCCTTTAGCAACCCCATCAAAATTAACCTTTATCCAGTCATAATCAGGGAACCTCCAAACAATGTTTTCTCTCTTCTTCTTGTTATCCACTCTGTAGACCTTATCAATCAGGTTCCATTCAGTAATAATGTCTTTTTCCATATCATTCAAATTTATAATAGCCCATTGCTGATTATTCTTGTGAGGGATGTTGATGTTCTCCTTTATAGCCCTGCATATTTTTTCAAAGACAACCTGAGTATTACACTTTTCTTCCCTAAATATCCTATTATTCCTTTCTTTCCAAATGCCCCAGCATATCATGGGGAGGGTCAGGGACCACAGGTTTTTAATAATTTGACACTTGGTAGGAAAATTCCATTGCCATATTATATCCTTAATGCTTTTGTTCATGACCCAATTAATTTTCCATTTTCCCCATATTTTACACCAGATTCCCCAAGTGTAGGAGCAATGAAAAAATAGGTGATCAACTGATTCCTCCTCCTTCTGACAGAGCTCACATCTGTTAGGGAAATTGAAGCCCCTTCAGATTAAATTATCAATAGTAAGGATACTATTATAGGAAGCAAGCCAAAAGAACATGTTGACTTTTGGGATCAGGATGTTGTTCCAAACTTTATTCTAGAAAGGATTGCGGATTTGAGAAAAAGTGTTTTTATAAGCAGAAGAAACTGTGAATTCACCTTTAGGGTCACTTTTCCAAAGGAAAACATCATCATAGTTGTTGTTAGGGGAAAAGGACAACAATTCTTTCTGAATAGAGGAAAGACCAGGATGTATGTCCTCAAGATTGACCCATTTATTCTCCTTCCAATAGTCACAAACCATCAGCCCAAACCTCCTTTTACATTCTTCAATGACTTGATTATTGTTTTGATCAAATAGGGCTTCATTCTTCATCCGTGGGTCTTCCCAAAACCTTATTCTGTCACCTTTTCCAAGGACCCATCCAGCTCCAGCTTTTGCAACTTTTATGGCTTTGGTTACACTATTCCAGATGAAAGATCCAGTCGGAATATCTTCATCATTGAGGATCCCTTGGATAGTCTGATTCTTAATGTATTTATCAAACCAAATTTGGCTCCAGTCTTTCTTAATGTCAAAAGCTCTCCATAATTGCTTGGCAAGAAGAGCTTTATTAAAAGTTTTAATAATTTTAATCCCCAACCCTCCTTTGTTCTTTGGTCTACACACCTTGTCCCAAGCAATCAAAGGTATTCTCTTATTTTCTTCAACTCCTGACCATAAGAATCTCTTCTGAATTCTTTCCATGGTTTCAACAATTTTTGCCGGAATACCAAACAGACTGTGGGCATAAACAGGGAGGTTTTGAAGAGTAGCTTGGAGGAGCTGCATTTTCCCAGCTTGAGACAACATTGAACCTTTCCATCCGGCAAGTCTCTTATTAATTTTATCAATGATCATATTCCAGAAAGAGTTTGGGGGAGTCATCCCTAAAGGAAGACCCAGGTAGGTAGAAGGCAACAAGTCCACTTTACAACCAATTATATTGGCTATTCTCTGTTGTCTTATGACTGGAGTATTGAGAAAGTACAAAGCTGATTTGTCCTAGTTAACTAGTTAACCAATTGCCAAAGCATAGGAGTTGAGAGCAGTTTTGAAGGCTTCAGCCTCCTTGACTGAAGAATATCCCATGATGATAGTATCATCAACAAACTGTTGATGAGTGCAAAACACATTGGCAGAAGAAGGTTGAAGACCTTTGATAATTTTTCTTTGTTTCAATTTATGAATCATTCTACTCATACTTTTAGCCAGAATGGTAAAAAGGATAGGTGATATGGGGTCTCCTTGTCTTAGCCCTCTAGAGTTTTTAAAATTTTTTGTAGGAGATCCATTAACCAAAATAGAGAACATATGAGTAGTGATTAGTTCTCTGATTATTTTGATAACCTTACCATCAAAACCAAAAGCCCCCATGATTTTAAATAGAACATTCCATTCAACTCTATCATAAGCCTTAGCCAAATCCAACTTTATCAAGAAACCTTCTTTTTTTGCAGCGCTGAGACAGTGAATGTTCTCATGAACAAGAATGATTGAATCAAGAATCTGTCTACCACAAACAAATCCTTTTTGCTTTTCAGATATGATGAAGGGAAGCATCACCAACATTCTTGTCGTCATCACTTTGGATATTATTTTATAGAAAG
Source organism: Cryptomeria japonica (assembly GCF_030272615.1). Taxonomy (NCBI): domain Eukaryota; kingdom Viridiplantae; phylum Streptophyta; class Pinopsida; order Cupressales; family Cupressaceae; genus Cryptomeria; species Cryptomeria japonica. The sequence continues at coordinate 64,040,507 of NC_081413.1, read as the reverse complement.
AGTTGCATAGACTAATATGCCTAAATTTTCCCATAGAATCTGCCCCAACAACTTTGGGGATTAAGGCAATAAAAGTGGAGTTCAACTCCTTAAGGATTCTTCTGGACCCAAAAAATTCTTTTACCGCATTAATCGTATCCTTCCCCACAATATTCCAAAATTCTTGAAAGAAAAACATAGGGAATCCATCAGGGCCCAGAGCTTTATCCCCTTGAAAGGAGAAGATAGCTTTTTTGATTTCTTCAGCAGACGGGATGGAAACAAGTGTCTTATTCTGAAAAGAGTTTATAATATTAGGAATATTGCTGACCAAATTGAGTTGATGGGTCTGATCAAGCTCCTCATTACTAGACAATAGCTGCTTGAAGAATCTAACAGCTTCATCCCTGATATCATCCTTATTTGTCAGAGTGTTGTTCTCAACAGTTAACTTGGTGATTCTATTAGCTGCCTTATGTTTTAGGGAGGTCATGTGGAAAAACTTATTGTTTCTTTCCTCTGCCTTCAGCCATATAGCCCTGGATCTCTGTCTCCAATATATTTCTTCCCTTGAAATTATGGTATGAATGTTGTCAAGGATCTTATCTTCCATGGCTCTGGAATACTTGGTGTAGCCCTCTTTCTGAATGGATATTTGAATCTGTTTTAGTTCCTCCTTTATCTTTTTCTTTGAATAAAAAATATCACCAAAGACCTTTTTGTTCCAAGTCTTAATGTTGGTTTTGACATGTTTAAGTTTTTTGGCAACTTTATACATGGCAGTTCCATTAATATCAAGATTCCACCATTCAGCAATGGACTTTTCAAGATTGGGGTGGGATATCCACATCTTTTCAAAGCGAAAGGGGAATCTTTGATTTTGCTTAGAGTTCTCAGCAACAAAGGAAATAGGATAATGATATGATCCAATTCTATCAATGACAGAAAGGGAACAACTATGAGAAAGAATCCAATCATTAGAGAGGAGCTCTATCAAGTCTTACCTAGATAAGATCTTCCCCATCTCTTCGGTTTGACCAAGTGTAGGAGGCTCCACTAAGATCCAGATCAATGAGAGCATTGTCATTGATAAAGTCCATCAAGTTGGATCTGCTTTCAGGTTGAGCTTGACTTCCTCCAAATTTTTCTCTATCTTGCAGAGGAGTATTGAAATCTCCCATAACAATCCAACTGTTCATAGAGAAATTTTTCCTTTTTTGTTGATCTTTTTCCCAAAATTTACTTCTAGCATGTTTGGAATTAGGGGCATAGATGTTAGTTATAACAAATTCCTTCTCATCAAAGATATTTCTAGCTTTTAAGGATAGAATATTGTCATCCTCTTCAATCATGTCTCCAGAAGTTGTGCTTTTATTCCAGAATATAGCAACTCCACTAGAGGTGCCATTTGAGCTACTGCCATAGACTCCCCCATTTTTAAAAAACTTAATTTTCTCCACTTTTTCTTTGCTCGTTTTAGTTTCCTGAATCAAGATAATATCCAGATTTTGATCTCGAATAAGATTCCTTAATATATCCTGTTTATTGAGACCATTTAGGCCTATGATGTTCCTTGATATTACCTTCATTTTGAGACCTGGGGGTAGGACTCCTTGATAGTTCTCTGCCTTCCATCAGCTATGCTTTGTTTACTCTCTTGGTCCCTGTGCCATTTCATGGTTTTGCGTCCTGGTGGGGATCTTGATGCCCCAAAATCTGCCTTGGATCTGGTTCTGGTTTTTACTCCATTAGGACCTCCTGTCTTCTTGGTCTTAATTTTCTTTTCATTTTCTATTGTGTTTTCTTCTTGTTGTTCTGCCCTGTATTCATCATTTGCCCTGGATTCATCTTGTATGTTAATCCAAAGCTTTTCTCTCTTCCGGGGTGAAGTGGTCATATTTACTTCTATGTTCTGGAATAAGGCATTTAAGTTTGCTTGTGGTGATCCAAACTTGTTGCTCCTTCTCATTTCTATTTCCTATTCCCGAATCTCTTTCCCTAAACAGGGTTCTTCTTTCTCTAACATGGGTTCATTTCGTTCCTCATGATACAAGTCAGTGATATCCTCAATCTCACCATCCTCAAGGGTCTCTGTACTGATTTCATCCTCCTTTTCTTGCAACTGAAGGGCTTCAAAGGTATTACCTATCTTGATCTCAAACTCCTTAGTTTCATTCTTCTTGTTCCCCTTTAAAGTAGGGTCTTTAGTTAAGTCACTAAATTCATTTTCCTGATTTTCTGTAAACAGATTTCCACTTTTTTCTTCTGCCTTATTGCAGTTGTTATTTTTTTCTTTCCATATCGGTTTATTAATATTTTTGTCTTTAATCATAGGTCTTTTAGGGTTGCTGGGACAAGCCTTAGCCCAGTGACCTACTTTTTTGCAAGAGAAGCACACAAAAGGGAGAGATTCAAATTCAATGGTTTGTTCCCATACCCCAAGTTTGGAATTTATATCAATGGTACTTGGGAGATCCATATTCTGTGAAATGTTGACACAGATGTGTGCATACACAAGTCTCTTGCGAGCTGCAGTCATTGGGTCTATCGCAATAAGCTCCCCAAAGGAGTTAGCGATTCCTGAGAAGACATCCTCCACCCAGTATTCCAACGGTAGTCCAGGCAATCTTACCCACACCGGGGCAAATTCAAAAAAGGAATCATTTAGTTCCATGTTAGGGGTCCATTTTCTTAAAGAAAGAGATGATTTACCAAACATCCAGGGGCCTCCACTTAGAACTGCTTCCAAATCTTCCCCGCATGAAAAAGAAAACACAAAAAAACCCCTTGGCAGGGCAGTAACTTCAACCTGTCCTTTCATTCTCCATTTTCTTTTAACAAAGGATCTAACATCCTCAATATTAGGTTGGGGTCCAACAAATTTTCCCACCAAAGAGAGAGTCATTAAAGAAATGCTATGATCAATAACCAAATCAGGAACCTCTATCGCAAGTTTACCTATTCTATTGTCTGATATATCCTTCACAAAGGGGAGAGAGGATTTATCAGTCGGTTTACCAGAGGCATGTCTAGCGAAGAGGCTATTCCATGGTTTAGGTATTCATCCCTCCTTAGTAGAACCTAAAACAGCTTGCACCGCCTCGGGACAAGAATCTTGCTTATTTTTTAACTTTTTAGGATCGGGAGGAGGGTCCCATGTTCGTGGGTCCCCATCCTATCTTCCATCCTCATCATCAGTTGTATGTCCTCGAGCTACAGTGGATACAGACCCAGAGGACCCAACATTGTTGTTCCCTCCATTTCCTGAATTCAAATTTCCCCCTACAAACGTTGTTCCCTCCGCTGTTCCCTCCATTTTCTTGGCAACAAGGTTATTGTTGAACTCATAGATTTTTGTTGTGTTATATTTTTTCCATTGTTGCTATCATGGGAGGCAAGAGGAAAAGTGTTGAACCCTTGAACTATGAAGAGTTCAAAAAGGACAAAACTATTTGGCATATTTTGGACTGTGGTGGGCTTACCCCTTTCATTGAGAGGTTCCATGGAGCTGATGCTAGTATCATTAAGAAATTTGTGAAAGGCCTGAAGGATGGGAAAATTCAAATTAGTGGTAGGAATATTGAGATTGATGAAAAGTTGATTGTAGAGGTCATCAGTCTATCCATGGATAAGGAAATTTTTTATAGAGACAGGAAATGTTGGATGCTGCAGTCAAAAGATTTCCCTGAAATGAGAAGGAATGGAAGAAATTGGCAAAAGTGGATAAGAGCAACTATGATATGGGTAAAATAAAAACTATCTGACGCTTTGTAAATTTTGTTCTCATGAAGTATATTACCCTAGAAGGTAGATATACTAGGGATTTTGGACATTGTTTCATTTTGCTAAACCAATTTAGGCATAAGGTGTAGATATCTTTTCTCTTTTTTTTACTTGCTTCTATCAATACTAGCATCAAAGATCATAGGAAGAACAAGAAAAACCTTGTCCTTCATGGAGGTCTATTATTTTTTATTCATGAACATATTAAAACCCTTCCTTCCCTGTTGTATAGAGTTCCTAATCCCTTATATGAATCTGAGGATGATGGCCCTATTAGCCTCTCCTCTAATGAGGATGAGTGGAATACTATGATGGAGGACACTGAATCTGAGTTAGATACTTCCCCAAAGCAAGGCCAAAGAGCTAAGAGGAGAAGAGCGTCCCCTATTTCCATTTCAAACTCTGAGTCTTTGCCTTCCCAAAATTCTATTTCGGACAAGTCAAAATATGTCCTTAATAGGAATGATAGAACCCCCTTTCTTATTGATCTCAATGCAATTCTCCTTATCTTAGTTTGGACAGAGAAAATATTGATGATGTTCTGGCCATTGCTCGTGACTCTACTATGGATAGTTTCAGAATGTTTAAATGGGCATTCCATTAAATCAAAGAAATTAATATTAAACCCTAGGTAGTGACTAGTAAACAAGACAATCAAGGAGTTGAACAGTGGACTGTGGAGCAGAGGAAATCAATTGTTGATTCTATGTAGAAGACGGTGAGAAAAGTGAATGATCTCAAGAAATATTATGACAACATAATCTCAATTTTGGAAGAGAAACTAAAGAAAGAGTATGAAAGTAGATTGAAATAATTGGAAAGCAAATTCCATAATGTTAATGATAACCTCATCTCTTTAGTTACCTATGGTCATAAGCTGGTGAAGAATTCAACTGAAAGCATAAACACAATGGTAGGAAAACTTGAAAACCTCCATCAGGAAGGGACTATACTTGATATGGATACCATAGAGAAGAAATAAGAGGATACTATTGGGCCTTCCAAGAGGACCAGAGCCAACTTGACGAAAAAATTTCCTAATAAGAAATATAGGAACTAAATAAGATAACACTGAACATGACACAATTGGAAGTTGAGGCCGCAACTTGGCCCTTAAAAATTTGAACTAGTATTTCCTTTTTTGTGGGTTTTGGTTTGTTTTTGGTCTTTCGTTGACTTTTGGTTGCTTTTTAAAAAATGGTTATATCTGTAAGCAACATTTTGTAATAGTTCTTTGTTAAAGGGTTTTGGGTCCCTTCAAAACCAATTTGTTCCTTAATCAAAAACATTACTCCTTGTCTTTAGCATATGTATCATGTCTTATGATTATCATTTAAACTTGAATGTTGCATTATGCTTCTTTGTCACTTGTTTTACTATCATCATGATTTCTTTATGGCTTGCACTATTTTCAAAGGTTAGTATAGGGTCTTATAACCTCATATTTTAACAACTTATAAACTTTGTTAATAGAGCTCTCACTATCCTCTTCATACCCCGCTCTTTTATCATGCACTCATTGTTTTTAGTAGCACATATCTTCATTATTATCAAGACAAAAACATATAAAAGATAAAACCCTAAGAAAGGTCTTGACATTTTGACAATTCTGAAGCATTTGAATAGTCAATAAACAACACATTCCATTTGGTACAATAAAAATATAATAGAATCTACATATTCAAACTCTTTAGCTCTTTCATTTCTAATGCAAGTATGATTTATTTCTTTATCTCTTCCCGCCTTATTGTCTTCCATTTGTGTTAGTAATCTTTAAAACCCTCCTAATAGTTGTCATGTACTTCTTAAAGTATAACAAAACCCTAGGCAGGTCAATTTGGTCATTTAAGTCTCATACACTTTTCATGCAAAAAAAATTATAATATCTTTCAACATGGCTCCTTTACTCATACTGATAGAGTTAAGGATTTTAAACATTACTTTAAGATTCTTTACTACAGATAAAATAATATTAAAGGCTTCTTACTTCCCCTTATAATATTTTTTGACATTTTGAAAGGATCCACATCACTTAAACAAAGCCACATAATTGACCTATGAAAGACTATTTGGACTAATAGACAAAATACGATAATAGTAACAATGGAAACAAAAAAAATACTTCTAGATTGCAATGCACACAAAGACATTTGAAATAAATACATGAATATTTTTGCACCATTATCTTATCATAATTAATTCAATCAGAAAATGGTTGAGATAATGAGAGATATCATTATAAAATTAAATAGTAGGATATTGGGAATTCACAAAAAAAAAATAGTAGTATCTATAATACAATAGGCCATCTTGATTTAACAGACATTAACAGTCTTCTATTATATTCTCTCTAAGTAGAATCCTCAAATGAGAGGACAAATACATATTTCATACTCTCACATTTGTTTTTTTACATGACTTTGGGTATGTGATATAATTATATATGTTTGTTATTTATTTTATTTTTCTAAGAACATTCATCTTGCGAGGCTGGAGTGTACATACGATCCTATATGCATGATCTAGTCGTCTAGTTTTTAAATTTTGTTTTCTCACTTTCAAGGTTAATTGTCTCAAGATAAAGATGTTGCTTATTAATGTAGACACACAAATATTTGAATTGTGTGTCAATGGCTATGTATTTAAATTTATTATCCTAAATCATGTTTATTATCAATTAATAGCATTTTACACCCACAGGTTTAATCACACACATTATATCTAGGAACAATTCAAAGCTCAATCCAATTAGGTAGAACAATTAGTAATCAACATCCACTCTCAAATTTCTATAATTAAATTTTATCAAATTAACCTCAATACTTGTCAAATTAATAGTAGAGGCCCCTTTTGACAATTAGACTGATTTTATAAAAAAAAATTGGTGAGAAGTTGTATGGTGGTGAAATAGGGATCACTAGTTTTTGCATTTTAACTAAGAATATTAGGCTTATTCCACTCTTATAGTGGAAGGAGGATTATCCAATAGGCTCAATATTGTGAGATTTTGCCAAGATCAAGAGGCAATGGAAAGCACAAATAAGAGAGACAAAATATATGATAGGAATAAACTGTATTCTATCAAGATGAAAATACTGATCAATTGGATCATCAAGCGTCACATACAATGAATATGAGTTTGCTTATATAGGCAAGGCTATATGGATATGTGAGCACACAAACATGACACGTGGGTCAATAAAAAACAAGGGTAGGTAGGAAATAGGTATGGGTAAGTAGGAGAAACAATATAATAGTCCACATGAGGTGGATCACCCACTAAATGTGGAATGTAACAACAAGATAAGTCCACAAAAGGTCGAAATTCTCTTACACACACTATCCCAATGTGGCACAAACACCCAAGTGTCTCATACCCAAACTACCATGAAATGCATTTCCTAGGTAAACTTAAGTAAGGTGTAATAATATCCAAGATGAATAATTATTTACACCAATACCCCCCCTTAAGTGCAACTTAGGGGAATGCACTAAAGTCTACAATGCAACTAAGCAATGCAAGATGGGTCCCGGCTACTAGGCCATGTTGGGTACCCATGTACAAATGCTAATACATTGAAACCAATGTAACAAAATCTCTCACAAAGTGGGGAAAGAGAGAAAAACCCAATGGGAAAAAACCCTCCCCCAAAAGAGAGATGAAAACTAGATACAAAGAACTCTCATAGAAGTATGTGAAGGAAAAAATCCTATGTGAGGAAAAAGTCCCCCCCATATGACAGAAGAAGAAGAATAAGAGAGACTAGGAAGCCCCCCCTCTAAGTGGAAATTTGCACCAATGATAGAAGTTCGATGATGAATGAAGAAACTGCTCCACGAACGTCAAACCACGTTCCTCCCCTTAGGAAGAAACAAAACCAAAGGTGTATCCATGAAGTCTCCCCAATCATGAAGGGAAGATGAAGCAAAAATACTCACGATGAAAGGAATCTCTGAAAACTGCTCAAGTGTCCCCATGTCGATGCTAAAGGTTACCCCCTCCAAAGGTGGTAAACTCTGCCACACTGCTGAAAAAGGCACTCCAAGATATAGTGGAGATGAATGTAGAACAATGTCCAAAGACTCATATGTCTCCTCAAAAGATAAAGAGACCTCCTCCAACTGTTGTACAAAAGTATCCACAATCATGTCAACCTCTAAAGATTGATCATGTAGAGAATGCACAAGACGGTCAGAGTGATCCCTCACAACAATCAAAGAAGGATCGTCTTCATCAAAGAGAAGATGAATGTCATCAATGGTGTCTCCCAAATTTGCAATGTAGGAGTCCACAAGCAAACCTGCAATGTTTGTCAAGTAGGCATCCCAATCAACTGAAGCTGGAAGACATGAAATATCCTGCTGCACTGAATCACAAGAAGGTAAAACTGTCGCACTAGCTGCATCATTAGGTGCAATAGGTGATGTGATATCAATAGGAGGAGATGAAATGAAAGGCTCAAGAACGGGGTCACATGTGAGAATCCCCAAGTTCAAATGCCCAAAGTTCTCCTCAAAATCTGAATCATCAACAGAGGAAGAATCAACCTCATCAATAGGACCAAAATGTGAAAAAGAGTACAACCGAGATGCATGATCAACCACCCCAGTCTCAATGATTGCTCCACTCTCCAAGTCTCTAATGATAACTGAATCAGGTGTGAACTCCACAGTTTTCCTAGTTGCCCCATGTGTGATTTGATAGATGGAAAGAAGATTGTTTGTCAAGTGGGGTACACACTGTAGACACCTAAAATTGTCCAGTCTAATTAAATAAATATTTTATTTATTTAATTACTTTAGCCTAATTCTTCTAATAATTAAATAAATCTTTATTTATTTAATTAATTCATTTATCTTCTTCTATCCCTATTTCTCATTTAAATAAATACATTAATTTATTTAAATTATCCTTTTTCTAAATTAAATAAATATCTTATTTATTTAATTGATCCCACTTCTTCTATTAATTAAATAAATCTTTATTTATTTAATTAATTCATTAGCCTTTTCTACCCATGACACATGTCATTCATCTCTTAATTCCTACACTACCTACCCCTTTCATTATTTTATTATTTTCTTTACCTACCCTCTAATCATAGCCAACCTCTTTTACACCTCTCAATCTTATCCCTCCACTTCTTATAGTGTCTTCTATATAAGGAGATGCTTCCTTCATTATTAAACCCTCACCATGCATTCAGCCCCGACTACGCTTTCGAACTTGCATATGCAATCAAGCCTACTTGCAACCACATTTCCGTTCTTTGTTGAGCTCTTGTGCACATAAAATCTGAGAGCAAATATATCAAGCAAGATCAATGGAGATAGGAAGAATGGAGATTCAAACCCTATTGGACATGTGATGGTATAATCTTTGTGATTTTATTTGATTTGCATTGTCTTAGGTAATCTTCATATGTTATGGTGGATCTTTGTTGTTGTTAGGCTAGGGTTTTGTGGTTGAATTCATTTAGTCTTTCAACATTGTTGTTATCCATTTTTACCATATACATTTTGGCATGCCCCATGGGACATGGATTTTTGTTAGATCTATGTTTTTTACAGATTTTCTAACCCTATATTGATGTTTTGTAAAACAATTTGGAGAATAACCTTGTGCAGCTAGGGTTTTGGACACAAAATCAAGATCTTGGAGAGATTTGATCATATCTCACAAACGGCTTGAAAATTTTGCACCAAAGTTTTTTTGCAGGTTGAAGACAGTATCAAGAGCTCGCAAAGAAAAATTTAGATCTATTGGAGCATATTTTAATTTTCTATGAATTTTTTATGAATTTTCATAAAAAATTAATTTTGAGAGCAAATAAGTGAATTTTTTAGATTTTCTTACATTTTTTGAAATCTCTCATAATTAGACAAAGGATTTTTTCTTTGTGATTTTAATTTTGATGCAAAATATTTCCCTAAAAATCGGATCTTTAAAAATTAGGGTTTTTCCTTATTTTGATCAAATCTCACAAACGACTTTGAATTTTGTCATCAAATTTTTTTTACAAGTCAGAAAAATTATTTGAAGTGTTTTATAAAAATTTCAGATTTTTTGGATTAAATTTTCATTTTATATGAATTTTTTATGATTTTTCATAAAAAATTAATTTTGAGAGAAAATTAGCAAATTTTTTGGATTTTCTTACATTTTTGGAAATCTCTCAAAATTATACATAGGATCTATTCTTTTTTATTTTAAATTTGATGCAAAATCATTCCTCAAAAATTGGATCTTTGAAAATTAGGCTTTTACATTATTTTACTCATATCTCACAAACTGCTTGGATTTGTTGTAGAAATTTTCTTATGCAGGTTTGGAAGACCATTAGGACTCTCCAGTAAAAATTTCAGATTTTTTGGATCGATTTTGCATTTTATATGAATTTTTTATGATTTTTCATAAAAAATTAATTTTTGAGCAAATTAGCAAATTTTTTTGATTTTCTTACATTTCTGGAAATCTCTTGAAATTTTACAGGAGGTTTTTTTTTTATAATGAATTAGATCTTTGAATTGGTCAACAAAATGCATTGTTGAAGGCCCCTATTTCACAAAGTCTTTTGGATCTAAAATTTACCTAACTTGTGTGCTTGCAGGAAGGGGTGATCATTTGAAACAATCCAAACTACTAACAAATCTTTGTTGCAGGACCTTGGTAAGGGTTTTTGATCTTTATTGTGTGCCTTGTTTTCATAGACTAGCAAGCACTTCAATTGGTGCACTAAAATTGAACCATTGTCATTTGTGTCTTGAGCAATAGGCTCTTTTTGTTTCATCTTTAGAGGGTCTGTCTCCCTGTGTGGTCATTAGGACTACTAGTGAGGAGAGAACGACCTAAGTGGTAGCGAGGAAAACCCACCTCTTTCGAACCACTATAAACAATTGTATTCATGATGAAAACTATGGATAACGTGTGTTGATTAGTTCATACTGACACTATGTCTCCCCATAAACCCGTTTGATCAAATTTATTTGATCAGTTGTAGGGCGTAACCCCTACCGGCTAGGAGCCTTCTGTATTTACAGAGCTGAAAGTGCCACATGTATGGCCACACGAGTGGATGCCCTTACTAGTACCTTTTTGTTTTATAAGCCAAAATCATTCTAGTTGTTGGGGCAGGAGGTCGGACCTCTGGTAGCAGCCCACACACATACGATTCTTAGTAGAGATACAAAGTTTGCCACAGGGAGTTTTCATGGGGATTGATACTTGGCTACTTCGAGAAGTGAGTGTCGAGGGTGGAGCCAATGGGGTCAAGCATCTAAGTATCTGCTCTGAATAGCGTAGCCTCAGGGGAAACTCCATGTGGGATCAACAACTATTGTCTTGGCCAGCCATAAGAATTGTGCTTGACTTATTTTGAACAATCAAACATTCAAGACCAAACAAGAAAACATTGTGTCTTTTGTGTCTTCAAGTGTATGCAATTTTTTTTTACATCAAACAACACATTTTTCTTTGAGTCATTTTGAGTCTAGACACTTGCAAACATTGAGTCTTCATCGACATTGTGTCCTCTTGTCACGGAAATATAGTCAAAATTTCAGATTTGGTCACAACAAACAACTTCACAAATTGGAAAAATTTACAGTCCAACAAACAAGAGCAATCAGTTTCAGAATTCTTGAGCTTCCTAAGTTATTTCTCTAGGTTTTCATCTAGCATTCAACCTATCTTTGGGTCTCACAAAGTCCATCATTGCTTTACACCTTACATTACATTCACATTTTTCTAAACTTGAGTCAAAAGGTCACTTGCTTGTCCTCATCATACTTTGTCAACATACTACATACAACAACATTTTGCTAAGTGGTCCCTCATCAAGGTCTATCACCTTTGGGTCTCATTTGGTCTTACTTAGAGTCAAGGTCAACTTACCTCATCAAGAGAAACTATCATCTCTTTGGAAGCCACACCTACTCTACTACATACATACTTAGTCTTACACTTTGGACATTGCAAGTAAACCTCAGATTCATTTACATTCCATCCAACTCTTGGTCTTCCATACTCTTTCCATTTTCATCTAGTCTCTCACATCTTGGTCAATACCTAGTTCATGGTTGAAACCCATTCCCAAAAATCTAGGAGAGAAGCTAAAGAGGCTCAAGATTCCCCAAACATGAGTGCCTATGAGTATGACAATGATGTCTTTTTCAATTCTGATCATACTACATTTCCTGACATGGATGCCTATAGAAACATTCCAAATGTTGAGAACATGGACACTATAAACAACAATGATACACACAATGACAATATGGACAACATTTCAATACATTCAGCAAAAGTGGAAGACTCCATTATGGATCCCCGTTTCAATCGATTGGTTGAGGAAATAATGAGGAGAGATAGACAATATTTTCTACAAGTGATGGCACAAAGTGGAAGCAAGATCCCTCATGATTTTGACATGTCTCAAATAATGGAAAATTGACCTTTGCAACAACCTCACTCCAACATGGATCAAAGGAGGCCTAATAGTGGAGGCAATAGAGGACCACATATGGTGCCTGAATCACCATCGTCTTTGTTTCAAAAACCAGAGGTACCTTATGGTCAAGCATATGATACTCACCTTCGTAGACCATTATGGAAGTCTTATGTAGAGAAATATGCTCAACCACGTACCAATGCTAAAGATCAACCACCAAAGCAATTGGATATCCAAAGGCATGCTCAAAATTTGGACACAAGGAAACCCCGTGTCAAATTTGGGGGCAACACATTAGAAGATGACATACTTGTAGAGTATGGTATACATGGACAAAGCAGATATTCCATTCCTCACCATGACTCTATACCAAGTGGTCCATATACGTAGCATCATTATAGACCTCCTCCATATGAACATGTGTATGATCAATATCATCCATATATGCAACATGCTCCTCCCCCACCTGGTGCTTCAAGGATGGGGTATGGTCCAAGAAGTCGGTCTCTACCTAAGAGCAATTTGGAACAGCAAATCAAGGACTTACAAAAGAAAATGGAGGACATAAATACACCGAAGCACACATACACAATGAGAGACATATGTCCTTATCCATTTGACAAGAGCATTCTAATGCCTCCTTTTCCTACACACTTTGTGACACCTAAGTTTGATAAGTATAGAGGAAAAGGGGATCCCAAGGCACACATAAGACAATTTTTCACAGCTTGCATTGAGGTAGCAACAGAAGAGACATATTTGATGAGATTATTCCCACAAAGCGTAGGTGATCAAGCTATGGAATGGTTCCCCCAACTTCCACCTGGTATATAGTCATGGGGTGACTTAGCAGAGCCATTTCTTCAACATTTCTCATACAACATAGAGACAGATATATCAGTCACTACTTTATGTAACACCAAGCAAAGGGATGGAGAGTCTTTTTCATCATTTTTACAAAGATGGAGGAATCTAGCTAGTAGATGCTCTTGTGAAATTCCACAAAAACAAATGGTAGAAATGTTCGCCCAAAATGTCAACAAAGACATTGGTTATGACTTGAGAAAAGCTTGTTTGTCCACCTTCAAGGACGTCATTAAAAAAGGCTTAGCAACAAAAAAGGTCCTAATTGAGCAAGGAGTCATTAAGATATTAAAAGAAAACAAAGAGGACTTTAAAGGAAAAGACAAGCCAAGATTTTGGAACAAAAACAAGAACATAGTCAATGATGGTGTTGTTGATGCCAATACAGTGCAACCCAAAATCGTTTTTTCCGGATCAAGCTCTACAAACAATCAAGTGAATACTCAAACAACTTCCATATCATGAAGGAAGTACACCCCATTGGGAGAGCCACTTGAGTCAGTTTTCAAGAAACTAGTGGCAAACAAAGTAATCACTATTCAAGATTTTTCTGCATATGAACCAAAGGTTAAACCAAATTGGTGGAATGATGATGAATATTGTGAATTTCATAAAACCAAGGGCCATAAAATAGGAAACTATCATCGACTGAATAACATCATATAAGATCTCATTGATAGAGGTGACATTGAGATTGAAGGACACTCATCCAATCAAGAACATGAAATGTTTAAAGAACCATTCCCAAAGCATGACAAGAGAAAAGCTAAAGCCGCATATGAGCAAACCAACTATACCAAAGCATCCTATAACTATGATTCAACTATCAATCACATTTCAATGGGCAATTATGTCTCTACCATTATCATCAAGGATAAAATGCCTGAGACTTCTACCCAAAGACCTAAGATTGTCCTAAAAGGCATTGGATCTTCTTCCGAACCTACCTCTGAATGTAATGTTACAACTCGTCAAGGTAAGTTCACTTTGCAAGGTGCTCGTCAACCAAGCCTAAGTATGACCTTGTATAAAAATTAGGGAAGACACCCGCGCTTATCTCCATTCTCAAGCTCTTGCACATATCCCCTGCATATAAAGCCATTCTTGACAAAATCTTGAGAGACACTTATGTTCCTACTGATCTGAACGTGGACCAATTTCAAGCCATGGTGGGATACCTTTCTGTTCCACACTCCCTTACATTCACAAAAGGTGATGATGCCTCCGTAAGTCAGCCACATAATGCACCATTACACATTGAAGCCTTCATACACAAACATCAAATAAAACGAGTCCTGATAGATGGAGGAGCAGGTCTAAACATTTGTACATTGAGCACTACTAAACAATTGGGATATTCTGATAAAGTTGTGAATTCTACAAATAAAATTACCATCAAGGCATATGATGATGAAGAGTGTTCATCCAAAGGCACAGTCACCTTGCCTCTCAGAGTTGGGCCAGCTACAAAGGATGTGGTTTGTCAAGTCCTAGATCTAGATCTCACATAGAATATATTACTAGGACGTCCTTGGATTCATGAAATGAGGGTAGTCCCATCTACATATCATCGATGTATCAAGTTTCCACACATTGGAGTTGAAGTGAACATCAAAGCTGACCCAAATCCATTCATATATTGCAACAATCTGCGACTTAGATCAGAAATAACAATCCCAGTCAATCGAGAAGTTGTTCCATCTTCAGCATATGTGGATCCAGAATCATTGAAAGCTTCTACATCAAAACAAACAAAGCTAAAAGAAAAATTCAAGGTTAAAGACTTGGGATGTGGTGAGTATATCTTTCATGTTGATGAACTCCCACTATCTTCTAACACATTTAGTCAATAGGAACAATCTATAAACAATTTGCAATATCAAGGAATTGGGTGTGAACCACCTAGTGTTGTGGCTACTAAGTCTGAATGCAAATCTTCTCTAGTGGTGCAAGCAACCCTTGATATCAATAGTCCTAAAAGTAATTCCAGCAAAGAATCTATTGAGTGTATCGCCAACCCTCTTGAGAACTCACATAGCCTTACCATTTCATCCACTCATTCCATTTCCACCCCTTTCCTAGACTTGGATCAACAAGAATTACAAAATCCCTTACTCATCAGGGATCAAAAATCAAGCTTTGAAAAGAAAAATCTAAAAGTCAATAATAAAGAAAAGCCCTTTAGTCCATATCAAAATCAAAATCTATTGGATTCTGCAAAAATTAAAGTCAAGGATAAAAATCCTATGAAAGAAGAAGAGCAAGAGTTGATCTCCCCTAATATCAAAATAACTGGGGGCAAAAGTTCTACAATTTCAAGTAAAAAAGAACACTTGTTGATCCTAAGTCTCCATCATATCATGATACTTTCACTTCTTTTCGCAAGCATAAGCCTTCATCACTCATCCACTTGTTCCACACATCCTTTCCCTTCTGGCGATACATCATGGACCTTTAATGGAACTTCCTCGAAGGACTTTGTTATCATGGATGCCCAAACTTCTTTAGGTGACACGCATACGGGCCTATGTAGTCCACACACTAGTAATTCTATCTCAGTTCCTTTATCAAGGAAGACAATCAAGTGAGAAACACATCATTCAGTCAAGGAGCGACATAGCTACAATCATAAAGTCAAGCCTCGCACATTTGAGGTAGGGGACTTATTTCTCAGAGAAAATCCTAAAAATCAGCAAGACAAAGAAAAGAAGGGCAAGTTCAAACCAAACTGGCTTGGTCCCTACATTATCACAGCAGCCTATAGATCTGGTGCATATCAGCTCTCAACCATAGAGGGTGAACCTTTAGAGGATCCTATCAACAACATGCACCTTCATAGGTTTTACACATAGCTCTTCAGAGTACCCCAATTCAAAAATTAAAAAAAAGCAAAAAAATTCAAAATACAAAAAAATCATAAAAACATAAAAAATCGTTGCTTGGTGAAAACCTGGTGAACATGCGCCTTGTGACACAAAAAAAATTGAAAAAATAAAAAAACAGAAAAATATTTTGTCCAACGGTGAAAACCACTTTGGTGGCGCCCTGGGCAAGTACCATGGTGAAAACTGGGTCACCAGCGCCATGCATAGAGACATTGCTCCTCCCTTCTTCAGGATTCCATTTCATCCTTCACTTTGCACACACTCACAGCCTATCCATCCATAATAAACATACACCATTCCCATCATGGCTTGTTATTGATCTACCCAAGGTTGGTTAGCCATTCATAATAAACATTCCTTTTTCACACCTTTTCCATCCATAATAAATCAGCTCCTATCTATGGCTAAGGCAAATCCTACGTCTAGTAAGGCGTGTGGAACTAAGAGCATCACACATTCTAAGGAGTACCATTTCTTCCAGTTTCCTTCAGTCTATCCGTACACAATCCGCAATAAAGCAACATCTGCATCGTCAATCCGCAATAAAGTATCAGTTTCATGGATTCAGTCAGTTTTAGAGGAGACACAACAACAACAATGGGCTTCAAAAAATCAAATCTTTCAACAGACTCAGACAACATTATGGGTCAGTGCTATCTATCCTTTTGTGAAAGTAAACATTGTGACCACAATCAAATAAGACTTATACAAGTGAAAAGAGACACTAAACTTGAGGACTATAGTGGATGTTGGTGTCGAGTCTTGGTTTTCTTTTGATTTTATCTTTTTGGTGACATGTCTTTTAGCTTTTTTGGGATGTTTCTGACTAGAGATTCTATCTCCAAGATGTCTTTGACTAGAAAGGCGAGGATGGGGTATCGTCACGTATTTTTCTTTGTTGTATGTGGATTGTCTCTTAGTAATGCTATGACTTGTCCAAGGATATGAGGACACTGTGAGTCTAGTATGAACTGGGGCATTCCTTGTTTGTGACTATCTTATCTCCATGCAAACAAGTACAATGACTTTCTGGGTCAAACATATACCTCGATTGTCATAACCTACTTGCCATAATAAAGCTCAATGATGATAATGCACAAGAAGCTTTGTCACTTTCATATCTTCTATCTTCCATCCCCCTTTCTTGATTGACCTCCATCGTCCTTCTTGAGTCTATGTAGCTTGCTATCACATGACTGAGTATAATGACACGCCAAAAATATTTGTATTTCATGTAGTTTGCATTTGCATTACTACATATAAGCATTTCACACATACATATAGATATCACAATTGCATCACATCCTGTATACAACACATATTAGCACATTTTACTTCTTGTCATATCCATTTGCATTTCATACATTTGCATTTGCATAAACATATAAAACATAAAAGAATAAAAAATATTGCATTTCATCATGTACATATTTGCATCCATATCATAAGCATCATAAAACATATAGAAGCATCACATAGCTACACATGCATATAGTTGCCGCAAAGATGAATCGTCTCATATATATAATCATAGGTGTTGTCATGCCCAAAATTTAGGGCAAAAACGGAATGATTTTTTTTTTATAAAATACTAATTGAATTAACAAGTTCGCTCACACGACAAGCATTAATGAAATTCCCATAATTATATTCGAGCTAATTCTGAAACAAACCAAGCATCGATAATTTGTTTAATTCTAATTGCGGAAAACTAACTGGTTTAAATTTATCTCCACGAGATACCTAGTCATTAAGTTTATTAAAACAATCATGCTAAAGAAATAGGAGAGGAAAATTAATTCAATCTCCAATATGACCATATAGTCTAAACAACCATTTTAAAATTTTAATGCTCTAATTAAATTAACTAGGGCAATATTAAGCATTTAACTCGCTAAATACATTTGAATTTTATAAGACCAGGCTTTATTCATAAATTTGTATATTCTTTTTTTTTCTTTTACTACCTATTAGAAACCAATTCAGAGGTATTTAAATATTTAAATCTCTATTAATTACTTACTCCAAATATAACCAGAATTATATATATTTATATATCTTAATTCTTCTAAAATAACTTTCCAAAATAATAAACAATATTTCCCCAACCCTAATTAGGGTTCTATTTTTTTTATAATATATTATCAACTCTAAACTATCATGTAAAATTTAATTCATTTACCCTAGCCCTACCCGGGCTAGGGCTTAATCCATTTTTTTTTGCTTACCACTGAGTGTTTTTGACAGGGCCAAAACCCCAAGGCGGCGGCCATTTTCATTGCAGGTTCGAAGAAGGCGACAGGGAGGGCCGAGGCGCCACTGTGTGGGCGCACAGTGGGCGCCGCGGCACCACTGTGTGTCCACATAGTGGGCGCCGCTAGCGGCTCACACCACTGTGTGGCCACACAGTGGCGGCTGCGGTCGTCCACTGTGTGTCCACACAGTGGGAGCCGAGCGGCCCGCACTGTGTGTACACACAGTGGGCGCCGCACGGCCCTCACTGTGCGTACACACAGTGGGACCCGCGTGGAACCCAAATTTCCCCTTTTTTTAAATTTTTTTTTTTTTTTAAATATAATATATATAAATATATATATATATGTATATATATGTATATATATGTATATATATATTTATATATATATATATATTTATATTTATATAAATTTATATATATAAAAGTTTTAAGAGTGAATATATATAAAAATATATTTATTTATTTTAATAAGATTTACATACAAAATTTTAAATAAAATAACAATGGGAAACACATTATGTAAATCCAAAATTACATGTGCACAAATAAACATTTATATATATATATATATATATATATAACTTAGGCTCTTTTATTTATTTATTCTAATTGCTGATAAAAGAAATAGAAGTAGATCTTTTGCTAAACTTTTATTCTAACACTTTTTCTTTTTCTTAAAATACATCATACTATTCTGAATAAAACACATTCATT
Organism: Cryptomeria japonica; assembly: GCF_030272615.1. Taxonomy (NCBI): domain Eukaryota; kingdom Viridiplantae; phylum Streptophyta; class Pinopsida; order Cupressales; family Cupressaceae; genus Cryptomeria; species Cryptomeria japonica. Next base: position 64,021,575 of record NC_081413.1, on the reverse strand, counting down.
GATTTTTCCACTAATAAAACAATTACTTAAAACACTCTTTTTTTTTTTTTAATTTTTTTTTATACTTAGAATTCTTCAGCAAAATAACCCATACTTTTCAACAAGTAGAATATAGATAAAATTTATTTGAAACTGATTTTTTCCATAATACTAAAGAAGCTTTTACATGCAACTCAAAGAGGCTTTTCTTTTTCTGAAACACAAATAGAAGTAGAAATAAAATAAACTTTTACAACACTAAGATATTCTGCATATTTACGGGATGTTTCTTTGCTTAGCTACAACAATAAAACTTAAGTCTATTTTCAAGAATTACAACTTGCTTCTCTTTCCTATGAATGAGGCATACTTCTATAACAAATTTAAACATATATTTGCAACTGGATTTAAGTATCTTCAACAATAATCTTCTGTGTCTTTTCATGGTTCCTATTCTCTTTCTCCTGACTTTCCTGCATAGAAGAAAACACAAATATGACCACAGAGTGCTCACCTCCCAGCCTAGGCTAACTGGTAGCCACCCCCGAGCTCGGAGAACCAATTCCTAGACGGGTAACATACAGGCAAACACATAGAAGACAATGCATACAGATAATCAGACACACTCCCAACTTGGCTTCACAGCACCACACTTTGGTGATGATCTTTTCAAAGGGTGGTAGTGGACCAATACCCTGAGGAGAACTACAAGTATGAAATAAACAAGAAGCCACCTCATGGCACAATAAATATATCAAGAATCTCAACCCCTTATTCCTTATGCCCCCCAAAGGCATTCTAGCCTTATATCCCTCCTTATGACCCCCATTGCACAAACAGGCCATGCAACAAGGGTCACACAAAGATCCCTTGTGATCGCTCTCAAAAGAGAGTCTCTCACTCGAGGGTTGTCACTGCTACCACCCACAAGATCCTCTTCTTTCCAAAGAGAAAGAGGTCTTGAGGAAACTCCCAAAACACAACACAAATCATAATGCAAAAATACCAAAAGATTTTCAAAAGAAACATTCAAGAACACAGATTTCTTACACCAACATACTTCCAGTCATGAGCAAGAAGAAGACATTATAATGAATAATTGAAACCAACCTTAATCTGCCCAAAGGTATTATGATATTTGATGAAGAGCTACCCAATCCACGAATCTTTTTCCTTCTACCCTTAATCAATTTTTCTATTCCATAACATTATTTTTTTTTCAAAATTTCTCTTGTCTCCAAAAATGGAGAGTGGGTGATTACCCTTCAATTCCCAAAAATCTTTCTTAAGAAGCTCATTCTCTGAGTTCTCACAAGTTTCCAAAAACCAAAAGGGAAAGAAAGCAAAAATGCAAAAAGACTCCCATCCCAAAAGGAAAAATCTTAATTAGATTTAAACTTCTAATCTTCAATTTTCGCACAACTCAAAAAAACCCATTTTTAAAGCGTTAAAAAGATCATTATAAAGTAGAAACTTGCCTAAAAATACCCCTAACCCCTAGGTATACCTTATGGGCTTTAGGAAACCCTATTAAACTACCCCTAGGTGTTCATTTAACCCATTTTAAACCCCTCTGAAGTTTATTTTCGGGTCAAACATAAGTTGACCACCCCAAATATTATATTCCCAAAGTATTTATGACAACACATTATTTTATTTAAGAAGAACTATAATTTAAACACTTTCCCACCAAGAGACAAAATAAAACATTTAAATTTAAATTCACACATGTGTCAAGTGACACAAATAAAACACTTTTACAAAAATAAAACATGAAATTGTCTCTTGTGGTTTTTTTACACAATAAATTTAAATAACACTTAACACTCATGCAGCATATACTGTTACGAATAAAATACAACACAAACGGGGTGTTGTCTCTCCAAATAGACAAACCCTGGCTTACGAACATACATAAGTCTAGGTTTGATTCTCCGTAATTTCCATGGTCACATGGTAAATTTCTTGCGCATAACAATACACATCATCACTTGCATACAATTTTCATCTGCACAGATTGAATACATCTTTTATCAAGCAAATTCACATAAGCAATTTCATCCCAATTCACATAAACTAAACATACATCATAGTTCTATATTCAGAGTAAAGTCCTGCAAATTCAATAACGACATCTATCATTGCAATATCATCCTATCTAACAATCATGTAGTGTTCTACCTCATAAAGCATATAAGTAAAATCATCAAATCATAGCAATGTTATCCAAATCCTGAAATCATGTAAGTTCTAAGTCTCAAAAAGCATCAAAATAAAGTATCCATCATAGTCTAAATATAAAATCCACTGAATGTCAGACTGAGTCGAGGTGAGGCCTCATAGGTGTCATGATACAATGATGTTAAAATACATATGGCTACACAACCAATCCTCGTCTCGCCCTATCCGGACAAAGGAACCCACTGATCACTTCTACCAGCACCGCCGCTAGCGCTAATCCTGTCTATGTCATCGTGTCCCAAGCCACATGTCCAGCCCTCATCTCTAGTCCCGGATCCTAGAATACTCACCTCAGTGTTTCCCTGTCTCCATCTCGATCATAGGGTATCAGCTCCCCATCGATCGGTATCCACAGAATCCTGTATACATCCTCCAAGGTGACTGTCATCTCACCCATTAGCAAATGAAAACTACAAGTCTTAGAGTGCCATCTCTCAGCTAGCATAGTCAGCAACCCCATGTTCGCCTGAAACTCAGGCACATACAAAATATGTCACAGGCCCATAACCTCAATCGCGGATCTATCCTCAAATATCAGCTCTGCTCACAAACTCTGAGTCGATGGGAATCTCTCCCGGGACTCCAGCATAGGTAATTACTCTTGTAGTCAAGCAAAGCAATCATGTCAGTCAAAGTGACACTCACTGTTCATCACAAAGTGTTGCTTCTATCCTAGTGACACTCACTGTTCATCACAAAGTGTTGCTATCTATTCTAGTGGTATTCCCTGTTCATCACAAAGTACTACGTGTTTTTGCACTCACTATTCATCACAAAGTGTTGTTTATATTAGCACTCCCTATTCATCACAAAGTGCTTCTCATATTTGCACTCACTGTTCATCACAAAGTGTTGTTCATATTAGCACTCCCCGTTCATCACAAAGTGTTGCTTATATTTGTACTCCCTGTTCATCACAAAGTACTATCTTGGTACTCATTGTTCATCACAAAGTGTCTTGATCTATTCTAGTCTTCCCTAGAGGACCTGCTTGAGTGAATCCTCTCAGCAGCTTATCTAATTGACTGTGTATGTTTATCACAGAACTGTCGATTTGGCCTCGAAGACATAAACACGCTTTCATGACGCAGACACGCCTTGACATTTTTACCCCGCTTGACATTTTTTCTAGATCTACCTAGAGCATGCATTTATTACACTACCTAACATGCATTGATGACAACATTTATTACAACAAAGTACAAGGAGGTTTTGTGGTACTTACCGGCTCTCCTGCATCTGTTGGCCTCTGAAATTAGCGAACGTGATTGAATCTGTGTACCAATGCCATCGCTGCTGACTGCTGCTGCTCTATTCTCTCTCTGCACTCTGATCTCTTGGATGTGTGGATGACAATGAGGATGTATTTCCCTCGTGGTCTATTTTATAGACTGCCCTAGCCCAGTCCTAGCCCTCGTCTCCCGAGTCAATCTTCATTATCCTGTGACTCTGTCACTCTATCCTGTCTGGTCAATCCTTTCTAGCCTTTCTTTCTTATCGAGAGATTGTCTGCGATCTTTCCAGACATTTTCATCCAATCTCTCGAGGGGGCATATCATTCCCATCTTGGGGCAACTTTGTATCAGTTCATCTTATCTTCTTTGAAACAACACGACAAGCTGCATTGTCTCAAAGAGGGGCAAAATGTAGACACCTAAAATTGTCCAATCTAATTAAATAAATATTTTATTTATTAATTACTTTAGCCTAATTCTTCTATTAATTAAATAAATCTTTATTTATTTAATTAATTAATTTATCTTCTTCTATCCCTATTTCTCATTTAAATAAATACATTTATTTATTTAAATTATCCTTTTTCTAAATTAAATTGATCCCACTTCTTCTATTAATTAAATAATTCTTTATTTATTTAATTAATTCATTAGCCTTTTCTACCCATGACACATGGCATTCATCTCTTAATTCCTGCACTACCTACCTCTTTCATTATTTTATTATTTTCTTTACCTACCCTCTAATCATAGCCGACCTCTTTTACACCTCTCAATCTTATCCCTCCACTTCTTATAGTGTCTTCTATATAAGGAGATGCTTCCTTCATTATCAAACCCTCACTATGCATTCAGCCCCAACTATGCTTTCGAACTTGCATATGCAATCAAGCCTACTTGCAACCACATTTCCGTTCTTTGTTGAGCTCTTGTGCACATAAAATCTAAGAGCAAATATATCAAGCAAGATCAATGGAGATAGGAAGAATGAAGATTCAAACCCTATTGGACATGTGATGGTATAATCTTTGTGATTTCATTTGATTTGCATTGTCTTAGGTAATCTTCATATGTTATGGTGGATATTTGTTGTTGTTAGGCTAGGGTTTTGTGGTTGAATTCATTTAGTCTTTCAACATTGTTGTTATCCATTTTCACCATATACACACACAACACATCATTGAAGGAGTTATCCCTAATGGAAATAGATCCTTTTCCAATCACATCCATGTATGTATGATTTCCCATCAAAAGATGCGGCATGTGGCAAGGCTCAAATATAGAAAACATAGACTGCGAAGATGCCATATGATGAGAAGCCCCTTAATCTAGAAGCCATCTCCCTAAATCATGACTTGGAGTAGCACAAGGAGCTTGTCCCTTTCCTTTATTTGTCCCAAAGACTGATCATTTCCTTTATCCTTAGAAGAATTTGATGTAGACATTCTAGAAGGTAGGTTGATTTTGTTCTTCTCAAGAAGATTTTTCAACTCATCAATATCTTTCTTATAACAATGATGTTCATCATGTCCTGACTTCTTGCAATATCCACAAAAAAGATTGTCCTTATATGATTTTATATTAGGTGAGAATAGTTAATCACCTTGTTATGGAGAGGAAGATTGTGCTCCATCTTGTTGTGGTTTTGACTTAGGTTGCTTTTGATTCTTTCCTTTTCCTTGATTGCTTTGATTCCCTTTGTTAGCCACTAAAGCTTGCGACTTTGAAGATTTGAGAATCCCCATCTTGGTCAACTTAGATTGCTCAAGTATCAACATCTCCATGAATGAATCAAATGAGGGAGAAGTGTACGAGGAACCTTGAGCTAACCTCTGGGTGTGAAAGCTAGATACAAAGGCTGCATACTCTAAAGGAAGCTTGTCCAACAAGTTATAAACCAATTGAGCATCCTTTTTGTCAATTCCACAATCCTTTAGCTTTTCTCTTAGCTCAGTTGCTTTTGTGACATAATCTTGGATTGTATGAAAATCCTTGGGATCCAAAGTTGTGAGTTCACTATCAAGCTTGTAACCCTTAATCTCATCAACTTGACCATACAATTTCTTAAAAATATCCCAAGCCTCTTTAATTGTGGTACACTTATCAATGTGAAAAATGAGGTCATCTGATACATACTTTCTAAGAGTTCCAAGTGACATAGCATTATTAGTAAGCCATTCAATTTGAGCATTAGGATCAGCCTTAGGATCAGGTGGTGTTGTAATAGTTTCATTTACATAATGAATGAGTCCTTTTTCCATTAGTTTACTCCATGCCTTAATCTTCCATGATGCATAATTATGAGGAGTTAAAAGTAGAAATTTAGGAGAACCCATAGCACCAAAATGAAAAAACACAAGATAGAGAGAGGCACAATCACACAAGACAACCCCCAAAATACTCAATCAAGAAACCACCCCCCCCCCCCTCCCCCCAAAATGGTGATTTTGGCATTTTATACTTAGTGCGTATACAATGGGCCACTTGCAAAACAAGGCAAAGTGGACTTCTAATTTCAATTTACAACTTCTCAAAATGAGATATAAGAGACTTCAACAAATACTACTAGTGATCTAAACTGAGATCCAAGCAAAATACAAGTACCAAATAGGCAAAAAATGACCAAATACTGAAAGTACAATTTCTACTCAAAATCAATGCAAACTAATGGCTGATTATGAAAGTAGATAAAAAATTTATGCACTTTAATAAAAAAGGGCACCTGAAAAGGAGTCCATATGAGCCCAAACGAAGCCTCTAAAGTTGTACAGATCGGGATTTCATGATTTCCGAAAAACCTGTATCCGAAAAATAGAAAACTCCTGCACCAAATAGAAAACTCTTGCACCACTGTACAGATCACGAAATTCTACCCCCCCAAAAAAAAATTGCTCGAAAAAAGGAGTTCGGATGAGTGACATATCACTATTTGAAAATTGCCTACAAAATTATAATTTCTGAAAAATTTCCGTCACAGCTTCAAACTTCAAATGCTTCTAAATTTGGCCTCCAAAGTCCGATTTGGATGAAACAAAAGGAAAAACTAATTTTCTTGGACCTCCTCAATCCATTGGTGACCTCAGATTTGATCCATCAAGCTTCAATAGTAACCTGCAATAGAAAGCTCCAAAATATACAACCCCAAATAGCATCTTCTCTCAATTGTCAAACCAATGACACTCTAATGGCTCTGATACCATGTGAGATTTTTCCAAGATCAAGAGGCAATGGAAAGCATAAATAAGAGAGACAAAATATATGATAGGAATAAATTGTATTCTATCAAGATGAAAATACTGATCAACTAGATCATCAAGCGTTACATACAATGAATATGAGTCTGCTTATATAGGCAAGGCTATATGGATATGTGAGCACACAAACATAACATGTGGCTCAATAAGAAACAAGGGTAGGTAGGAAATAGGTGTGGGTAGGTAGGAGAAACAATATAATAGTCCACATGAGGTGGATCGCCCACTAAATGTGGAATGTAACAGCAAGATAAGTCCACAAAAGGTGGAAATTATCCTACACACACTATCCCAATGTGGCACAAACACCCATGTCTCATACCCAAACTACTATGAAATGCATTGCATAAGTAAACTTAAGTAAGGTGTAATAATATCCAAGATGAATAATTATTTACACCAACAAATATGATTTGAACATAATATGAATGCAATGTTCCTTTTTTATGATTTGAAAGTGACTATGCAAATGATAGCTGAAAGAAATGTAAATTAGGATGAGGGATTAACCCTTTTTGTGTGTAAGAGACTGCTAACTCAATTCTAGAAAATTATGTAGTAATATAGGTTAAGACTAATCTGTAGACCAAATTTAAGGCAAAAGTGTAGGGACTTAGTTGCCCAACTTGACCTACTCCAGGGAATTAGTTTCCCAACTCGGCTCCTCTCGGGACTCAGTTTCCCAGCTCAGCCCGCTCCTGTCAGTTTTGGCTTCGACGAATTGCAAATTGTAGATATTTGTCTGATGATGATGCCCCTTTTTCTATAGCTTCACCACCTATTCATGTATATTTAAAAGAGAGGAAATTATTGGGGAGAAAGAATTTTGGAATTAACCTTAAAATAGAATTGAAACGACCTTGAAAGGAAAGTCTGCCATTAGGTAGCAGAGGCTAGATTTGAAAGTGGAAGTGTCTTATACCTTGATGATGCAAATGCTTCTTTAAAGATGATGATAAATGTTGATACAAAAGTATGACTCCACACAAAACACTTAAAAGGACATCACAAAAGATATACTTGCATGCAGGTTGTTAAAGGTAGCCACAGTGAAGAATATGGTGGGATGAAATACCTTGAATTTTGAATACTTGAATACCTCATCCTTTGTATATTCATATTCTTACTAAAATGAGGGAGGATACCTTTCTTATGTACCTCCCACAAGAGTTTCGAGGTGCAAAACTCAGAGAAGGATGACACGGGAAAATATTTCTTGCTCAACCTAGTTGAGCATGCCATGGTTTAAATTTGGGGTCAAACTAAGCGGAGAAGGGCACCCTAGGTGTCATGCTCCCTCCAGAGTGGGCCCAAATTGGGACCCGAGGTTCTAAATGAAGAAGAGATGTCATAATTATATGTTGAATTGCATTGTGATAAATGATACCAAAGGTGGTAGGTCATACAAACCAAAATAGGACCTACTCGAGCAAGAAATTTCATAGGCATGCAATTTACAATGCTACATTTAGCCCCCACTTTAGCAGGAGTATGAGGCCTACACACATACTCAAAGAAAATTAGATGAAAGAGAGAAAGAGGAGGTATTGGGAAAACTTTCAAAGAGATAAGACATTACTAATTTTAAGGGAACAAGCCCCCAAACTAGGGATATCAACTTGTACAACTAGGTGCAAGGACACAAACAAAAACAAATACAAACTCAAAAGACACACAAAAGGGGTTAGTACCAAAACCAAAGGATCCAAGTCAACTTTTGTAAGAGACCTTGATAATCAAAATATCTTAACCACTAATATCACCCTCTGAATGCTATTGCAAGAGCACAAGTGATCACTTGCAAAGAGCAATTGCACACATCAAAGACAAGACAAAACTATATAGTCTAATCAACTAGTAAAGGTATGTTATGGGATCATAGAGGAGGAAGAGAAATATAGCATATATTCCATGGGCTAGTAGGTTGTGTTATGCTAGATGATCCATGAAAGAGGAGGAAGAGTAGGAAATAGCATAACAAGTTGTGTTACGCTAGTTCCACTCATCCTAAAAATGTTGTCTATTTTTAGGAATTAAGCATCTCATCTTAGACTTTTGATTTGGGTTTGAGCTTGTAACAACTTGTATAAGTCAAGCAATTTGAAAAATGTGTCTGGTTTCAAGACTACAACACCTCGTCTAAGACTTTTGGTCTAGTTTCAAGCATGTACACCCGATATAAGATGTGCAATAAGGATAACCAAGCAAGGCATTATGTAAAGAAATCTAGAATATAATACACAGTGAGGCCACATATAATATACTTCCCTCCTTAAGATGGAAACATAAAACTATGGTGACATCTTAAGGAAAAGAGGAAGAAGGATACACACCTTTAATCACCAAGGAGATATCCTTAAACAATAATGTACAAAAAACCCTAGCCAAACAAGTATAACTTTTATTAATTAAATATCTTTATTTATTTAATTAATTCATCAAGCCTCTTCTAGCCTTTTGCTCCTCTTTTCTTTAGGACTTAGCCACGAGTACAGACTTTTTCTTCTCCCTCCTTGAGGACTTAACACAATCCTTTTACCTTGCACACACTCACATCCCATCACTCCATAATAACCTTGTCCATCCTCATCATGGCTTGTTATTGATCTATCTAGGGTTTTTTCACCATACATAATAAACTTTTGTCACCTTTTGCTTCACCCATAATAATCAATTCCTATTCTATAATTGGGGGCATATCCTTGACCTAGTGATGGAAGTGGATCCTTGGCATCACATGTTGTGAGGGGCATCGATTTTTTGTACCTTATTTTTGTGCACAATCTACAATAAAAAATAATTTGTGTCGCCAGTCTGCAATAATTTTTCTGCTCTTCTTCATAGTAAGGTATTAGTTTCATGGAGCAAGTCAGTTTCAGATGAGATACAAGCAATATTGGGCTTTCAACAAATCAATATTTTGGCAGACTATAGCTCTAACAAGATTTTGAGATCTTCATGTTATCTATCCTTTATCAGGATACAACATTGTGACCAGATCAAACACTTTCACATATGTGGCAAGAAATACCCGTGACATGAGGATTTCAGTGTCTGTTGGTGTTAAGTCTTTGGTTTTTTTTTATCTTTGTGGTGTCATGTCTCATATGCTTCTCAAGGATGTCTATGGACTAGAGTGTCTGGGATAGGGCATGGTCACAAGATTGTTGCTTGTGGATTGTTTCTTACTAACACTATGGTTCGTCTAAGGATATGGTGACACATGGTCATTGAGGACATCATGGGTCTAGTGTGAACAAGGGCATTCCTTGTTTGCGACTGTCTAATGTCCATGCAATGATACATTGACTATTTGGATCTAACTATTATCTAGATGGTCACACACATTTGCCATAATAAGCTCATTCACCCTCATATCTTCTAACTTCTACGAGCTGATCCTTTTGAATCCTTTATCCCTTGTATTCATGCATCATCTGACTGAGTATAATGGCACAACAAAAACAATAGAGTCAGGCAATTGCATTTAGTGTCCACCTTGCACCAGCACATGTTAGTCTTGCATACACATCACATATGCATATATTCTACATCCATATATGTTAGTACTTAGTAGGGGCATATATAAGTCATATCACATCATTATTCATTCATCATAATCAAAGCATATACACAAAATAGGACATGCATCATCAACATTAGATAAAAGTAGTCTAATCATGTCTGGTCCATCATGCAAAACACATTATCATATAGAGTCATATAACATAATTTTATTACATAAATAGAAACTACATTACATTAACATATTAAATAGAAATGATCACATAAATCATCATATAATATTTTCATCATCATAAGCATAATGGAAATATCGCATCACATAGAATCATCCGACATAGAATCATCACATAGAATCACCATAGAATCACATAAGCACATACACATAGTTGTTACAAGGAATAGGTATCATATCATATATATGTCATCAAAATAATGTGTTTCATGATACAATGATGTCTAAATGTCATAATGGCTACAAAATCACCCTCAAGTATCTACATAATTATAATAAAATACACTGATACAAAATGAATTGGATCTATGATGAGCTATCACCCTCAAAGCTTACTAGTTTTGAAGGCCTCTAAACTCCCAATGATGGTCCAGCCCCACCATCCCTAGTGGAGGAACCCCTCCTAGTGATCAACCTACAAGCAAATACAATCACATCAGGATTAGCTCTATCAACTTTATCAACTTACATCAAGTTTGATCAACTTTTTACCCTATTAGCCTTTTTACCTTTGTCAACTTTATCAAATTCATTGACAACATTTGTCTATCACATTCACCACTCTACCTTCATATGTTGTTACTCGGCTCATCCTACTGGGGTAATCGTTCAATTTTATCAATCTGACGGTAAGTTTCATTAGCAACATTTTTTATCACATTTGTCGCTTTAGTCTTATTAGCAACATCTTCTTATCACATTTGTAGCTCTAGCCCTAAAAATGTATCAATGCTACTGCATATGCAGTTTTAAGCATTACACCTGTATTTCTTCTCTTTTTGTCAAGAGATTATCCAAATATTTTGTAAAATTTTCACCCAATCTCTTGAGGGGGAATGTTATCATTCTTACCAAGGGCAACTTGTCATATCAGTGAATTATTTTTCTTTGAAACAATGAGACAAACTGCATTGTCTCAAAGAGGGGCAAAACATATACACCTAAAATTTTCCTAGCCTAATTAAATGAATATTTTATTTATTTAATTATTTTATCCTAAACCTTCTATTAATTAAACAAATCTTTATTTATTTGATTAATTCATCAAGCCTCTTATAGCCTTTCCCCATTTAAATTAATATTTTTATTTATTTAAATTATCTTTTCCCTAAATTAAATAAATATTTTTATTTATTTAATGGGCCCCACCTCTTCAATTAATTAAATATTTATTTATTTATTTAATTGATTAATTATCTTTTTCATCCTATGATTAGTGTCATTCACATAATAATCCAGTTTTAACCACCTCTCTAATATTTTACTATTTCCTATACCTTTCCTCTAATCTGAGCTGACCATTATCCATCCACCTCTTAAACCTAACCCTCCATTTCTAGGGTACTCTCTATAAAAGAGGACCCTTATCCTATACTTCCATATCTCAATCAAGTAGAAGTACCCAAACTCAATCGAAGTGCATACACAACCACTATCCATTCTCTATTGAGCTCTTGTGCACATACAAAATATGAGAGCAACAATATCAAGCAAGATCAATGGAGATAGGAGGACAATGAAGACAATCCCTTGTAGCATGTGAATGGTATGACATTTCTTTATTTGATATTTTGCATGTTATTTGGTTCTTCATTAATTTTATGTTGTATTCTATCATAGGACTAGGGTTTTTAGTGGTTAAATCTCTTAGGTTTTACAATATTTTAACATATAAATCTAGCATAAACAATACCTACCTCCAAAAATAAAGGAGATCTTATAAAGATAACATCTTTGAAAGGTGAAGGAGACCAAGAATACACACCTTCTCCAATGCTTATAAAAGGTGGATTCTCAGTGAAGGATCACACGCTTTCACTAAGGAGAGATTATTCAAGGAAGAATAGGTCTTAAACAAGGAACACACATGTACTCATAACAAGTTATGAAAAGATATAATTTAACAAAGGAAATTTTAATCCTTAGAGAGAAAGAATGATGTAAATGCTATTCTTTCCCCCTAAGCATGGAGACAAGAATAAATAGACTATTATCTTGCTCAGTGAGTATGATTACACATTGTATCACCATGAATGATAGTGAGCCCCCAATAGGTAAGTGAGTGATGCCACATAGTGAGGAGCAATATAATATGAACTTAAATGTTATGTGCAAGAGGTAGGTTGGGATTTCAAGTCATTGTCATTAATTATTTGAAAGGTACCAGTATTAATAAGTTGTTGAATTTTATCCGCTAAATCATGACATTCATTGATCGAATGATGAAGGATTTGATGATATTTTCAAAAAGAAGGATTGTGTTGATTTTTATTTCGATTTTTTCTTTGATTTTTCAAATGGGAGGGTAATCAAGATGGATTAATAAGCTCATTCAAAATACTCTTTTGTTGTGATGAGAAGTTGTAAGAAGACATATATGTATTAGACAATTGGGGAGGGGATGTCAACAAAAGAGGAGTTTGGAAACCTAAACCTTATTTGGAAAAATTGTGTATATTTCTCATGACCGTCAAAACTTTGTTGCACACATCCTAAATAATGTCTATTGCATCCATGTTTAAAATCAAATGTAGAAGTTGAAATGTCTATAGGAAAGCGTTCATCCTTAATTTCAAAGTCTAAAGAGGCCCCATCATTGTCAATATGTGCGTTGGAAGAAGAGGTGGAGATTGACTTAATAGAAGCTTGGAGAAACAATGCACAAGGCTCCTTCAAGGATTCATTCTCAGATAGAGGGAAATGATATGCATTAAAAGAGTGTGTAAAGTCTAACATACCCCAATTCTTCACTAAAGAAGAATCATTGATAAGAGATTTTGTTGCCAAAGGAACCAAAGTATTAAAGGGAGAAATGCATCCTACTTGTTCATGAACAGAATCGTAAGGATTAGGATCAACCTTGATTGTGTGAAGTTCATTGTTATGTATAAATTTGACTATGTGATGTAGATTAGAAGGGATTGGTTTCATAGCATGAATCCACAGTCTACCTAGAAGAAGGCTATAATAGAGATCATTGGCCATGCCATGAATAGGAGTGGGTAAAGTCACATGTCCTACTTTAATAGGTAATATGACTATACCAAGTGACTCTCTATGAACATTATCAAGCCATGGACACAAAGACAATCAGGTTGAATAAAATAATAATCCTAATTTATCTTTTCCAATAGGTCAACATGACAAATGTTAAGTGCTGACCCATTATCAATTAAAGTACCTCTAATTTTTTGTTCATATATATGAGGAGTAATCATAAGGGGATCATCTCTAATTTTAACCTCTATAGAAGGCAATTCATCTTGTGAGAATATAATATCATTTGGTTTGGAAGAAGTATGAAGAACCATCTTTTGTAAGACTTCTTGGATCAACTTATGGTATGAAGGTGAAGTTTGAATCAAATACCAAAGGGAGATATTAGGTAAGATATCATGGAGTTTCTCAAAAAGATTGGGTTCCTTATCAACATGTTTCTTAGGATGAGGAGGGAAGGTAAGAGAAATGAGAATAACATTGGAATATGAAGCAGGCACCGGCTAGGAGGGACCTAAAAGAGACCCGTCCTGATCGGTCAGCAAGAGTAAACACAATGCAAACACAAGGACATGATGGAAGAAATGCATAATAGATTGAATTATATCATGAAAATTGATTGCAACCAAACGGTAACAACCGAGTTATAGAAACTGGCTCACAGGACTTCTAAAACATGCTCAAAATACAGAACAGGTCACAACCGGGACCACAAATCTTAAGATCTATCTTCTATGCTCAGTCTAAATTCTTGATTACATTCTAATGCTCTATTACAATGATTATACAATCCAAGGGGATCCGATCGACCCAAGAAAGGGATCAAAACCCAAAGAAAAATACCTAACGTGCAAAACCAACAAGGTCGGCCTCCGCCAAAGAAATTCCTCCAAAAAATCCAAAGGATGAAGTGTCAATCGCAAGAAAAGGTCGGCCACATGCCAAGGTGTATGCAGGAAAATGCGGTGACAAAAATGAACAACTCAAATCCAAAAGACCCACACACCAATGAGACTCTTGGTGCAAGTATATGAACTAATTCAAGTAGTTTAACTTCCCAAGGGGTGTCCCATTGTTCTCTATCTCACAGGATCCCTAAAGTCAATGTTTTTCTTTTAGATCATTGAGAAAAGTGACTTAGGAATGACAACTCCAAGAATGAGTGATGTTTGATTTATATGAATGAATGCATTCTAAGATATATGATATTGAAACTATGATGATTAAGCTAGCATGAAAGTTTTTTGATATGATAAAAGATTAGCAAATTATCCTAACATGATATACTATCCTAGAATTAATATTCTATGATATTAAAAATGCTTCTAAATGTTATTACGATGATTTAACAAAGAGAGGCTAAAATGCTTA